>NC_071090.1:53116773-53459273 GCF_027358695.1 Spea bombifrons | reverse complement strand
TGCTCGATTATAAGATGACCCCGATTATAAGACAACCCCCCAAAATCTAAATATTAATTTAGGGGGAGAAAAAGGCTAAATAAATCTTAATTCATGTAAACTATTTTTTCATATTTAATAAAAGCTATGATTGAGAAAAATATTTTTTGTTTTTCATTTCCTTTTATTTGCCAACCTGCCCCCTGCCCCCAGGCTTGCCACTCTGCCCCCAGAAATGCCTTAATCCCCCTTTATTTGCCGCTCTGCCCCATGATGTGCTTTTTAACCCACTATATGCCACTCTGCCTCCAGAAATGTCTTATACCCTCCTATATGCCACTGTGCCCCATGATATGCCTTTTAACCCCCAAATGCCCCTCTGCCCCATGATATGCCTTATACCCCTATATGCCCTATATGCATATAGGGGGTTAAAAGGCATTTCTGGAGGTATAAATATATATATATATAATTGTTAACAGCAATCACACTCCTATCAAGCCCAGGCAGCCAGTACATGCTGGAACCTGGGGATGATAGGAGTGTGATTACAGCCTCCCTATGGCATGCCCCCCCTTACACATCCATGCTATCACACACGCTCATTCACAAACATTTAAATACTCATTCATTCCCTTAATCACACATACTTGCTCATAAACCCCTTACCTGAACTGCAGATCTCTCACTCGCAGACCTCTGCAGGGCCTGGCTTCTTCCCTCTGCAACTTCTCTTGTCCCGCCCCCAGAGAAAGAAGGAGGGGAGCAGAGGCATGTGACGACTCTGCTGGATTCCTGTTCTCCTGTCTAGTACAAGAGATGCTGCTCGCGACCAAAGCACCGGTAAGCAGCCTGGCCCCAGCGGACATTTATTTCAGCTATTTGAGGTCTGATTAGAAGCCGACCTTGATTATAAGACGAGGGATATTTTTCAGAGCAAATACGGTAATATATATCACAATATTATGTATAATAAAATCATATAAATTCTAATAATATCACATTATACATTGTGCTAGAAAGAGGTTTTACAGATATTTATGTCCAAGTTTCAACTGTTGCATTTCTACCTTACTGTAGCATTGAACAAATTGAGAAGCATATGAATGACCACCCAACTGCAGTGGATTAATTGACCATTTAAGTCAAGTAAATGTGTTTTTGATCTGTAAAAGGTCTTCACAGTAGTTTGTTTGACCAACATGTTTGTCTCATTTGCATATCTGGCTTGTCTGGTGTCTGTAGATGAGTGTTTAATAATGCTTCTACATACCCCTAAATATTAGTGGAAGGGTTTTCCATCACCTTTACCCAACAAAACTTATGTAATGGTATTTTTTAGGATACAGCAAACACTACATAATAGGTAATTTCTGTTCTGATCTTGGGTTCAAGGTAAATATGTTCTCCAATCAACCTCCCAGGTTATTATTGATAAACAAAATACAGTAGTTAACATATAATTTTAAAAACTGTTGTAAAACAGTAAAAAAAATATTGTAAAATGTAGCAACACAACCCCCCCAACCCCCGATCGCCTTGTGATTGCTCCGAGGAGCAACCACAAGTGCCATCCTGTGAATGGCGTTGATGTCATTCACAGGATGGCATTAACAATAGATCTGAGTTCACCGAGGGTCTATCCAGACCCTCTTGAGAACTCTCGAGCTCCTCCTGCAGGTTGAATGCAGGTACTGCATCCAACCATGCAAGGTCAATGGAGCCCATCTCACTAATGAGAGTGACTAGTAATAAAAAAAAAAAAAAAAATTGGTCAAAAATGTTTAATTTTTTTTAAAAAAAATATGGTAACATGTAAAAATCCCCACTGGCACCAAAAAAAAAAAAAAAAAAGTTTTTAATAAGCAAGTCCTAAAATTATTTATCTTTACAAAAATTCCAGCATGGAAAAAGTTAAAATATGGGTACAAGTGCCCATAGGGTGTCTAGTATTAAAAAATATATGAGTTGATGGGGTAAATTGAATTGGCCGGGTTCAAAGATGTCCCAAATATGGGACATGGGGCAGATGTCTAAATGGCAAAAAAATACACACCTCACAAAGGCGGCATTTTACCTCCCAAATAACCCTACAAACCCATTCATGGGGGGTATCACTGCGCTCAGGAGATGTTACTGAACACATATTGGGGTGTTGTTTGACACGGACATATACCAGGAGCGATAAATTTATACCTGAAGTACAACATGTGTGAAAAAAATACAAAAAAAATTTACTACCATAAAGTTTCACAAAGGGTGGTGGTAAAATTAGTGCATGGAAAGGGTTAAAATACCAGCATTTCAGATACCTTCGGGTGTCTAGTTTTTAAAAATATATGACTTGATGGGGTAAATTGCATTGGCCGGCTTCAAAGATACGCGAAATGGCACATGGGGGGAAGAATTACCAGATTTGGAAAAAAAGGTTTTGAAATAGCAAAACGCTACCTGTACTTATTGCCCAATAACGTGAAGAAAAAAGCAAAAAAACATAAAAACATTGGGTATTTCTAAACTCAGGACAAATAGTAGAATCTATTTAGCAGTTTTTTTCATTAGTTTTTGCAGATGAGTAAAAGTTTTCCGTTTAAAAAGTGAGAAAAAGTAATTTTTTAACAAAAAATCCCCATATTTTATCATTTTTTTTTATAGTAAATTAGATGATATGATAAAATGAATGGTATCTAAAGAAAACCCTGTTTGTCCTGGAAAAAACAATATATAATGTGTGTGGGAGCATGAAATGAGAAAGAAGAAAATCACAGCTAAACAATAACACTGAAAAACGTTAAAAGAGCCATTGTCCCGCAATATACTACGAGTAAAAACCCCTATTGTCCTTAAGGGGTTAAGGGGTTAAGGGCACATTTTAACTTTAAGAACAAAACACTGCAACTTGGGCATACGAAAACTCTAACAGAGAAATATGCTTTAAGTGATGCATCACTAACAAACATTCTCAAAATACTACAGTGTTTAAATTAAAGAAAACTTTTTTTCAAATTTTAGGTGTATTGTGTGTATGAATATATATATATATATATATATATATATATATATATATATATATATATATATATATATATATATATATATAACATACGATTATAAAGAAAGGTAGCATCAACCCTAAATTACAATTTCCATTTTGAAATCATCTCAGAAAGAATTATCAGCCAGTTAAAAATTGTAGCACTTGTCAAAATCAACTGTATAGCATTTCAAGTGCTCTTCTAAATCAACAAAACAGATGTATAGCGATGTGAGGTTGCCTTGAGATGGAAATAGAAGTGAGCCAGATGGCAGTCATTGCCCTTAATCTCTTGAACCTAGTACTTCACACACCAAATGTCACAGGTCTGTGGAACATTATTTATCAAAAAGGAACCTAGACTGATTCTTAATATATGAGAAACCACTTTATATAATTCTTGTGTTTCAAATTTACTGGACCTAAGAAAATGTTACAATTTATTAAAACTGATTAGCAATCAAAGGGGGCTAGTTTAAACTACCTATACAAACAATATAACCTGTAACGTAACCTGTCTGTTTTACCAATGCATTTATTTTCCTTTCACACATATTATGTGCAATATTTGAGGAGATTATTTTAATAGATCATACATGAAAGACAGACAGGTGGCAGGAGCCTATTGTCATCTGGTGTGCTCAGAGTCAACATATTTGGGCTACGGTACAGTTTCATCCTTGGTTACAGGGGGCTATGTGCATCAGCATACCTTGGAACTTGATCTTTTGAACCAGTGCTTCCAGGAGAAACAATAACTTAATTACGGACAAATACATTTTGGTGGGTAGTTGGATGTTTTGATGGACTGCTGGAGAACATCACATCTAGAGGATAGAGATTTTGTGCCTGCATTGGAGATGATGATACATACATGCATGCTGGACAGAAACTCTCAGAACCTATTCTTGAAAACATACACCCCTCCTTTCTACTTTTTTTTCCAGAAGATGGTAATGAATGTGTAACGTTTTTGTCAAGAGCCAACATTAGCATAATTCAAAATTATGTTTGTTCATATCGCTAATGAAATGGCAGCTTCTTCCAACAAGTGCTGTGCATTGTTTTGTAACCTTTGGCCCAAACAAAAGCATACCTTAGGGCCATGCTGAGGATGACTAAGCCACCCTGGCACTTTAAGGCCGCACATTGCAGGACAAGATCTGCTGCTGGACTGGCAGTATGGGCAACTATACAACCCTATCGGCCACCGGCCCACTGAACGTTGGCCTAGTGTACCAGATGGCCAGTCTGGGCCCTGTTGACATCCAGTTTATGAGTGCCATGTGATGTCCATGTAAGCGATGCACACGCATTCAGCCATCCACATAATACAAATCCTTGAAGGGGCGCTTGCACAGTTGGTATAGCAAAATAAAAGAGATACAATAGTATAGATGGCTTCTTTAAAATCCAAAAGAAACCCTTTATTTATTCTATACTCTGTTGGGCCAAAACAGTAACGGTAATACAAAATACACATAAATATATACTTTACCTTATAAATGCCTGCCCACAAACAAACACCTGCCCGTACACACATATATACAAATGTATACTCACACACATAAACATCCTGGCTTACACTTGCCCTTGCATCCACATGCTAGCCCTTAGACATACTTGCTCTAACATAAACACTTCCAAAACACAAACTCTCTCGCTCTGCCCTTTCTCATAATTACTTCCCAGTCTCATGATCTCTTGTCTTTCTCATTATCTTTTCCCTTTCTCTCAATTTCTCCCCTTTGTCTTTATCTTTTCCTCTTTCTTTTTATCATTCCCCATTTTTTTGATTCTTCATTTTCTCTCTAGCTCTTCCCTTTCCTTTTACCTCTTTTTTTGTCCTCTTTATGCTCCACCCTTTCTCTTTATTTTTCTTCATCCCTTTTCCTCGTTCACATTTCTCGGTATCTCTTCCTTTTATGCTCTTTTTTCCTTTGTAATCCCTTTCAATTGATCTCATCTTTTTCTCTCCCTTTTCGCCCTTCCTCCCACCTTTCTTGTTATCTCTTCTACTCTCTTTAATCCTACCCTTTTTCATTATCCCTCCCATTTCACTTTATATCTCCCATTGCTCTTTATGTCTCCACTTTCTCTTATCGCTCCCATTTATATTTGATCACCTCTTTTTTTTCTCTTCATCTTTTTTTCTCTTTTTTTTTATTCTTTTTATGTTCCTATTTTTTCCTTTTTTCTCTCATCTTTCTCCCTCCCTGTCCTCTTGATCCACTTTCTCCCCTTTTTCTTTATCTCTTCCCTTCTTTTTCCTTAGCTCATCTTTTTTCCTATCTCTGCTCTTTCTATTAATCTCCCCTCCTCTTTATCTTGAGCTCTCCTCCTGTATATATATATATATATATATATATATATATATATATATATATATATATATATCATCCTTTCTTTTCACCTCTCCCTTCTCTCCCTACCTCTCTATTTTTCTTTTTTATCTCTCTCCCTTTTCTTTGATACCTCCTTTCTCATTATCTCTCTTTTTTCTTTCCTTCATCTCTGCCAGTGGCGACTCTAGAAACAATATATAGGGGGGGCACACAAGATACCACAGTCAAACTGGGGGGGCATTCATAATTTCCAAAAGTAATGTGCTATGGAATTATACTTTTGTTATTGGGCTAAAATAATACTTGATCATTCAACATGGGAAGCCTGAAGCCACAATTGAGTGCGACTAATCCTTGAAATAAATATTATAACACAATAAATAACTTTTCCACTAAATGATTTCAGGGCCTTGAACGTTTTGTCCCCTGAAGTCACTACAACTTCAGGAGGGCATTTTATCTCTGGATAAATATAAATTAAATAATTCCTACTGTAAGTTAAGTGCCAGGAAACAGATGACCAAACACACACACCAACACAGGCTCTGTCACACCAACACCCAGACACACACATCAGGACAGGCTCTGCCACACCGACAACCAAACACACACACACACACACACCAGGACAGGCTCTGCCACACAGACATCCAAACACACACACACCAGGACAGGCTCTGACACACTGACACCCAAACACACACCCTAGGACAGGCTCTGCCACACTGACAACTGAACACACACACCAGGACAGGCTCTGCCACACCAACACCCAAACACACACCAGGACAGGCTCTGCCACACCAACACCTATACACACACACCCGAGGACAGGCTCTGCTACACTGATAACCAAAAACACACAAACAGTAGGACACAATCTACGTCACAGACGTCTACATCAGGATGGATTTTTCACACTGCATTGTCGTTTATACCCCCCTTAGTGTTTTTGCCCCTTGTGTATTGATGCCCCTGCTGCCCATATATATATTAATATTAGCCCCAGTTGCCGATAGCAGGTATAGATCAACACCAAGATTTACATGTATAGATCAACTGATATTCACTTGTGATCTCAGCACTGAAGGTATATATCAAATAAACAGAATCAGACATACAAATCCTGTATTTGCAGGTATACAATAGTATATGAAAAGTAGCATTGCAGGTATAGATCAAATAAATACATGGAAACAGCATTGCAGGTATTAATCAACTGAATAAGACATACAAACACTGTATTTGCAGGTATACATAAATAATGTATGGAAATATATAGATATGGCTCTACAGAATAACGCAAAAACCCAGCTTTGCAGGTATAGATCAACTGGAATTCACATAAAAACACATCATTAAAAGGTATATTTAAAACCCCCTAAATTACAGGCATAGATCACAGGTTGCGTCCACACTGCCCACACAGCAATCACACTCCTATCATACCAAGGCAACCAGTAAATGCTGGTACCTAGGCAAGATGGGACTGTGCTTGCTGTGATTGCTGTTAGCAATCACACTCCTAACATGCCAGGTCAGCCAGTACATGATGGTACAGGGTGGCTGTAAGTGATGTGTAGACCCCATACTGCTGGCAGCATCAATACACAAGGGGGCAGCTAGCTAGGTTTCAGCATGTACTGGCTGACTTGGCATGATAGGAGTATGATTGCTAACAGCAATCAAAGTCCCATTATGCCTAGGTTCCAGCACTTACACATCCAACCAGTAAATGCTGGAACCTAGGCATGATGGGACCCTCCCACAGGTAAGTAGCAGGGCTCGAGGTGCGGCCCAAGTAAGATCGGTTGCCCTGGCTGCCGATCTTACGTGGGCCGCACCCTCTCTCTCCTCCACATTAAAAAAATAAAAAAATAATAAAAAAAAAGACGGGATTTAAAGTCGCATTGCGACTTTATTACAATTTCGGCAGGGGGGCAACAGGGGGGGCAAGGATTAACCTAGGGGGGGCAATTGCCCCCCCTTGCCCCCCTGTAGCGACACCACTGATCTCTGCCATTACTTTTTATCTCCTTCTTTTGTCACTATCGCTTCCCTTTCTCATTATCTACCCTACTTCTTATTACCCTTCCCATTTCTCATTATCTCTCCTTTCCCCTGTTCTTTCTTTCCATATCTTATTATCTTTCTCCTTTCTCTTCTTCATCTCTCTTCATCACCACTTTCTCATTATGTCCACTCCATGTTCTCACTGTATCTTCCCCTTCAATGTCTCCCTTTTAGCTCTACCCCTCACTAGTTCTCCTTTTCTCATTATCTATCTCTCCCATTCACTTGCCTTTCTTAAGTCGTGTGGAGCAAGATCTGTTCATACAGACCCCTGTCACACTACTCCATTGCTGAGCAGACATCTTCAGCGTTAAACTCTGGCATATGATGTCATATCCCGGTAATCAGCATTATTAGCCAGTGCTGATGAAGCAGAGACACAGAGGTCTGTAAAAACATTCCTCCCGCTCCTTTTACTTTGGGCCAGTTAGACAGTTGCCAATGGTGTTTCAGTTGAGGGGGCTTGAGATTATGTAGGGGACCCCACTGTCCCCCTTGGACCGCCACTGGCCAAATGGTTCTTATCTGCCATCAAATTCTAAATTTCTGTTAGTTGCCGTGGTGGTGAGCCTATTGTGCACAAGAATTGCTCTTCACACATGATCCATAACAATTCAATATTGTTTAAAAAGTTAAATCTACTCCTCAGTATCACAGAGTACAGAAAGTTACTTTCCAGATATAACATATGAGCTAAAGGTAAAGACGCAACAAGGTGTTGTGCTTTGCTAAGTGTTTATAAACCTTTTTTTATATGTATCAATGCAAAAGCATAGATTTGGTACATGGGAGTTTTAGGGTTAGAACCTAGATCTCTGATGAATGGACACGTGAATGTGTGCTCTCAATGTATAATGCTTAAAAACTCCCTGCTGAAATCTATTGTGCATTTTACAAGAGGACCATAGCTAAGTACCAATTGAGATGATGCTGTATACTTGCCATTTTAGAGGACATTTCATGCCACTTGATTATGTTAACTAGAAATGTTTGAAATTTGAACTGAATTGCATTGAAATGGCACAGTAGTTAGGTGTTAAAGAGATGGAGTTCTATTCTGCATCTAATGACAATCACTTCATAGAGACAGTTTTATCTAAATCTGTGATAGAAATGTTGGTGAATTCAAATATGAGACTCAAGTGTCCTATTTACTGGGGAAGCTGAAACCTATGAATTCATATTCTGTTATAGAGGAGGAGGTATCATCAATTCTATCTGGACATGCCATTATTACAAAATGCCAAGCTGATGGCAGAACATATGAATAATTCTCAACCAATTTATCTCTCACTGAGAATCTACAGCACAGTCTAGCAGATAATGTAAATATATACAGATTGTATTTCAATCAATTCATAATTTGTCTACCGTTATTTTTAGGATGTTAGTATTTGTAACAAATGTTGCATTATGTAATCTCTTTAATCTTATGTAAAACGTTGGATACATACAGGTGAATTTGTTAGAATGGATACATTTGCCAAAATACATATGTTTCTGCGACTTCTACAGCAGTCATTTATAGGATCAGCATGTGCTTATTATTACTAATAAATGCAGCAACATGCTTTAATAACTAATACATACGTGTACAACAACATGCATCAAAACAGTAGTGATTATTTTGTATTTTTGTATTTTTTTCAGACTGGTTTTCTAGCCAATCATGTGACAGTTGCAGTAAAGGATGTATCTAATTTTTGAAGGAACATATTTCCGTAAATGATTCTCATTACTTTTTGATAACCTCATGATTCAATCATTTTACAGTAAAATTATATTTCTGTGATATGTCTTAACATTCAGACTTTTAACAAGTATTTGTCTATTTTAACAAACTTTAGTCTGCAATAAATTGTTACTTTTCTGCCCATTTCCCCAAGCTCACGAAAAGCAGATCTACAAAGAAGTAATATTAGGTAAGTACATGCGGTGCTCTCTCTCTCTCCAGGCTCCACGCTTGCAAATTCTGAGGGCAGCAGTGATATCAACATTCTTGTGAAAAACTTTCATATGACAATGAAAAACAGCAATGGCAATGAGTCTTTAGGTCCAATCCACCACATACTACAATGAGAACTGTGTGTATGACAAACAGGAATGTGCAGTAGACTTGTGCATTCGGATTCGTACAAATGTATTTTTTCAATGAAAATTGCCTGTTTCGTACATTCATACAATCTCCGATAACGTTCCCTGACATAATTGCCAAAACTGAATTGCAAAAATGCTGATATTTCGTTAGGATTCATCCATTTGTTGGCAGGTTTATCCTCCATGATTATAAGGTGTTTTGGTGCTACTATAAGGCGTTTTGGCTCTCCTTGATGAGGTACAGTGGGAAGGGACTGTGTGTAAGAGGGTGGATCAATGACTGATAGATAGAAGTAACAAAAAAATGAAAGGTAGTCTCATTGATGATTATGGCTGTGATTGATGGGTCCAACACCATGTGGACCAATCATGGCAGTATAGGTTTTTCCTTACTTTTTTCACCCTGGCCAATCAGCATTTACAAGGAGAAGGGACAAGTATTAGATATTAGACATGTGCAAATGGGCCAAAAAAGGTTGAAACTAATTATTAAGTTCAATTTTGGCCCATTCGTTTAAGGGCAATGAATTACGTTCCTTGCCCTTCTATTTGGACGAAAATCAGGGAACATTTTTAATTTGGGAACAAAATTTGTTGTCCCATGCCCACATTTACTCTTATTCACTCACACTCTCTCACACGTTTTCACTCGTTTTCTCTCAAAATCATGGTGCTTTCGATGAAGTCCTCTCACCATATTGGAGGATCAGGCATAACCTGGTAGAAACTTCCTCCAAAATAGCAGTGACCTAGGGTGAACTTCCACCAAAATCATGGCACTTTTGGTGACGTCCTCCCACCTGATTGGAGGAACAGGCATAACCTGGCAGGAACTTTTGCCAAAATAGCAGTGACCTAACGTCCTCCCACCTGATTGGAGGATTGGGTGATAGGACATCACTGGGAGCCCGCCATTTTTTCAGACGTTCATGCCAGGTTATGTCCAATCCTCCAATCGAATGAGAAGACTGGAAAGCACTGCACTTCACTTTCTGTCAAGTATGCTAGACCAAAAGTTCTCAGAAAATCTGGGCTCATTCTAAGACTTCAGAGTTTAGTTTATATTGTATAAGCTTTACCTCTCATGGGGTGGTAAGCATGGGCACTTTGGCTGAAATACCGTTCTAAACCCTCTGTGTTGTTTGATATATTTTAGTAGGTTTTGATTCGAGAGTTAGTAATTTCCATTTTCTTAAATATTTCTAATGTTCATGACATTGCTGTCACCCAGTAAATTGTGATTGAGCGCAGACCTAATGCATTTCTGTTTCAACTTGAAATGATAAAAAGTTTTGTACCGTGTTGAAAAACAGGAGAAAAGTATAGTTAAAATTATACCATTTATTGGCTAACTGAGAGTTTAATTGCAAGCTTTCAAGAGCAAGTTGTTAGATCCCTTGCTCAGGCATTAATGAAGCTAAAACAGAATTTTCTAAATACATAAGCACAGTTCACAGGTTAAAAAAGAGGTATTGGGGAATTTTCTCAGCATTAAATTAGCCGGACTAACAGAGATCTAATAGTAATAGATACAGTTCAGTCAGCGCATCTGTGGTCTATTTACACCCTGGTTAGAGGGCCTAAAAAAACATTTGACACATGATGGCCCCATTCTTGCTACCACAGATGTAGAATCCCTCTACACCAACATTCCCCCTTGTGACGGTATAGCAGCATGCCGCAAATACCTGGAACAAGAGAACCTAGGAATGGAACCCATAAAACAACTAATACAGTTTATCCTCAACCACAACTACTTTTTATTTTGACAGGACTTTTATCTCCAAAAAAATGGGGACTGCAATGGGCACGCGAATGGCTCCACAATATGCCAATCTGTTCATGGCCAAACTGGAGGAGGACTATATCTCCACCTGCCATGTCAAACCACTGATATATCTCCGCTACATAGACAATATACTAATCATCTGGACCGGTAGCCAAGGGGAACTCCTCAGATTTCATAAAGACTATAAAGCCTTTCATGCTAACATAAACCTGAAACTGAGCTACTCCCACACTAACAGCCAATTCCTAGACACTACTATTTACATTAAGAACAAGTCCATTCAGACTTCACTCTACCGCAAACCAACAGATAGACCAACCTACCTGAAACACAACAGCTTCCACCCCAGACATACCAAAAACTCAATCATCTACAGTCAACCAATTAGATAGAATCACATCTGTTCGGATTCTATGGGCCGGATAAACATCTCCAGAATCTCAGGAAGGAATTCATCAACCATGGGTACAGTATAAAAATCACAGACTCCCAAATACAAAAAGCTATCAATATTCACAAAGAAAACCTCCTGCGATACCAGCAGCCACAAAAAAGTACCATTAGCAGTAACCTGCAATCCACAAATGGAAACCCTACGCAAGACTTCAAAAGAACTTCAAGCAATCCTGCACACTGATGAGAGTCTTCGGACAATATTCCCACATCCTCCACTACTTTAATTCAAACAGCCTCCCAACCTCAAACAATGGATGGTGAAGAGCACCCTTCACAAGCAAACAGCAAATGGTACCTTTCCCTGTGAACAAAAGAGATGTGAGACCTGTGCACACATCCAAACCACCGATAAAATACCAATACTAGGCTCACACTTAGACCACAAAATCAATGGCTGTTGTACCTCATTATATGTGTTAAATGCTCAACAGAGATGTATGTGGGGGAAAGAAGCCAAGCATTGCACAAACCGTTTAATTCCCACAGACATTCCATCAACCAGAAAAAAATAGATACACCTGTTGGAGAGCATTTCTGTCAGCCTGGACACAGCATACGGAATGTGAAGCTCTTAGTTCTGATATGATCGTTCCGCACCCAGAGGGAGAGAAAAATATGGGAGGTCAAACTAATATGCCAGTTTAATGCCCTACTCACTGGCCTCAATAAAGACAGAATTCATCTCCCATTATAACATTTTAAATCATTATTCCTCTCACAAACATTGAATTAACTACAAACAACGTATTCCTGCTAACATTTGACACCTTTGTGGATCAGTCATGTGTCAAATGGTTTATGGCCCCTCTAACCAATGAGTAAACTGACCAAAGATGATCTGACTGAACTGTATCTATCCATTAGATCTCTGTTACTCCAGCTAATTTACTGCTGAGCAAATACCTCTTTGTTTATTTTAACTTTTTGTTAACCTGTGAACTATGCTTTTGTAGTAAGAAAATTCTGTTTTAGCTTCATTAATGCCTGAGGAAGGGACCTAACAACTTGGTCTTGAAAGCTTGCAATTAAACTTTGTTAGCCAATAAATGGTATCATTTTAACTATACTTGTCTGCTGTTTCTAACTTGGTTAGCAACAACCTACCATTTTGAATTCTTACAAAATGTTTTTTTTTTTTTTAAATAAATGATATAATTATATTCAGGTTGGAGGACATAAGTGTCAACTCCCATGGGGTGCTGTGACATGGCAAGTGAGTTTGTGTGCTTTTGCCAAATTTCAGTCTCAAACCCTCATGTTTATTTAATGTACACATTTGCAGGTTTGGATTTCAGAGCCAGTAATTTGTTCTTCTTAATCTTTAATTACGCCATTCGGCAAATTGCATAATCATGTTATGTAAACATTTACAGTAACTTACGCAGTCAATGAAAATCAGATCTACTTGACTCCAGACACTTCTTCAACATTAGCACAATGCGAATATTAAAAGTGTGCACCACCAATTAAAGCCTTCTATCTAGAAATCCTGCAAACTCTGCAGAGGATGTCAAAACCTGCTGATATCTAACAGAGTCTGCTCCAAGTTTGTGTATCCCAGTCCACTCTACCTTTCCATCAGCCAGTGCATGTGGAAATAGAAAACTAGCTCTCTAATTAATCAAAGTCAGATCTGCCTGAACGCCTGGAGTTACTGCTGATCCTTGTACCAGCTTCTCTCATGTTCTCGCTCTATGTTTTTACCTTGAAAACTTCTGCTCTGAGCTGGGAATGCCTGAAGGGCTTGCACGGTAAGTCAATGTGAAATTATCTCAGCAGGAAGAAGTTGCTTTTCAGCTTAAATGATTTAAGGCAGCAATTTTTCACACTCTCAGACTCTGACAAACGCACAGATTGCCTCTCATGTTTGACTTCAAAATATTCAAAGAAAAGCTATTTTTATTAAAAACACTCTAGAGAAAATTGTATGTCACTTGTTCTCTGATATAACTTTATTTCTCCTGACAGTGACAATTTGCACCTCAATAAATTTCTTTATTTTTTTCTCCAACCTTAATTCAGTTTAATATTAGTATTTATACATACTCATATCAACTTGTCTCTAAGAACCATTTATGGGTGTCAGGTGTATGTTACTCGTTGTCATTCATTTTGTGGGTGTTTGTGTCGATTTTGTCTGTGTGATTTCATGTCTTCGTAGGGATGGCTTCATTAGGAGATGAAGTTGGCCAAATCAATTCAATGTTTTTATCAGCAGGGTACATGTATATATAGGAAAAGGAAATTCAATTATGGATAAATGATTTTGTTTGCTTTAGAGTAAAAGATAATCTAATGCAGTATTAATATAAATGGATCTATTCATTCAAGAGTGAGTTTGCAGGAGAGTTGTACATTTAAATTCCCTGATATCACTATGTGTTATTAAAGGCAAACTCCTCTTCTCCTGCAAGAAGGTCTGAGTAGGCCTGCATAATGTATAGGTAATGTGAAATATTTCTCAAAACTCCTCTGTGATTTAGCTATGTATTATACAGTGCTAGGTCACTTTTCTTGAGGGGGAAAACCTTACCGGGTTTGCCCTTCATAATGTGTAGTGATATCATAGAGTTGTAATGTTCATCTTTTTTGCAAACTCATTAGTCAATAGACGCTAACTGCTTTTTAGAAAGCTTGCTTTTTTTAGACATAAATCTACTAAATAAAGTGCTAAAAATGAAAGCTAACCATGGAATATGGCTTCATACTTGCCAACTTTTGCTCCAGGTGTCCAAAGACACACATGACTGCTTAGCCCTAGAGACCGCTACCAGATCCAACCCCTTATGCCCAAACCCAGTAAGAGCCGTTAATGTGGGTAAGGGCGTTGGCCACAGCTTTATTAACACATGCCAGCATAACAATATGTAATAAACCCAACCTTACAACAACCCGCCGGCTGCTAGCCATTAAGCCTAGCAGGTGGTTCAACACACACAAACCAAGAGTTCTAGCCCAGCGGGTGCCATCAGCCGCCCGCTGGACTCGCCTCCCCAAGCCCATACGGGCGCAGCCTCGACTTCTCCCATTCCAATCGTGGCCAGAGGTGGGTATTCTTCCGCAGCTGTGACTACAAAAGAAAGAACAAGCAGCAACACCAGAAATATGACATAAATAGGGAGGGAGGGTGGGATAGGTGAGCCTGTCCTTAGGATCCAGACAGGAAAAGGTAGGAGTACCCTTGTCATCACCTTTTAAACCCTCGCCAGCAACATTGTTGCACCCTCCTAGCCAATGGTGACCCTGCATTTAACCCTATACTGTGGCCTAGGCCAGCAGTCATATTCCCCCTTTCCTAAAGTTCCAGGGGGCCCCTGGAGTCCAAAGTAGAGTTATTTGGAGTTGTGTGATTCAACTTATTGAAGCTCCACCCTCGTCTGTTCCTAGATGTCTGGAGCTCATTTACCAACATTTAGGCTGTGTGGCTCTTAAACGCAGCTTAAACGCAGTGCTGCCTCTGCACGGTTATATGCATTGTGCATAGGCTGTATTTTTATGCCAGGATAAACTTGAATTTGACAAGATAGGACCAAACAAATGGGACTGTCCCAGCAAATTCAAGATTTCTAGCCGGTAAGCGGCTTTGTGTCACATTTCCAGGAATAATTTGGCAATAACTATTGAATGTAATTCAACCATTTTTGGGGGGCTTTTGGTAGATAATAAGGGTTTTAAATGTAAAACATATTTGGTGCTTATTTTCTACACATTACTCAAAGACACCATTAAATATGGAAAAAATATATCATACATTTTCCATCATGCTCATATGCTGTCACTCATTTTTAGGAAGTAAAAATATACACACATTGACTACACAATACAAATTAGCAAAGTCAATTACATTTCAACTTAGCAGCACACTAGCTTCGATGAAAGCATCCATTTTTTCATTTTGCCCAAGATCTCTTTAAAAACTTGCAAAGCTTTAAAAGAATGAAGAAAAACAAAAACACCAGTTATATTGATTCTATTATTGTAGACACTTTAAATAAAATATTTACAGATATTCTGGCTTAGAAGGGACATGATATTTGTTTCCAAATTGTTTTGGTCTGGTTAAACCAACTAACATTTTATCTTGTACATATTGCTAGTTACAAATATGTATTTTACAGAAGTTATGAAGCCTATAAACTATAGATCATAGCTTAGGTAAAATAAATTATTATAAGCGGCTGTTTTTTTTAACAGTGACAGCCTTCTTCTCTCGATGGTGCACTATATTGTAGTGTTATTGAGAACAGTCTACCAGCAGAAGTGGTAGAGGTTGATACAGGGAGGGAATTAAACATGCATGGGGTAGCTATGGCAATCCTGAACAGAGTACCAGGCCATGGACCCAGGCCTAGGACCAGCAATAATGTCATCAGACCACCACCACCTTAATGTGCCAGGACTGGCTGGCCATCACCAGGTGCCAAGGTTCACTATTTGGCAGACTAGATTTGCCAGAGTTCACTATTTCTTGCTATACACCCTTTGTGCTTGCTGTGAAGGCATGAAAAAAACCAGACTGGTGCATCTGGTCAATGGTGCAATCATCTCTCCATCCCTTCAATTTCACTGCCTTGGTGTCAGCCATGACTCTGACCGTCACTCCCCACAGTCAGCCTGTCTCGTAAAACTGCCACCTTCATCTTAAAAACTTTGCTGCATCTGTCCCTCTTTAATAGAAGATGCTATCAAGGCTATTTTTCATGTCCTGGTTATCTCCCTCCTCAATTATTGTAACTCTGCCTTAGCTGGTCTCCTTCATACCTGTTTCACCCCTGTACAATCCACCATGAATGCTGCTGCCAGACTTATCTTCCTCTTCCATCACTTTACTAACACCTCTCCCCTCTACTCATTTCAAAGTATTGACGCTTAGTTTCAAAGCTATTCATGGTCGTTCCCCTACTTACTTCTCCTCACTCATTTCTAAATACACTCCTAACCAATTTCTCATCCAATGATTTCCATCTGCCCTCTGCTCTGGTTTCTAGTTGCATGTACGCTTACAAGACTGTTCAAGGGCTACCCCTGTCCTTTGGAATGCCCTCCCCTGGCCTATCCGTCTTTGATTCTTCAAACAATCCCTTAAGACCCACTTTTTTAAGGATGTCTACAACCTTACAACGTAAAAAAACCTTCCTCCCACATTCCTTAGCTCATCTTTCTTAAAGATCTTTCCTGCAAAACTTATACTAGTATGGCTGGTCCACCCCTTACAATGGTACTTTTACATCGTGTATAATACACCCTAACCCCTTTTTTTGTAGGGTCTTTTGAGCAGGCCCCTCCTCTTCTGTTGTTTCTATATGTCATCTTGTTATGTTATATACTAATGTTTACCCTTTGTGCAGCTCTGCTAAATATGATGGTGCTATACCAAACAATAAATAATAATCATATTACTCTAGGGCATCCCCTAGTGTTTAGAGGGTAGAGTTAGTGGAAGGGAAAAGATGGGTCAAAGGGTGGGTATTAGGTGTTAGGTTCTTTATTACCCTTTGTTTGGCAAGTTAATTGTTTGTTTTTAATGAGAGCAGGCATGGGGAGCTACTGATATGCTTGTAGTCTTTTGACAATCAGCGTGGTGATGGGGTGGTGTCCTTGGGGGTGCTGGTTGAACACTGTTGTGCAAAACAGTGCCAGTATTTTTTATCAACACTGAAGAGGGCAAAAAGCATGTACATCAGCCACCCCAAAATGGTTTGTTCACAGAGTTATTGTAATGCATATATAAGTTGTGGTCAGTGCTAGTGGCCTATCACTATATCTACTCCTGAAGAAGGACATCAGCTGCAGCACAACAGCTCTCAAGTCAGGATCGACAGACCTCTCCCTTGAAGAAACTTTACATAGACTGAACACCAAAGATAAAGACTAAATTGAAAACAAGTAGATATATAACAGAACTTTATAGATAATTTTAAATGGATCTTTTATTTCTTGTATGATGGTAGTGGGAACTGTGTTACTGCTTAACCCCTGGAACCCCACTACAACTTCCACCATCACCAGACCACAACCAGCCAAGAACTGGACAAGAGACATCAGTTGGTATAAATAGGCCACATAATTTTTATTAACAACAAACACAACATAAAAAAAACTAATCATTACTAGGCATTTAATAAAATAACTATACATAGTGCAGCTAGCATCTACCCGTGTGTTCCCCTTACCCTTTGTATAGATCAACATCATTACCATCTTCCAAAACCATTAATGCCAACCCCTAGCTGGCTCTGTTAGCTTAGTGGGCACGTCCAGTAACATATTTAGAAAAATATAAACAAAGATGAGTCATGTTGTTTATCAGTCTCAACGCTACGATAGATCCCTTCCTTAATAATCACTGTATTGTTGTAAAATATGGTAGACAATTATTTAGACCGGGGGCTGGGATATCAGATTTACTTCATCTAAATCAAATGTATGACTTGTGGCGTGTTCTCCACCCCATGGAGAGAAATTATTCCTTTTTTCAGCCCTGCAGAAAAAAAATACTCCAGAATTGGTTATATTGCAGTTTGTGGGCAAATGAAACTAGCATCTTAATAATAACTTGCGTATGGCAGAGACATATAAACTGCAAATGCAGTCACATCTAACAAATTTAAATAAAATATTCTGATATAACGTTGGATACTCCATGGAATGCCCATAAGGCAGATATCAGAGGCAAAGTTATTATCTTAACTTCCCATATTTTAAAAAAATGCTCCTACTTTTATATATGTCAACAAACAGGATCCTCAGGATTCAACCATAAAGGCAATCAAAAAGGGCAATTCAAACTCTCTGATGTACACAAACAAAAATACTATACTAAAGTCGATTAAGCCGACTCTATGCTGACCAGAAAACTCCATCATACAATGACAACTCGCAGACCACAACATATAAAAGATAGTAGTGGTCAACCACCAGACAAGCCCAGAGACTTGCTGTCCTACAGAAATTGTGTTTTGCTGCCACCACTGCAAGAGATTCTGTGTAGGCGTGTGCAAATTAGGTCAACATTGAGCCAGTATCCATCCTCATGCTAATCAGTCCACTGGTGATCTGGCTTTTGCACCACTATCCTGAGGCAGTCAAGTACAGTTGCTTGAAGGGATCTATGTGTAAAGTGGATATAGAGGCAAAAAGCTGATCATTGTTAATCTACCTTAATTTGCTCACACCTACAAAGAATCTCTTACAGTGGTGGGAAGCCCTACAAAATATATGTGGCAGTAGCTTGTCTGGTGGTTGCAGATTAGTGTTCAATAATGCCTCTGCTACCCTATCGAACTAACAGAGGTTGAAAAGGGCTGGGACAAAAAAATCCAGTTTAGCGCTCAAATGGCTTATTTTTCTCTTTTTCATGCAAAACAAAAATCTCATTTTAGAAGAATTTTACAATGATGTAAAAGTGTTTCCAAAAATCTAGCTAATATAATTAGTCCTGTTCTACTTCATTGCTCTACTCTGACCAAGTTATATTTAAAATGGGCAGAACAACCAGTTGACAACACCAGGAAATGTATAAATGTTACACGGGAATACATTAAAACTAGAATGAAAAGAGTCAGAAAATCACTATGGGTCTCTTTGTTGATGACATACTGCCTCTATTCTTACCCCAGAAGTCTCCCTTCCTACAGTCCTGCATCAGCTCCTACAATACTCATTAGTGTCGTACCACAAAATTCTCATATCTAAAATTCAGGCCCTGTGCCTCAACATAAGTCAGGAGCACTTAAGGTGAACCTAAAATTTTGAATGGCGACTTGAGTACATAACATATCTAGGTATAACATTACCTAGAAACTAAATATTTTCAACATTGATACAAATTGGAAACAAGTCAAATAAGATATAATTCGCTGGAAGCACCTTGAGTTGTCCTGGTTAGGCAGAACAACTGCTCTTAAAATGAAAGCTCCCCATAAACTTCTGTATGTTATGCCCACAGTTCAAAAAAAAATCCTGCACAAACTAATTTTAACTATTTTTTAACTATTCAAAATACCTTTATAGATTTTATCAAAGTCAGCTGAAGGTCTAGGATCCCCAGAAATACCATGTTTGTCTCAAGATTTCAAGGTGGCTCGGGGGTTCCCTAACGTCAAATATTATCATTTGGGCAACATTCTCTCAAGCCACTGTATTTCATACGTGAAATTATTGGTAAAACAGGACCATTGCGCCATCTCACCATACAGGGTGACCCAACTGTTGTGTTGTTTAAGAGGGGAACTTGCAAATGTCTGCCCAATCTTCCTCCCACCACTTAATACACTATGAAGGTGTGGGATCGGATATGTAGGTGGATTCCATGTCTTAAATAAAAGGTATTTCACAGGTATGTGATGCTTTCAAAGGTGGACCATTGTCTTCTTTTGAACAACTGTGCTCCTATTTCAAGAACAGAATTATAAAAGTTTTTTACAGATACTCCATCTGTTACAAACTAGTTCAGATTCAAACTTATCAGGGAAGGTTATTTTGCATGCAGTAATCTGCTTGTATCATGAGGCACTGAGTAATATCCCACTGCTACTCCCACCTCACGAGAGATAAACAATCCCATATAATAGCATATGAAAAAAAGATTTACAATGCGACTTCCCCATTGGCTCATGGCAGGAGGCGGAGAAGATGATGAGTAGGTATTTTATTGTGTCAACCACTAAGATGATATCTAACACCCAATAGATATGGTTAAAGGTTTTCCATAGTATTGCAACTCTAAACTCAAGCTTGCGAATTAACCTGAGGTTGCGCCCCTTCACATATTCCCTGATCTCCTTCTTTCCTCAACCAGAAAACTCATAATACACTTTTTTTCTAGTAATCAAATAGCCATAGCTCATAAATGGTAGGCAGGCGACCTAACTTACCTAAAATTCTTCTACTACTTTAGAGACACAGGGTCCTGCAAAAAATGTCCTATTGGTCATTCCGTACGCCCAATCTATACACCACAGTTTGGACACCTTGATTGAAGTGCAGAGTTGGCTCTCTCTAGTTAACAGAAGGGGACCCTTGTGAAATGAATTGATGTTATTTTTTAAAGGTAGAGCGTCTGGACTGAAAACCGTAACAACTTTCTCAGATGGACAAATGTGAACACACTGTATGTACCAGATTATGAAAATATGTAAAACTATTTCTATTATTCAGCTCATTGCTAGCATATTGTATGTATGAGCATTTACTGGATTACACTTGCAAATTTTTCTGTTTGGTTTATTTTTATTTGCTTTAGTTCTGTTTCGAGTCAAAATGTTGGTTCAAATGAGACTATACAACAAATTGAGCTAAATGCAGGGGCGTACCTAGAGTATTTGGCACCTCGGGCCATCCTGTATGTGCCCCCCCCACACACACACTTTAAAACTACATAGTTTCTATCATAATATATTGGCGCAGACATTGACGGTGGTACAGCATAACTGTTACATGTTTGCCCCCAAACAGCATAACACTGAATAACACTATATGTCAGTGACATATAGAGCTCTGACTGTAAAAAAAGTCCGCAAGCCAGAGAGGCATATTCGTAGATAGCTCCTTCTGTGCCCATGGCTAGAACAGAAAATTTTATACCCCCACACTATATTTTTACAGAGGTTATTTTGAGGAAAGTAGATAAATAAATAACAAGGAAATCCATGATATTAGAACTGCAAAGAGTTAAAAACATAATAGTAACACAAATTTCCCAAAACCCAGTTATTTATTCACATTGGGACATTGAGGGTAGTATAGCAAAACTTCCATTACCAGCACCCAGATTGCACACATGAGTCGTAGCCCAGCACCCAGATTGCACTCATGGGACCTTCTTTGTAGTATATGATGTCATGTTCTGGCACTCAGCATCAAGGGTCAACGTAACGGACAGAGCTCTCACGCTCCCACCACCACAGTCACGGCGGCACTGAGGCAAGTGGGGGCAGCAAGCGGAGGAGAGATGCACTGAACTGTCAAATTTTTCGTCTTGTTCGTGAGAACGTTTTCAGCGACCGTTAGGCTCCCCCTCTCTTCTCTTCTCGGTCCCTGCCTTCATAGGTGCAGTGCACCTCATGTACCTGGCTCAGTGCAGCCCTGACACTTACTCACTAGCATAACTAGAAACCACAGGGCCCTGGTTTGAAAGTTGCTCCAGGGGCACCCTGACTTCACCAAGCAACATGTCCCACAGTACTAGCTTGCCCTCAAACAACTTGTGAGTTTCACTTTTGCTCCCAAACAGCTTATCAGTGCCAATTTAGTTCCCAAGCAACTTGTCAGTGCCACCAAAAAGACAGTCTGTACTACCTTTGCCACTAAACAGCCTGTCTATGCCATCCTTGCACCAAACAGCTTATCAGTACCCCAAAAAAGCCAGTCTGTGCTTCCTTTGCCACCAAACAGCTTGTGTCATCTTTGCCCCCAAACAGCCTGTCTGTGCACCTGCCCACATCACTTACCTGGAGGAGTGGTCTGTCTCTCTTCCTCTGTGCTGATGATGAAGTATGCAGGAAGTGGATGTTATCTCCACACAGAAGCAGACAAAAGAACGGAGACTTTTTGGAGCAGGGGACGAAGAAAGAATACAGAAGATAGAACAAAAAGATGCAACATAAGAAGTGGAGCTGCGCAGTTTGTCCCAGTCACACACAATTACAAACACTTATTTTATAGCAAAGTACAATTCTCCCCCTAACATTAAACTTAGATTCTGTCACAATCTTTATTTAGTTTACTGCCCACAGCTGATTAACACCTGTTAAAAATCCACTGGAAAAAAAAATTAGGAAAAGAAGAGTCCTGTTTTCCTATTACTTTAAAATTCAATAAATATGTATACTTTATTTTATAACAATTAAGGTATTTTAGTAAGTATATTCACTTGATTTATATTTTTGGTAATTAGCATAAATATATTGATAGTTTTATATATGAACCTGCACACTCTCCATTTCACATGCAGTCCCCATAAGAATACTGTGAAGTGTTTATATATTCATTACATTTAATATGTTATCATTACAAGGTTCATTATAAAATCCCATCACATGTAATCATTTTTGCAGTACAATCGTTCTGACCGCAGAATACAAATTATAAATATTTTATTTATAGAATCAGTCACTTGCTTGTTTTGCATTCCTAGAATACAGGGAGAAGAAATATGGTATTATTTGATTAAGAAGCACAAAATACATTTCAGAAACACATCACTTAAAGTAATAGACATGCTGTGGAAAATGAATGAACCAAAGTTGTATTCTGTATTTTGAAAATTTTGTTATTTAAAAATGCATGATTTGTGTGTGTTCTAGTGAATGTACACCATATGGTATGTATACACCTGGTGAACATAAGGACATATTCTAAACCTGGGAACACTAAAATCTAAAAGAAGATTGTGGAGTGCATGGGAGGAGACAATAATGCTTCATTGTAATTCCAGTTAATATTAGAAAAACACATTTGATTCAAATATATATGAAAATATTACAAGTTTGGAGTAATTCATTTCTTGTTTCATTTTACATCAGACAGTAGGGTACCAATATGTTTTTCAATTCACTGAATTTTCAACAGCTAATCATAATTCTGTATCACTTTAATTTTTTACTTTATCCATGATCTCACAAAAAATGACTGTTCCTTTAAATTTGCATGACTAAACTCTCTTAATGATTTAGAAATTGTACTTTAATTCATGAAAGGAAAAAAAAAACACTGATAGAAGCAAACAATATAACACCATTTATATTAGTTAAGTCAATGAGTCTGTCTTTTATATATAAAAAGGATTAAATATACTGTCATTAACCATATTTTACATATATATATATATATATATATATATATATATATATATATATATATATATATATGGCAAATTAAATTAGTTAGAAGTGGGTTTTTAATAATTTTAATATTACCTGTCTATGTTTTTGTTAATGGGTATCATTAGCATTTTTAGCCGTTCTACTTAAAAAATCCATACATTAAACAACACTCCAATACTAAGTTTTGTGATTTTACTTTCTTTGTTCAGTAAGATGACTAAGCTTTCTGGCATTATCAGCCAGAATATATTGTATGTAGTAAAAAATAAATAAATTTTCATTCAGGTAGCCAGTGTATACGGCATGGAGTCCAATGGGAATAAAAATGGAGAAAACAATTACCATACCTAGGTACTCTCTGGGATTGATCTGGAGTCTCCAGGTGAAGCCTTGCTTCCCTGGGTCTTCGGGTCTTTCTTTTCTTTCTCCAGACAAGAAAGTGATGTTTGATCATGCCAGCTCCCTGCCTATTCCCATAAACTAAATGCTGTATGGGCCTCTATGCATGTCACAACCTTTCCCTTCACAAAACCTCTTACCCAGAACAAAGAGGGTCCTTCGTAGGCTACCCTGGGAAGTTCCCAGATATGATAATATAATGTAGCAAAGGTAAACCACTGGGAGTAATGCCAAAGGTTTGTGTAGGTGATTGCGTCAGATAGGTCACAAAGAGAAGAAACGACAGAAACTTTGCCATAAACGTCAAGACAATAATAATCAATACACTGATAACAATTATCATTAGTTTATTTATAAAGGGAAGACGTTCTAAAACTTGACATAGAAAAAGACTGTCAATTCTCAGAAGTAACAGAATCTCATCCCATGTGTTCTCTCATTGGCTGTAAAGATACTATTGAAATGTACAGGATAGATATATGTTCATAGCATTTGTATATTCCTTTTGTTTACTATTAATAAATAAATAAAAAAATAACAAGTCATACTTACACTCATTTATCGGAACCTAGATCTATAAATCTACACTCCAAAGATATTTTATGTGACATTCATGTTTTTGATCTCTTATTATGCTGTGTAACTCACCATAACTTTCCAATAAAGCAATACACAAAAGACATACAGCTTTCACCACAGGCATAATTTACACTGAAATCTATTTAATATATATAAATAGTATTATGTGTTAATGTCTGTTTATTGTGTCCTTTGGTAAATATAGTCGCCATAGAAAGTACCAGTGTGTGTTAGCTTAGTTTTGGTTTCTAGTTTGTTCCATCTGGGCTCTGAATTGCTTTAAAATTAATAAATATGAATTTTTAGGGTAATAGTGGGCTAATTTAGATATTTAAATCTTTATGTGAAGAAACATTTTAAGTGAATGCTAGCTTCATGTGCCCCATATTGCATTGTTTCAGTCATTCTAATTTCATAATATTACAACCTATGTTCTGTGGGACCTTTATGCACTAGTAGAATACCAAGCATGTTTGTTGCCTTCAGCCTTCTTCCTGCCATAAAGTGACATACCATAACTACATCATTACAATCTTCACTTCTATACTTAACCTTGATCAGATTCTGGAATTTAGAACCAGATGAAATGTCCTTTACTAAACCTTTTCCTCGACAGCTGTTGCTAGAGCTTTATGAGATGAGTTTGCCTTTCAGATGTACAAGTACATAAATATGGATGTAGATTTTAAAATGTACAGTTAAACAATTTCATTTCCAAAATCTCTGAATGATGTCCACATTTTTTTCATGAAAATGTGTCTTGGACAAATAAGTATAGTAATATGACCGCATTGTACTTAATATAGCATGCGTATGTCTTTTTGATGCAATAAAAAGAGAGACTGTCTTATTTTGCTTTGAGATAACATTTAAAACAGTTGAAAGCCTAGAGACGCTATGACTGGGACATAATTTGCGGCTGTTTTACAGTGACATATGACTCAAAAAAGTATTTTGTCATGTAAATAACACATTAGTTACCTTACATTATGGTACCTTGTCACAATAAAAACATGCACATAGATAGTGAAACGTTACAGATAATAGCCATAAGTAAAGGGTATGGCTTTCATATAATACGTGCTTGAAATGACAAAAATGCCCATGTATTTATAATCAGCACAGGGTCAGCCCTTTATAATCATTAGACAGCATTATTTAATGCATTATTAGAGATTGGAGATTGTGCCTTAAAATATGTGCTTTAAAGGTTTGCAAATAGAATGCTTTGCAAAATGCTTAAGGCCTTTGTATATGCTGATAAAGTGAGAAATTATGACCAAGACAAAGAAATAACAGTTTTCACATAATATATGTGACCTTGAACCGGTGTATGAGCCAAAGAGACAGTACAAACACAGACACCACTAGATGAGGGACTTTGATGCTGGGGAGCTATGGGGTCAAGCGTAGAAAGGGGAAATAAGTGGTAAAATCACTGTCTCTAGACTCCTCAGATAAAATAAAAACAAGCACTTGGCATTTTCAGTGCTGACAACCTGGCTTGTTTGTTCACTCTAATGAGCACTCTGGCTCCATTAATGAGCAGACTGAATCCATTATCATCATCATTTCAAAAGGTAGCGTTGCCACTAAATAGCTTCCCATATTAACAGGCATTGCCCTTGTTGTTCCATTTGATCAGTGGTGGCGGCAGGGAGCCGCTGCACTCACAATTTTTTGTGCTGCAAAATTAGCAAGTGAAAATTAAATATATATATATACAGTAGTGGGCAAAAGTTTTAGGCAGGTGTGAAAATATTCTGTAAAGTAAGAATGCTTTTACAAATAAACATGTTACTAGTTTGTTTCATTTAACAAAATGCAAAGTGAGTAAACAGAAGAAAAATCTGAACCTTTGCCTTCTAAACAGCATCAATTCTTTTAGGTATACTTGCACATAGTTTTTATAAGGAACTCTGCAAATAGGCTGTTCCAAACATCTTGGAGAACCAACCACACTTCTTCTTTGGATTTAGGAAGCCTCGGTTGCTTCTCTATCTTTGTGTAATCCCATCAATGATGTTGACACCTTCCTTGAACATAGTTCTTAATGACTTTGGCTGTATGTTTGGGGTTGTTGCCATGCTGCAGAGTACTTTTGGAGACATTCAGATGCCTTGCTGATGGTATCGCATGATGGCAATATCTACCATTATTTCTGACCAAATCTTCAATTCCATTTGTAAAAATGCACCCTGAAAAAAACAAGGAACCACAATCATGCGTCACTGTTGCCTTCAAACACTCATTTTTGTACTGCTCTCCAGCCCTTCAGTGAACGAACTGCCTTTTTTTCTACAGATATGTATTTAGATATTTGACTCATCAATCCAGAGTACCTGTTGCCTTATTTCTGAGCCCCATTCGTGTGTTTTCATGAATAGTTGAGTCACTTGCCTTTGTATCCATGTCGGAAGTATGACTTCCATGAAGACCAGTTCTGACTAGACTTCTCCAGACAGATTTTCTGCCAATGCTGAGCTGATGGGACTGCCGAACATCTTCCTTGGCCGACTACTGCATTTACTGTGCCTGTTTATTTGTGCTTTTTCAAAAGAGCTTGGACAAACATCTGAAACCCCTTTCTGCCTTGAAGTGTCTGCCCAGGAAAGACCTTGCTAATGCAATATAACTACTTTGTGTCTTGTTGCTGTGCCATGGTATATGACTTTTGTCTTCAGCAACTGCTCTTTTTAGTGAGTTTGAGTTTTCCTCACACAGTTTTATTTCTCCCACACATCTGTTTCTGTTTCAGTTCATGATTGTGTTTCAACCTTCATATTAAATTGATGATCATTAGGACCTGGTTAGTATAATTGTTTAATCATTCACCTAACTTTATGCCTACATTTTGATATTGTGCAAGTGTACCTTGAAGTGATGCTGTTTTGAAGGCAAAGGTAGTCACATCAAATATTTTTTTCATCTAAAAAATTATATATATATATATATATATATATATATATAACAAAACAATGTCAACAAAACTGTATAATGTTGCAAACAGGAGGTGCAAAAGAATTGAGAAGTGTGGTTTCTATGCTTCTTGTATATGTTTTGTCTTTGAATATACACTGGGGATCTGCATAATTGTTTAATACTTTCCTTGAAATATCATAAGGAACTATTAACTCTGTAACAAAATGGTTGGCGTGCTTACACTAGAAAGCTGTTGAGGGCAGCAAAGGCTCGCTGTGTAATCACCGAGAGACACCAGCTTCAGTACAGGCTACTTCCTACTTTGTCTTTCTTCTTTTTATTTGTACAGAAGCTTTTGAATGGACAGTTCTTTTCAGACTCTTGGTCTGCTAAGGGATTTTAATTAGGCTTGGACTCTGTATCACTCTGTGTGCTTTGTGACTGGTGAATGACTGGTGAATGGTATAACTGGTGAATGGTACAAGTCTTGTGAATCCCAACTCCAAAGCACAAGAAAACTATGTAAAATAATCTTAGTTCATCTTATTATCTGCCTTTCTCAGCCTCATTTCTAACTTTGTAACTGTGCTGTGATTTAAATATGAACATTTCTATGCACATCTTAATGCAGAGGACAAATGCGTTAAGATTTAAAATGCCAGGCACGTTTAAGTAGGGGGAAACAAAGGAAGAATACCCTTTATGTGGGGGACAACAAACATTAATCTCAAATATAAGAATAGTACGAACGCTCGTATCAAATAAACAATTGGTTATTTCAGTGGTTTGGTTGTTCATTCTACTTTCTCTTAAATATTATTTGCTTATTTGAAAATGGAAATTAATGGAACAAGCCTACTCAAATTACCATGTTGGCATTTGTACTAGAAAGTAATTGTATTGGTGCGTTTAAAGGTGTTTGAGGGTCGCTAATAGAGGTGAATGAAATAGTAGACGCATTGAGATTCTACATCGTGCTAAAACAACCAGCTTCTGCCCACTGATATAGTTTTGCATGCAACATTTCATCAAACACTTTGTGCATCATAGATGGTGCAGAAACATTCATATTTACCATATTTACAAATTAGTTTGGCAAACAGAGGGCCCTGCTCAGTAGCTTACAATATGTTGATGGCATATGTACTCCAGGTGTAATGTAGGATGTAAGAGTAAGAAATAAGATTTTTTATATTTATAGTGCATTAGACTGGCATGGATACTGTACATACCTACTAAGAGTTATTAATGTTCTTTTGTTATTTGGGATTGGCTTTACACATGTATAGAAAAAAGTTGTAAACATTTTGCTAATGTGTCTACAAAGCTGATCTGGGGAAAAAACAAAAATAGTCACAGTTATAGTAATAATAGAAATGATAATAGTAAATAACACAATGATTTTTCTCTTTTTTTGCTGCAAGGTAACATATTACCACTCTCAAAGAACAATATCACATTTGAATATGAAACCTAATCATGTCTTAGTCATTATTTCCAATATAAGTGTTACTTCTCATCTTGTAGTTTCTGCTTCAGTGACATTAGGCTGCTGAAACACCTGTATTCATAGGACTACATTAATTTGGACAGATTATTAACAGATTGCCCAATTAAAATGGATGTTCACAATATGTGCCTACTCCTACTGCAAATAGAATCACGTGAACCTCAATTTTATACCAAAAGTTTTCACCAGATCAAGGGCAGATTCAGAAAAGATTGAAGGAGTTTGCTGCTAGAACCAGTAGACAATGTACATTGCTTTGATGTAGATATAAACTCCGCGTTGCATATATACTATCCCAAATATCCTTAATAGAGAGTGAACTTCTATATTCTTGTTGTGATTTTCACATTTGAAACGTTTGAATCTAAATGTAGATATTGTGGTTCAGGTTAGGATATAAACATATACATTAATATAAATATCATTTCCATTGTTTATCTGGATAGTTAATTACTGTTAGTATTGGAGGAAAATTGTTATTACAACAGGGCTAAATATACAATTACTTTAAAATATACAAAATTGATTTTGAAATGTTCACCCCACTCAGTATATGGAAAATAAGTGTTTTACATTTTTATATGTTAGTTCTGCTCATACATTAGTACTTCTCCCTATATTGTGATCATCTTTCCATATATTTTAATCAATCTCCCCAAGTTTTAAGCATTTCTTAAAATTTTATTTTTCTATGCTTATCTTCTGCTTTCAATTAACCATCAGTTATTTAGAATCAAAACGTAATAACTATCATGACAATAATGAGCACCGGAAGGTCATGTGACGCCGGTGCTCCATCATAGAAGCCTCGGCGGAAGTGCCAGCAGCAGCGGAGGTTACCAGACAGGAGGATCCAGGTCACCTGCAGTGCTGCGGGGGATCTGGATCTTAGTCTCATAGTCAGACCTCTACTTTAGATCTGATTATAAGATGAGGGGTATTTTCCCAGAGCATTTTCTGTGAAAAAAACCTTGTCCTATAATCAAGCAAATACAATATTTTCCAAAATACGGCAAATCATTAGGTCATAGTAGGTTGCCTGGATTTTGAACTTGCTTCTGTGATACTACATTTTAAAGACTACATATTCAAACTGATTCTTTTTGTATGTCTTTAAAAGGTCACCTTGAACCAATATAAAGGTATCAGTAACAGACTGAATAAACTGGGGAATCTACCCCATTCACATTTAGATTGGTATTAAACCATGAGGCACAGGTCAAATCCTGGAGATAATGCATTGTGATCAGATGTTGTAAAATAGAGCTTGCACTATTTCTTAAAGTTTATATAACATTTAATAATATTCTATAATAATATATATTATAACAATGTTCAGATTTGCTGCACAACATAATTAATTCTGGATGTGAGATGTGAAATGTGTAGTTTACAGAATCCATTAAAAAATAATTTCAGTAGGGTTACTAACATTGGACGTTGCAAGCTGTTTGCCTAAAATATTAATAATCTAGTACTTATGATTTGACAATGTTTCTATTTATTCATATGGTCTTTTTGTGCCTTTGGTATTCGGACTGTCTTACTCCCTGTTGTTCCTGCATGTTCTTCTTTTGCCCTTGGTGACACTCTGAGACTTGAAGCTGGAATCACAAGAGGCCTTCTCACTGTGTCACTGTGTTGCCAGAAGAGGATTTCTTTTGTTAATATTTTACTATTATATTTGACAGGATTTCACATTTTCTGTAGTCCGCCTTTAGTACATTGAACTGACAGACAGAGAAATTAATACCCTGAGTGACTGTATTTTAATTAAGCAATTTCATGCAAATTACAAATTTTAGATTGCCAAATAATATATTACACAAAAATGTAGACTGGCTGATCTGATATGCATGGAGTATTACTCTTCCAGGCACTGTGCATACATGGGAAAATGAACAAAAATGCTAATTTCCAATCTACTATGCAAACGGTAAAAGATGCCTATTTAGATACATATGCTTTCCCTGGGATGGGTAAACAGTTCTTTAATTTAATACAGCTGACAACTGAAGATGTGTTTTCCCCTTTTAATTTATTTCATAGATTAGACCACATTGGTCAAGAAAAAAAGCTGCCTAAAACGCATTGCTTATGCTGATGTCATGATTGTAAACATAATAACAATAATACCAACTGCTGACAAATAATAATCACAAACAGTGATTACTTGAAGTAATGCAAGATATAATATCCTGTGCTGCTATAGGCAAATGCCGTGGTTGCTCCAAATCCACAGCAATATCCAAAGGGAGAAAAACACAGAAAGAAAACAAGTGCAATGTTCCCTGTAAGGCATCAGAAATAATTCCGTTTGTAAATACATTCTCTAGGTCCTCAAATCGAATTCAGGACATTGTCCCAAGAAATTGGCCTATACTGGAGTGTGATGGGGGGTGGGCTATTTATTCAAAATGAAACCCATTGTGGCACAGACTGCCACGCGACATAAGGGACTCATAACAATGTACCCCTTTTAAAATCCACCCATCATATCAAAACACATAGACAATGACCCCACATATTTAACCAAATAATACATAAACTAAACACACTTACAAGTGCCAATAACTTTCTCAAATGATCCAAAGTAGGGGCATACCATGACACCGCTACAGGTTCTGACCCACAGGCCATCTGGAAACCTATCACAGCAACCAAGAACAAACCACTTATTTTTCCGTAGCCAAGAATAAACAGTTCTACCCCCACTTTACCAATCTAGCCCCGCCACTTTGACAAAACAGAGCAATGCAATAAAAAGGAACCCAAATAGCAGTACCATTCAAGAACAGGCCTGTAAAGTCAATTATTAATGCCGTAATCCCAAAATGTCTGACCCTGTCTACTCTTAACCCCCCCAACCAATCACAAACGCCACATTGAAAGCCCATGTCTAGCTCTGGCAAGGCTCCTTCCACTAAGTTCCACTTTTCCATGGGCTACATTAAGGAATTTCATTAACCATTAGAATATGCTCCACCATGTTTATTTCTTCAATCAGAGGTCAGGTGCATGTACAGCTGCCGTTCATTGGTTGATGCTACAGTAGCTCCCTGCCAGCGACCAATAGAGTCGCTCTCACGAACCTCAAAATTGCCCAAAATGCTCAAGCACTGTAGGATTATGCAGCAGGAAGCATAATCTACCTCTGTTTACCTCTGAAAAAGACATAAAATTAAGGTTTTGAAGTCCAATTGCGATGTTGTGACATGACCTTAAAAAGGCAGTTCTTGTTCCAAAACCTTCCAGTGTGGCAGAATGAAAACAATTCTGCAAAGACGAGTGCGCTAAAATTCTTACACGTTGATGTAAAAGACTCATTGACAGTTATCACAAACATTTGATTGCAGTTGTTTCCGCCCAGGTTGGCACAACCAGTTATTAGATTTAGGGGGGCAATTACCTTTTCACATGGATGCTATAGGTTTTAACTCTTTTACTTCAGCAAATAAAATGATCATTTAAAAGCAGCATTTTGTGTTTACTCGCGTTGTCATATTAAAATTGTTCTGAAACATTTAAATGTGACAAATAAGCAAAAATAGAAGAAATTGGAAAGGGGCAAATACTTATTCAAGGCAATGTATACTGTAACCTATATGGGCTGTGTGTGCGGTAGTTGGGGCTGAGGTTTTTGAAAAAAAAATGTTTACTTTCATTACTTCAACATTTTGTTTTGGCATATATGCGGAGATAATTAACATATATTTATAGGCTTCCACAGGTAAGGTATATGAGGTTGTCCTGTACATTACATAGCATTTGTAATATATATATATATATATATATATATATATATATATATATATATATATATATATGTATAGAGTGTAAGCAGATTCAGTAGCTCTATTAACAATAAGAATACATTGAAAATTATCAATAGCATTAAAATGACAATGTACAATTCAACAATAAAAATATCACACATTACGATGCAGAAGGATACAAGGGCTCTTGTCATCTTGCAATCTTACTATAGCAAAATTATGAAAATTGGATTCTTAATGGGGGGGGGATTGTCCTAAATCTTGACACTGAAAAGGCTACGGTTCTAGTCACCAACAATGATCTAATTCTATGGCTTGTCATCAGATTCTAATGAAGGACATGTCTCCTGCAGACTCCATCTTTACTTATTAAATCTTTCAAAATTAACCCTAACTTTAATTGTGGTGACTATTGATCCATGTGGATCTTTGCATCCTACACCATTGGCAATTTGATTTAAATTTTATAGAAAAGGGCTGAGTATTATAAAAGTGAACTGTACTCTTGAAAGTACAAAAAATCTTGCTCCACGTGTTAAACATGATAAACCAAGTTATCCACTCATGTGTTTCACATTACCAGGTTCAATGCAGCATATAGCCCTTTTATAGTTAACAATGTCATTGTATTGTGTGAAATGGTAATTTTACCGCATATGATAGATTTTTTTTAAGTTTAGATCAGGTAAATGCTGCATTGAACATGGTAATAATGAATACATGAGAGCACCGAGCAGTATATCAGTTTAACAATTTGCAACATGCTAAGTGTTGTACCGTTGAACACTACTGCACAGAGTACACTAGCATACATACTGCTGATTATAAAAATTGCATTCTGACCAAAGCATCCGTGTATTCTACATTACTAGGTCCAATGCAGCATGTAGAACATTTTATAATTATCTAGTATGGCTATAAAAAGTGCATTTAGTTACATTCAGAGTCTAGGTATCGAAATAAAAAGAGCATCTGAACTATATTTAACCACATTCATGCCAAGGATACTTTATACCTTAATTAGCATTGTTTTCCATTTTTTATCCATATGTTATCCAACTGTCATTAATATTTTACTGGTTAGTTTGCCCATACAAATGTTATGTTGATATTTATTACATAATACAATACATATGGTTGTAACAGAAAGTCCTATTTGTCTATAAAAAAATAATTGTTAACACCAAGTAAATAAAAACTGAATGAAACTGAAACATAAAAACAGTCCAGAAATGGAACCTCTTGACTAAAGGTCTGAAACATCTATCTATCTATCTATCTATCTATCTATCTATCTATCTATCTATCTATCTATCTAGCTATCTATCTATCTATCTATCTATATGATATTATATTGTATTTATGTATTTAATGCAAATATATCCATTAACCTTCATCCCTGGAGCCTCCCCCTTTCTTTTATGAGAAGTGAGAGGGAGCAGAGCTGGGTTCCGGAGGCATGGCTATCTATGTATGCGGTCAATGCTATCCCCCATTGGGCTGGGAAGAGGCCCATGGACTTACTTTTTTGTCTATTAGGATTTTGTAACTTTAAAAAGGCTGTAAGTGAGTATATGAGCTATTAAGCTCCACTTGCAAACAGCTACTCCCTTTCACTTACAAATGTTTTAATTATTTTGAAATAATTGTCCTACCCATATTTTCAAAGTCTACTTTTTAAGTGAGTGCATTGCTATTGGAATATTGCATAACCCTATATGTTAACAAATGGGATTAAAAGGTTTAAGCTACTGTACTTGCAAGCTTTTAAAGGTTTTTAAAATACCCTTTTTTGTATCTCATTATCCATATTGTCTGAAATATGTATAGATGGATTGACAGGGGAATTTTTGCATCAGTTTTGCATCATTCAGCTACACTTCTGAGAATGATGATTCCATCTGAAGGACAGAATAATGTAATATGTAATTTACTAATTATAATAAATGTGTTAGCAGGAATGAATATGTTAAGATTAGTTGGGATTCTTGCATGAGTACTTTTCTTGAATGGAACCATTACTAATAATTTAACATTTGAAATAATGTAATGTATTATTAGTGTTGCTCTCTCCACTTAGTACTACCTCTCATGTTATCTGACCAAGAATTTGGGTAGTGAGGCTAGATAAAATCTTGGCAACATAATAAATAAATATATATATATATATTGCATCTGTCATATTGTTGTAAATAATATAATAATTACATAGTGTCTCTGGCTCTCCAAACCTCTAGTTATCTCTGGTCACATTTGCTGATGTCTTTATAATCCTGTTGTATAGCACTGCAGAAGCTGTTTGCACTAAAAAAAAAAAAAACCCATTCAAGTCTCACCCAATAAATATTCAATAGAATTCACTTGCATTATGATTTTACTATCCAACTTTCTTTTGCTTTGTTTTCCAATGATCTTTGCATTTATTAATTAGCTTGTGCTTGGAGATTATTTGAGTCCCCAAATCCACCTCACCCTCAGTTTAAGATTGGGCTCAGGCATTCTGAGATTAATGAGGAACTAGATGGAATAGAAGGTCCCAGACATGGCGTTTTTGTCACTCTCATACACGGGAAAGGGATCGCCGGAAACTAGGGTTGAGAGATTATTCCTCCTCGCTAAATCAATAATAATGTATTGTTTTAATACATGATATATATTATGTTTTATTACAAATTATACATCTACAGTTTGAACACATACCAGCATACATTTATGTATAGTGCATCTGCTTATTTATATATATACAATTACCATTAGCAAATTTGCGCTACTATACATTCTAAACTATACATTCTAACATTCTTTTTTAAAACTACGTTTATAAACTGTTTGTATATTTTATGTTTTTTAATACTAAAGCAGTAACAGTATACAGTGTTTGATCTGTATCATACAGTGCTGTAAATCAGCATAGGGTTATACAGGCATGGCAGCTGAAACATGTTTACACAAAGTTTCCATTTTGTGAATACACTTCTCCATCAGTCTCTACTGAATATGACTTAACTTTCCTTGTTTATTTACCATACCAATACTTTTGTTGTAGAGATGGATTAAGCATTTATATATGAGTTCACAATTATTTATATCAAAGCCTCTATAGGAATGAATCAGGAGTACTATGAGGGAACTGGGTGAGAAGGTAGGACAATTTGCACAGTCATCCTTAGAATCGTGTTTATTTTGTAAAATAAGCAGAGTTAATATGGTGTTTTGTGAGGCGATAAGCCTGCTGAGCTCTCCCTTCCACTCATCTTTTAGATGAGAAGGAGGTGAATTTCAACCAGTAAAACAACATAGACGTCAGAAAGGAAGAGGGCCAGTTCCTCTTCTGTGTTGATTTATTTAATTGCCATGAATAGCGCATACATAGTCAGGACTCCTTTAATAAGGTTGTAATTTTAGTTTTTTTTTAAATTAAGAACGCATATTGTAAAAAAATAAATACACAGTTATACGTTGCAATTGGAGTATTGCTAGGTTTTTGGAGTTTATCTCTCACTCCCTTCCAGGACAACCACAGTGTCTGAACTAGATTATTTTCCATCTCCCTCCTCTTTTAGTACATATATATATATTATCATATTTGTGGTATGGACTATTTGTTGGAACTATAAATCATTCTGGGATTTGTGGAGGTGAACTGTAGACCAATTATATAGACATCATTATGACTCTACATGTTAGGCTATATGCTTGTTCATGGAATTTTTCATTACAATACAAATACCATTCCTGGAGCTGTTACAGTAAAAAATAGAACCAGGAGTCAGAAACACACAGCAACAAAGTAAAAGGAGACAGGAGGAAGGGAACTGCTCTTCTCCACATTCTGATCTGGGTGAGAAAAAAATTCCTCTCTGTCTCCTCCCCTCAACCCAAACAGTCCAATCAGCTTCCCCTTCATTGTCAGTCATAGTGAGTCAGTGTAGTGAGTGCACCGAATAAGTTTTTGGCGTGACCACACTTTGCCTTCAAAACTGCATAAATTCTTCTAGGTGCGCTTGTACAAAGACAAGGATCTTGTAAGCATATAGTTAGGTGTATGATTAAACAATTATACCAAACAGGTGCTCATGATCATCAATTTAATATTTAGGTTGAAACACAATCATTAACTAAAACAAAAACAGCTGTGTACAATGAGTAAAACTCAAGATGAGGTTGCTGAAGACAGTTAACTGTCAAAAGTCATACACCATGGCAAGACTGAGCACACCAACAAGACACAAGGTAGTTGTACTGCATCAGCAAGGGCTCTCCTTGGCAGACATTTCAAGCCGGACAGGGCTTTCCAGATGTTCTTTTGAAGAAACGCAAAGAAATGGGCTATATTGAGGATATGCTTACTAAACTTTGCAATCAGAAGATATCCAGCAGTGCCATGAGCTCAGCATTGGCAAAAAACAGTTGACACTGGTATAAATATATACTATCGTTCAAAAACTTGGGGGCGCTTTGCTACTCTGCATTTGTAACATGATTGAAAAAGAGGTTTCTAATTATCAATTAGCCTCTTAAATGTTGATTATCTAACACAATGTGCCATTGATACACAGGAGTGATGGTTACATATTTTCAGACTAGGTTTGTTTGACATAATTTATTAAGAATATTTGGAAGACTATCAAAAAAATGAATATTTATCTTGCTCAAACACAGGAATTGTAACAAAAAACATATTGAGCTGAAAATAAACAGTCAGCAGAGGTTGATTTAGCATTAAATATTGAAGAAAATATAATGTTTGGCAGCTGTGATGCACATAGATTCAAAATGAAAGCAGCATTAATATATGTTATGAAAGGGAAATTGCCAGCAATAATATGGTAACTTCATTAAAGTATTGAAACCAAGGCAAGCAAGTCAGCTTAACAGGTTTGGCATACAATGAATGACTTCTAGTTTGTGATTCCTCAGTATATAAAATTATAATAATAATATTGCACATATATAATAAAATACCAATATGATAATGTAAGAAGAAGTAATATATATATATATATATATATATATATATATATATATACACACACACACAAATATAATTAAAATATAATCCATGTTAATGTTTTTCTTTGGTTTCCAGTGTTCTACTTCTTTTTCCTAAGAATTTTATAATTTTTGCTTTTTTTGAGTTAGAATTAACTATTTTGTCATTAACTACTCTGTTATTATAACTTTTTGAACTTGTAATAAAATGTGACTTATGAAAAGTGGCTTCTGATTTAAGCTGACCTTGTGTAGCGTTATTCAATGGGACATTATATCTATGGATTTGAATAGCCTGCATCCAAACCGTACAGACTTGAGTCAAAGTACAAAAAGCAATAAAAAAGCTATAGAAAATAGGAGTGTGTAGAGATTAAAAAAAGTTAAAAAAATAAAACAATGCATACACCAAAGATCATCATTAATTGCAATATATAAGTATAACACATAACAAATGTGTAGAAAGTACATGGACCAAAAACGACTTGATTTTGAAGTTTGTGTTTGGGTCATTCATTTTCGGACAACAAATTCTGTTTCCTGCTCATTTGTTTCAGATGAAAATGGACAGCTTCCGAAATTCGGAAACAAATTTTGTTGCCTGACGCCCACATTTCTCACTCTTTTGAGTTCAAATGCAAAGCAGTCCCATTCAGTTCCTTGATAAACAGTATAGCCCTTTATAAATTAGAATAGGACTCTTCAAACTTAGCATGCTTTGAGTAGCGGGCTTAGATAAGTGTTTTTTTAATTCTTACTTGAATTGTTTATGCCTGTAATACTTTTAAGGTTGTGCGATCCTCGATTTCCCCTGACTGGCCAAGGTAGCTGTAAAATTGATGGAGGTTACAGCTTAAACATGGCCTCCTTGTGATGCTCTGCAGTGAAGTGCCACTTCCAGCCACACAATTTGGACATCTGTAATGTTGAGGGATATGTGTCAAATTTCACAGGATAGCAGAGGTACCTTTGCTGGCAAAATCCATATTTTAAGAGGAAAAAATTATGTGAATTTGTGCCACAAATTAATTGATGTAAGAAGCTACGGTTGCAGAACTGAAGGAAATGTAAGGATTTATTCTGTATAGACTAAGGTAAAATGTAAAATAAATCAGTCTACAAATTGCAATATTTGATAATATAGAAATTCATTATAGTTTTTTTAATCCAAACTACAAGATAATTAACATTTTTTTTAAAGTCATTTACTGTCTAAAAAAGGCACAATTGTGTATTAAGGAAGAAATAATCTTTCATGTAAAACACAGGTGCAAATTTGTTTTGCCATGAGAGATGTTTGCAAGGAGACATTAAATATTAACAGCATAATAAAGGAATTCTGTAATTCAAATAAATGAAAATATGAAATGTAACTTTTATATAAACTGAATATATGCAAACCATTTAACACTTAGAATGTTTAACTAGCAAATGGAGATTTTCTTTAAAAATCAGAACAGCGTTATGAAGGACATCATTTTGACACTGAACCATTGGGCTAAAGCACGCATTTATCAGTACCTCCGAGTAATATATGTTTCAAATGGCAAAAAATGATAAAATGTGTTTGAAACTTAATTTCAAAATGCATAATTCATGATACAAAACTGATTAATTAATATGTTTAAATATTCTAGCTCAGAATATAACATCTGTGTTTAAAATTTGAGGAAGTCTAGATTACTTATTTATATCTGAAAAATGATTATTTGAATCTTATTATGCCATTTGTTTTTAAATATGAGATTCAGCATTAAATACTGAAATGTACCAGTCATATGCAACATCACTCAGCAGATACTTCACAATTTTATGTTCACATATTATAACAGCACAAATATAATACAATAAATTACCTTATTGCTATGTTATTACACTTTAATATTTTATTCCATGTTTTTTTGTTTTGGAACAGCTTATGAGACTAAATTGGACATTTATATGATGAATGCCTTCTGTTTTTGAATATTTCAGTAATTTTCATTTGCTTTATAAAATGTATGTTCTTGGTTAACAAGTCATACAGTTTTATATTATTTGTGTCTAATTATATAAATGCTAGACATAATGTCGAGATCTTATTAGAGTTTTTTTTCTTAAAAGATACCATGCAGTACTCATTTAAAGATATATTGCAATGATTTAAAACAGAAGCTGTATTATAAAATAATCATTTCTTTGCATACAAAATTTGTAACATGCTGTAATATAAACACTATACTTCCATTTAAATGGGAAACCATATGGAAAAATATTTTTCTCTTTGGGCATAAAATCTATGCTGCATACAGGAGGTTAGCTTTCACAAGAAAAGCTGTTTAAGGTTTTTTTTTGTTCTTGTAACAAGAGGCAGGTGTCAAGGCTGGCCTTCGAAATGAGTGGAGTAGGCACAGAAGTGAATGGGATGGGCACAGCCACTTCTCCATCTTACCCGGAGAGACACCCAATTACTGGTGTCTTGAAGAGGCCAAGTCAGAGCTGAAATGAAGGTCTGTGTTGCTCATGCTCCCACTGCCGGCAAAAGTGGGACGGTAAGGCAGCTACCTGTGACATGGGACACTGCTTGAAAATCAGGACTGTCCCGCAAAAAAATGGGTAGCTGTGATTAACTAACACTAAAATGTACAATAGAATATGTAATGTATAATATGTTTATACTAGTAAGCTGTTTCGTATTGTACTGTTCATTGTATCCTATAATTTAAAATCTAAGTAAAAGGAACATCATCAAGTTAACCCCTTCAGGACCAGGGCTTTTTTTTCCATACCCTAAGAACCAGAGTTTTGTTTTCTATGTTAACCATATGTTTCTTAAACCATGATACCCCTTTTCCATATTTGTTGAAACTGCACAAATTATACATCATTTCATTTAGGGGAACTAGAACCTTCTTTTAAAACCTTAAAAATACATAAAACATAATAATTATTAGTGATAGTAGGTTAAAAAACTATTACAGTCATACCCAACATAAATATTTGTTTTATACTTAAGGGGGCCACATTCATCCTTTACCTATGTTTCTATTTTGATACTATGAAATATATTTCATATTTCTTTATTACATATCACTATTGGGTTAAGTTGTTTAGGGGTAGTGGGTTTTTTGTCAGTGCAGTATGGCTCAAAATCCCTTTGGTGTCCTCTCATACATTTGCGATGCCATTGATGTATTCCAATAAAATTTATTTTATTTATATGTCATATTATTAAAATTGAAGCATAGGTAATTAAGGTTGAAACAAGCCTTTCTGCTTTTGATCCAAAAGAAGACAAAAAAAACCCCAAATAACAATTATGCTATTTTTTCAGATTTTACCACTTAGCGGAAAAATCAGTTTGTGATTCCAAAGGGCAATCAGATTTCTCCTTGGATCAAGAAGCTTTAAAATATTAATGTTTATTCAATAAGGTGTAGCCGTGTATGTTCTGCTTTTCCAAAAAAAAATCTAGACCCTTTTTGAAGGTATCCATTTTTATTTGTTAGCACCTTCTCTCTTGTCAGTTAATTCCATACCTCTATTGCCCTTACTGTAAAGAATCCCTTCCTTTGTTATGTACAAAATATCTTAAATAGTGTTCTAAGATGTTGTTGATTGTGTTTTGTTTGTCCATTGCTTTGTGGGTATAATGGGGAAGACAGGTTGATGTGTATGCATAAGCCTTGTCAGAAACATGAACCGAGAGGTAAACTGGGTACCACAGTTTGAGGTCACAGTGTTGGGAAGGTGATGTAGCCAAAAGATCTCTTTGATGAACAGAGTGACTGCTTCTGATGCTGTAGCCAGTCCTTTAGTTTGTTTAAAGTGCACTATTTTATTGAATCTGTTCATGACAGAAATGGTGGTGTACTCTTGGGCAGTTGGTAGCTCTGTGATGAAATGGATTGAAATGTCTACCCATGATCCACTAGGTACTGTCAGAGGTTGTAATAGACATGCTGATCTTACTCTTGATGGCTGGCACAGGTCAGACATACATATGTCAAATGTTCTGTTTGATGAGGTCTTCTGTCTTCTTAAGTCCACCATGTCCACATAGAAGAGCAGTATGATGTAAATGTAGTATCTCAGTACATACTTTGGGTGGTATTTATACATTGGTATGATGGTATAAGAGAGCCTCACGTGGTACAAGCTGCAGAGGGTACAGCACTATGTTCTTGGAGCGAGTCCCATAAAGAAAGGTTAGTAGCCAGAACGTGTCCCTTGTGCAAGACTGTCCCCTCTTTCTCCTCCATTGGTTTAATTTGTTCATGTATATGGGATAGGTCATCAGCCTTACCATTCTTGGAACCTGTCAGGGTCTACCCTGCCTGCCAGGACTATGCAATAATTATTTTAAATCATGTCTACCTGCAGCCACTAGTGGCCACCCTTCACTCTCAGGAGCACCCATATCCATTTACTTGGGAGAGCTGAGCCTTGTTACCTGAGTTTAGCCCTGCCCTTTATATACCTGCTCTGCCCTTCAGTCTGGGCCTTTGCATTGGTTTGGCTTGGGTCCCTGTTAGTCTGCTTGCAGCTAAAGATCAGCTTACTTGTTCTGATTTCCTATGTATGACCTTGGCTACGTTCTCAATCCTGAGTTGTGTACCAGACCCCGGCATTTCCCAGACTTACCTACCTTCCAAGCCGTGTGCCCTGCCTGAGGGCTTCCAAGCCATGCATGTTCCCTGTCTTTGCTATAGTTCCCCTGTCTTTGCTACAGTTCCCCTATCTTTGCTACAGTTCCCCTGGCAGTGGGCTTCCTGCCATCTGCCCTGCAAGTGTGCTTCCTGCCATCTGCCCTGCAAGTTGGGCTTTACTCCACTGTATATACCAGTCCTGTTCCTGTTCATCAATACAATCTTGTATATCAGCCTGGTGTGAGACTTTTATCTCTTGTCTGTACTTACCTGTCTGTCGATATGCATCTCAGAGTACAGACAGAGCCTCCGATATCCACTGCAATTGGGCTCTTACCCGACCTGCTGGCCCGGGTCCTGACAGAATCAGGACAATAAGTAATATGGAGGTCAAAGCAGCAGAAGAACGGAGACCAGCGGGCTTGTTATGAGAGATACTCAAGATTCCTGTGATCAGTGTAGATCAGGATAGGGTATTTAGCCCCTCCAGATGGTGTCACCCTTCAATGAAAGTTTTATAGCAAGCAGCTCTCTCAATCGTCTACATCACAGTTCCTTTCAGTTGAAGATAGTCTCTTGGAGAAGGCAACCAGATGTAAAATGTCCTATTCTCTTTGTCTTTGGGATAATATTGCAACAACAATATTGCATCTACCTCTAACATGAATAGTTGCATGCGATCAGCACAGAAATGGGTGCAGAGATGGATAAGTGCTTTAGCTGGTCAAATACCTTTTAAAGCAGGGGAGTCCAGACAAACTGTTGATCCTTCTTAGTCATGGTGGTAAGTGGTTGCAAAACCTTTGAAAAGTTGCGAACTAGAAGTTGGCGAAACCAACGAAGGGCATTCTCCTTGTTTTCTGACTTGGCCAATGCGATATAGCACATGTTCTTCCTTCCTCCAACCCCATGCCCTGTGGCCTCAACAGATGCCCAAAGAATTCCTCAGAGACCATAAGAAGTCTCAAATGTTCACTTCTCCAGTTCGACGCTGTAAGCACCTTACACATATGAGACTGATGTTCCTCCAGTGGAGGAAAACATCAAGATATTGCCAAAATAAATAACCATGAATATGTCAAGCTAATCTCGGAAAATGATCTTAAAATACTTCTGGAACATGGCGGGGGCATTTCACAGCCCAAAAGGCATCAATGTGTACTCTTAGTGACCATAACAAGATCGGAATGCTGTCTTCCATTTGTCCACTTCTCTTATCCTCACTAAATTGTAAGCCCCTCAAAGATCAAAAATGGAGTAGGTATCAGTGGCACTAAAATGATCCATCCGTTCGGTTATCAGTGGTAAAAGGTTTCTTTTCTTGATTGTTATGGAATCGAGGGCGTGATGGTCAACACAGGGGCATAGGTCACTGTCTTTCTTCCCTACAAAAAAGATTCCAGCACCTGCAGTTAAATTAGAAGGATGAGATAGAGAGTTGAAAAAGAAAAGGAGCTGTTATTCCAGTTGATGCCAGGATGATCACCAAGTCAAACTGCAGTTTTTCCAGATTCACATCTCATAGGTGTACATCCAGGGGACTTGTTATGGGGCCTGATGCCAGAGGGTTGCTATTCACAAGATGAATAAGCACCAGAACTTCTTTGGTACGGCATGGTAATAGATGTTGTTTGGCAAAAGATATATCCATAAAATATGCAGTAGTTATTACAGAGCTATTACGCTACAGCAGCAAGAGGGAGATAGACAGGTGAGGAGAAGTATAAGCAGTGCTGAGTAAACCTGCCGGGCATGCAAACAACAGCTTACCTTTAGGTTTACAGGGTCTCTCTGGGCAGTCTCAGAGCAAATGACCCGGTTCACTGCAGTATAGGCACACATACTATTTCATTATCATCAGAAACAGGCAATTACTGTATATACAGAAAACAACTCTTCCATATTTAGCCACCCCAGGACACAGGGCAAGAGGAGAATAGAAGATAACTGGTGGCCACGTTCAGTGAAAAAACACACAGGGTTTCAATTTGCATCTTGACCTGGAATTATTTTTTGCAAGCCATTTATATTTTAAATTGTATGACATCATTGATGATTATTTACTTATTCAGTGATATCTATTGTAAATTAGACATCAATGCAAAGACATTCTGTAAGAAAAGTTTGAAACATAGTAAAACGGGAAAGCATATATTAAATGCATATGCTTTGCAGATTAAGTACAAAGCCAATTCATAATTTGAAACCTTCAATTTGGTAACTAAATATGTATTTCTCTTCTGTAGAGCTGCCACATTAATAAACTTTGACATCGACAAATCACTTATAGTTTGATTAAATAGTCTATTACTGGGGAGAGGCATTGATAAAGCACTGAAAGTCACTTTCACATTAAGAAAAATATTACATTTTTACTTTGCTTTCTGTGAGATCTGCCATTAATATCAAATATTTTTTTTAATTATCTAGCTATTCTTTATACTTTTTATATTACTTAAAATGCCATTAACAAATTGTCCATTGCCAAGAGTAATATACAATGTGTGATCTATCATTGATGCTTTTTCCACGGTAACTTTCCTTTTAAAAGGCCAGCACAAAGATTGCATTAAAAGGCACCATTGAAATACAATGCAATTTAATTAAAATGTACCTCATACTGTTGAGTTTTCATTGTATCCCTGTACCCAAGCTTTAAAAAAAGCATATTCTGCAAATTTCTATAAAAAACTCAAATATCATATCATCAAATTGAGTGACTACCAAAATTACATTACCAATTTTCCAGTGTGATTTTTTTTTGAGAAAAAAAGAGTTTCCATGGCATTTGTGTGACCAAATAAATCAAACATAATTTAAAGGGATTTCAGGGCTGGGTGATGTAAGGGAATGCTCTGAAAAAGGTTTGGAACAGAGTTGAGTTACCTACCCATTCAAAGTCATATCCAACCTTAGCCAGCTTGCTGAAAGAGTACTGAATTTAATAAAATTTACCAATTTCGTCAATTTGTACAAATCTCCAAAAAGAAGGCCAGACCCCCTCTGAAATTAATGAAAACTTGACAAAAAGCTACACATTTTCATCCAAAATTCACAGGCTCTCTCACTCTCTCACACCCTCTAAATGTCTCCCTATCTTCTCTACCGACCACTTCCACTTCCGTGTCTCGCAGTTCCGCTTCTGTGTCTTGCATCTTCTTGTTCTTCACCTGCTTGCTCTTCTCTTTTCTCTCTCCCTCCTGCTCTTTTGTTTCTTTGTCCCCATCTCCATAGACATAACCTCCTGGTGAACTTTTGCAAAAAAATGGCAAGCGCTTCCCGTGACCTCCTCTCCCTCTGATTGGAGGACCGAGGAGATGAGATCAAAGGAAAGATCTGTCAATTTTCCTGTTGTGAACTTCTGCTAACATGGTGGAGCTTCTGGCAACATCCTCCATTTTGTCAGAAGATTTGCTGGGAGGCTATGTCAACAGAGATGCGGACGAAGAAGGAAGAGAGAAGAAAGAAGAAAAAAAGAGAAGCTACAAGAGAGAAGAAAGGAGAACAAGAAGATGTGAAACACGGAAGCAGTAGTGGTTGGCTTAGGGGAGACATTCAGAGAGCATGAGAGAGTGAATGAAAATGATAATGTGAGAGAAAATGTGGGCGTCAGACAACAATCGTTTTTGGCCCGTTTACACGTCTAGAACTTAGCATTATTCTTGACTAGGAAATAACATCTATTACACCTCTTCAAGTCTCCCAAAATATATAACTGGGGAAGTAGAATAATTGAAATAGAAGTGATACGGTCTGTGCTTAGCTGGCACATAACTTCCATAGTATTTTTTTGTGTGCAATCTTTAGATGTAGAGGCAGCCAGGGTTGAAAATTTGCCTTTTTAAGCAAAGTAAGGATTATTAATATTTAGTTGTATCCTTAAATACCAGTTTGTTTGTTAATGAGTTGGGGCGGGGGTTATAGATTTAAATGTATATTATTCCTTCCTACATGTAAGGGTTCTCATAGTTTAGCCCTGTGAGCATCCCCATTAAGATTCTTGTGGGGACCCAGAGGAGGACTGCTTGGGGATTTTTTGGGAAACTGGATTTGTAGTATTCATCTGTATGTTTCATTCAACACCTTGTATATTGGTTACAACTCTGGGCTCATAACATTTTAAAATTTAATAAAAAGGTAGTAGGTTGTAGCAAATCCCTATTAATCCATCTGTAATGAAGTACATGTTAAACTAATGTGGGCCTATTTATGTATCATGATCCTCTTTAGTTAGGAGAGCTTGAGGTCTAAAACAAAATCTATATATTTGAGGAAGCTGGCTTTTTTTTTTAGACAAATTTCACTGCAACACCTTGTGCCATATTCTGGCCTTCCGCACCTGCATATTTTAAAACCTTCCCGTATGTTAACTTTAAATTCAAAATGTAACCTGGACATATCTTGCATAGAAAAATTTGATAAAAGTATGATGAATGGAAAAACTTTAGGCTTTTTATGGCAAGACATGCTAGGATCATAAGTTAATTTTGTGATATTTTTTATTGGGATCAGTACTAGAATTAGAAAATGCAGCCAATTCCTGCAACTACTATTTTTCCACCAATGCTTAAAGATCTTGCTTTTTTTTAACTGTTCAAACTAATTATGTTGGAATCTTATATTTTGTTGTTAATACAATAAAATAGATTGTCATCTCCCAAATGAATGAGGCGTTGACATGGTGAATCTTATATTTTAACTTATCTTTAATTTTTAAAATTAATTATTAAATGTATAGAATATTAGTTCACAAGAACAACAAAAATAAAGCTTACAATTATCAAAGGCTATGGTGTGGCCTACCTCCAGTACTCTAGATGTCATATCTAAAAGAATATACCAATAGTTAATTAATAGTTTGTTAAAATAAAACATTCCGCTAGGTAAAAATATTACTTCTTTGTAAATTTAAAAAAAATGTTACTAAGGAGTATCACTAAGATATGAAGCTCATTTATTAATGGTCCTTGTGATAATATATCAGTGAAAATGTTGCATGAAGGACAGACTCTGATAGGATTATGTACATTATAATGGCAAGACACGAAATTAAAATTCTTTTAGAGGATACATCTTGTGAACTGAAGGGTACGAAGTTAATGATGGTAACATTAATAATAATAAATAACAAGAATAAAGTGATTCACATAAATAGATTCCATCAACTGCTATTATTGCAATTACAAAAAAGATGAAGAAGTCGGCTGCAGTAAATAGCTTATCTTAATTGATTCATTCGCTCATACCATAAAAATACCTAGAAATGTAAAAGAGTAAATAACAGAATGCCCTGCGCAGATGTTTGTGCCAGATAATCAATTCTAGCAAATGAAACAATTCTGAAAAACATTAAATTGAATAGAGACTACATTTTTCATGAAGGATTGTAGTATATGCTATTTTTATGCTAAACATGAACAACTGCACATTCATTTCTGCTTTGAGTTTTTTTTTTAATAAAATATAAAGTATTGTTGCCTCATATATGTAAGTTTGTAGAAAATCAAATTCATTTGGTCTGTAAAAAGTATAGCACTCCACTCTTATTGTGCAACAAAAATAACACCTTTCAGTTGGTGAATGATTTGAAAATAACCATCAAAAGACTCAATTTAGTGTGTGACACTGAGAACTAATTCCTGTCGTTTAACAAAAATCATCTAATAGACAAAGTGATTATAAAATCTAACTTTATTGTGTATTATTTGATTTGTACAACGGCCCCTTTTGGCGCCATTATAACCATTTGTAGCACTCTTTGATGAGCTAAAGTGAGAAGGGTACATATTAGACATGTACATTTGGGCCAAAAATGATTTAGACAAATTATTTGGTTCATCAGGGGATTTTTAAATTTGAAAATGAAATTCACAGCCACATTTACTCACACTCTCATTCACTCTTTCTCTTACAATCTCACTACCTTCTCCGCTGACCACTTCCGCATCTCTGCAGACATGACTGGTGAACGTCCAGGGAGAGGATGTCACAGGAAGCTCCACCATTTTTAATGAAGTTCCCCAGGAGGTCATGTCCGCAGAGATGGGGACAAAAGAAGATGATGAAAGACAGAAGAGAGAATAACAAGAATATGAAGTAGATGTTAGAGAAGAAGCGGAGCTGTGAGGCATGGAAAAGGTCGGCAGAGAAGGTAGGGAAATATTCAGAGCACGTGAGAGTGAATGAGAGTATGAAAGAACATGAATAAGATTTTAAGAAAATAAAAGTGAGTCCACGAAATTCAAACTAAATTTCTGAGCTTTATGCTAAATTTTCATTTGTATTGTGTGTTATTTGCCTCATTTTTGGATGTTTGCACAAATCCTAATGCACAAGTCTAGTACATTTAAATGACTGATAGAAGTAGCCAAAAAATGAGAGGGGGGTCTCACTTATGGTTGTGCCTGTGACTGATGGGTCCAACAACCTGGGGCATTTTTTTCCTTTATCCAGTCAGCATTTAAAAGGGAAAGGGACGAGAATAGATATTTAAGTGTGCTGACGCCATTTCAACTTCTCAGTAGCAGCCACAGACTGCTGGGCGTTAGGAGTGTGAGCAAATCAAAGACAGTAACAGTCTTGAAGCTAAGACTGAGGCTTATCTGCCATACTGCAAGTGTCAACAGTGTAGTGCAGATTTTACTGGGTGGGGTGGATTATAGAAGCTGTACGACTATAGTTCATTTAATTGATTTACTGGGACTGCAGTAGAAGTTTTTTTCCTTTTTATATAATAATTTATTTTGGGAAAAATTTATTTTGGGCTGTTTTTCAATGTAAAAATACATTTAGGAGCCAAGCATTTAAATATGCTCCCATTTTCCTATTAAGTTGTGCCTTAACCCCTTAATGACAAAATGCATGGTTTTCAATGGGTTTAGGGACCGGCCATTGTCCTTAAGGAGTAAATAAGACAGCAAAACCTTTTTTTGGATAACACAAAACAATAAATCATTAAATCACGCAGGCACTCGGCGCAGTTTTAGCTTGGGCGCACTGAAACATCTCTCGCAACTGCTCACAGGAATAGTTAGAGTAATTTGAATAATAAATTACAGTTGGCAACATTAAAGGATCTAACTGTTGATAGATCTGATCCATTGACAGATGTTCACCATGCACTCAGCTAATACTTTAGTTGAAATACTGTTCCTGAGTTGGGTTTAAGACAGCTGCACATTTATGCTACCAACAAAACCCCTGGTTTGTAAACAACACAAAAAATAAATCATTAAAATTGGTGACAAATTAGGCAGGGCAGTGGATTGTGAAATCTGCACACTACACACAGTGGGTTTTAGATCTTGAAACACTATTCCTGAATTGAGTTTAAGAAAGTTTCACATTTACTCTAGAATTCATTAACAAATACAGGTGACAAATTAGGTATGACAGAACACAAGACTGAGCATGCATGCAGTGTGTTTTTAATTGGGTTTTTAAACAGCTGCACAATAATGCTACCAACAAAACCCCTAGCTTGACAGCAAAACAAAAGAGTAAATCATTAATATTGGTGATAAATTAGGCAGGGCCAGGCAATGGACTGTGCAATGCACGCATCATGTGCGGTGTGTTTTAATTGTTGAAATACTATTCATAAATTTGGTTTAAGACCGTTCCACATTTATACTACCACCAAAACCTCTAATTTTAGGACAGCACAAAACAATAATTCATTGATAATTATTGGTGACAAATTAGGCAAGTTAGGGGACTGGGCAATACATGCACTCCACACAAAAATAAATGATTAATATTGGTGATTATTTAGGAAGGGCAGGGCAGTGTACTGTGCTGTGTGCACACTATTCTTGGATTGGACAGTTGCACGTTTATGCTACCTTTGTTTTCCATTTTTACTGATTGATTTGACAATGTCAGTGAAACAAAACAATTCCAGGTTTCATGGGTAGGGCAGAGGCGGTGGCAGGCATGTATGAAGGCTTCAGGCAAGGAGCCTGAAGCCTTGTTGCCTGGAGTCAGCAATATCATCAGCCATATGCAGCAGAAGTATTAGCAAACATCCTAGCTGAAGTAGTGGTATAATATTCTCCACTTTACCTACCAACGTGAGGCACAATTTTAGTCTTACCAAGGAGTCATGTTCTGGCGTCTTAGTGGGATAATAGGTGAAGATTGCTTATAAGCTATTTTTTGGCGAAGCATAGAATAAAACAACTATACCCCCTATATGCCTCCCTGATATTCTTTTTAACACCCTATATGCCACTCTGCCTCCAGAAAGCCCTTATACCCCCCCATATTCCACTCTTACCCTCCCCCAACTTACCAGTGCTTCCCTAGACTTGTCCCCATGCTTCAGGTTCCTTAGTGTGTAGTGGTGGCAGCCTTTGGAGGTCTGTGCTATGCGTGCAGACAACCTCCACTGCTGCTGGCACTTCAGCCGGGGCTTCTATGAATGAGCACGGGAAGGTCATGTGGTGCCAGCGCTCTGTCAGGGAAGTCCCGGCAGAAGTTCCGGCAGCAGCATATAGATTAAAAATAACAATCCCTGATATCATACCCCAGGACCAAACTGGATTTGTTCCCAGAAGATCATCCACAAATAATTTAGGAAAACTAATAAATATTTTAGATATCACACAAAAGAAAAAGAGCCCACTTCATTAGACAGGAATAAAGTGTTTGACAGGATTTCCTGTAACAAGCGTTATGATCCATCAAACTGTCAGACTGTTGACTTAAGGTCATACTTTTACTCTATACTACACCTATAGCTAGATCAATTGGCCCAGGAATCCTCTCAGAGTGGTTCAAATTTCCAATGGGGCTGTCCATTATCTCTGTTTGTATACTAAAGATTGAACCACTGTCCAGAGAAGATAAGGGAGAGGAATGGGATAAAGGAATTCAAATATGAGGACTTGGAATTTAATCTTTCCATGTATACAGATTACACCTAAATCACTATATGTAATATGAGAAATTGAACTTCAGAACTAATTAAAGTATTACATACCTAAGGAAGAATATATAATTATAAGTTGAATGTTGGCAAAACTACAGCCTACATTGCCAATTCACTTAGATATATAAGACCTACTTAAAAAATATCTAACTTAAAAAATCAAAGTTATATTAATTATCTTAAGATAAATATCACACCAGACCACTACTAACATAATCAAAGTTAATTTCCTTCCATTGCTCGATTATAAGACGACCCTGATTATAAGATGATCTGCTCCCCAATTATGAACATCTGGCCCTAGGCTTGCCACTCTGCCCCCAGATATGCCTTATACCCCCTTATATGCCACTCTGTCCTCCAGATATTCCTTATACCCCCTATATGCCACTCTGCCTCCCTGATTTGTCTTTTACCTCCCTATATGCCACTCTGCCCCCCCCGACTTACCAATGCACCCCTGGTGTCTAGTGGGGGCAGCCGGTGAATGTCGGCATGATGCGCGTAGCCATTCTCTGCTTCCACCCTGGGGCTTCTATGACTGAGCACTGTAAGGTCATGTAATGTAGGCGCTCTGTCAGCGGAGCCCCAATGGAAGTGCTGCGTAGCAGCTGAGGTTGTCTGCGCGCTGCTGGGGATCTGAATCTTAGCCTCCTAGTCAAACCTCTATTTGAGGCCGGATTATAAAACAAACTCAAATGCATTTGCTCTGAAAAATAACCTTGTCTTATATTCAAGCAAATAAGGTAATATGACTAAATCATACATACTCCCAAAATGGTTAAACATTTTTAGATGTATTCTGATAAGATTTCCAGAACCCTGGTTAAACCTAGTACAGTCTTCTTTCTTAAAATGCATCTGGTAAGGGAAAATCCCATGTCTATTATCTTAGAAAGCAGACAAAGCGGGATAAGGATTACCCAATATGAATGAATTTCATGAAGCAAATTTATTAAATCTTAAAAAACTGTTGGGTTTTTATAATAGAAATTGTAAAATTTGCAAAAGTAAATCTAATTAAACTATTAGTAGAAAGTCTTAATTTGAAAACATGGATAGATAAAGGTATCACACATATTCCAGACCTCCTTCACAGAGATATAATCAAATTCTTTAACCATTCAAAAGCACAGATTTGTCTAAATAATAAAGACATTTGTATTATTTAAAGGTAAGGTTCTTAAATTTTTCTTCATAAAGAGTAACAATAAATGTGTGTTCAAAATAGATCTATTTGCAAATAAAATAGTTTGCATTTTGATTAAAGAAATAATTGAACTTAAATGCACATGAATTGGAGTAGAGACCTACAGAGAGAAACAAATCCCATCTTCTTCACTGGCTAAAGTAAATAAAAGTATCAATTGTTTGAAACTGGTAAACAGATGGTATTATGTACAAGCAAAAATGGTAAAAACATATCCACAGAGCTCTGAAAACTTGCATCCATATGTGATGGTAATGCAAAAGAATTAGACCTACATGGCAATGTATTTTCTATAAAATAAATCAGTTAACATGAATATATATGAGAGATTATTCTATCTCTATATAATTAATATTAGACTGGTCTAAGATATCTTATGAACACTCTATAGCAATTATTCATATAATAATAACCACTTCCATTGCAATAGCCAGAAACTGGAAATCAAATAATACGATTGAGTGGGATATGATTAAATCTCAAATCACTTACACGTTGAAAGTGGAAGGAAAGAGACTTAGACAAACAAACCTAACAAATTAATACATTGGATAAATGGATAGATCAGTTCAAATAACCATTTCAGAATACTTATATATTAACGGATTAAGAATGTCATGTAATCCATAAAAAGTGAACAGATACCAGACCCATCTCAACAAGTGCATTTTTGTTGTCTTTTGTTATGTTATGAAACAATTGTTTATACTAATTCAATGCACTTAAGTTTATTTCTATTTTAAACTTTCAATATATTACTTATTCTATGCATATCTTTTTTAATAATTGGAAAAAGATAAATAAAAAAGGTAAGCTGTTTGGTGGCAAAGATGGCACAGGCGAGCTGTTTGGGGGGAATGTTTGAACAGGCAAACTATTCTGGGGCACAGATTACACAGGCAAGTGTTTCAGGATACAGACAAGCTGTTGAGGCAAATAGGGCACAGACAAGCTGGGGACAAAGATGACACAGACAATCTGTTTGGGGGCAAATATGGCACTGATAACTTGTTTCAGGGCAATGGTAGACATGTTGCTTGGTGAAGTCAAATGGCTCTAGAGCAATTTTCACACTGGGGCCTTGTGGCTTTTAAAAAGGTCCCTGCCTCCAGCCTTGAGATGATGACCTCCAGTCCTGCTGCTGTGTCGCAGACTTGCAGTTATGTGTGCATCCGCTGCAGAACGCTGATCTCTCTCTGTGAGGCAAGTTTGTGCTGATGCTGTGGAGTGCAGGGAGCTAAGCACCCTGAGCAACACACTGAGCCAGTGTCCTTCAAGTGCCGTGCAAGCTAACTGGACTCTGGAGCATGTCATTGTGTGTCCCCTCATCAAAATGCAGGGATAACGTTAGGTTTTCCTTCTGTACTGTGCTGCTGGACCTGACTTTATGCCTATTCACACTCTGCATGCGATTTGTAGCCTGTAAGACTATGCTTTGGAAGTGTGTGTAGTCACTGAAACTGGACTCCACTATTAGACTCTATCCCTGTGTAGGACCCTGACAATACATTATGAAGAGCCAACCCCTGTGAGCTTCTGCTCCAGGAAATGCTTGGTTGACCCTGTATAATGTATAGTTTAATCAGTGAGATTTATATGCCCTTACCTAATATATTTTGTACCATGCAGGGCCAGCTCAGCCTTTCCTACTAGAGGAACCTACCAGTGTTGGCCCTTCATAATATATTGTGAAGTCAAGGAGCTGAATCCACCACTCTCCTGCAAGCTCCCGAGCCATCTCTCACTTCAGTGACTAAACCTCCAGGTTCCCTAAAATTAGGACTGGGAGGTATGCTATATTTTTATGCTATACTTTAAGAATATTTCACTGCTAAGAGTAACTATGTATTTCATATATCCAAATTGAAAACACCTGACGTGTTTTATTATTACAGTATTGTCATGTGAAACACAATATAAAAATGATTATTTACAAGTTGAGATGACTACTCACTACTCTTGAATCCATCTGTTCTTGCAGGGTAGCTAAGAATATTTCCCTTACATACCTTTATCACATTGTTCTAAATCCATAACATTTAAAATATTGCGTACATTCAAAAAAGTATTTATAAAGATTATTATAAAGGAAATTCTGTAAATAAAATGCAGTATTCTTCCAAACGTCTTAGTTACATTAAAATCTATTATTAGTTCACAAAGTCACAGATCTCTATCTATACCCCATAAAAATCTGCCCCTGAGGTCATTTAAAATATTTTGATGATATATGTATTGAAAAAGTATTTATTTGCTGTGGTCCAACGGTACTGCATAATGTAACAAAGAACAAAAGCTCTTTTAAATATACATTGAGATAATGCACAAGCAAATTTTGAACTAGACAGGCAGGTAATCAGAGTCACCTTCATGACATGCTGGATTAAACAAAACTATGTCATATTGATCAATATAATAATAGATATGTAAATAACAATCCATATCAAAGCATACGTGGGCCTCTTTTTGTAATTCCCATGATATACATGTTAATTAATGGTAGTCTACAGATCATTATCATTATAGAGTGTGTCCAAAAACAGAGGAATCTGTTGTTTTTTTGTGTGTATGTATAATTCTGCTCATACTAACTAGTTCAATATTAACCATGCATTTCTTTACATACTGTGCTTGTAAAAGATGAACGGAGTGTTTTACCTTGAGGCTTTTATTTAAAATAGAAGCCTTCATATTCAAGGCAGAAGATTAGACAGTGTAGCAAAAGAACCAAATTAGCTGAATTTATTTGAATAATCACCATACAAGAAACAATAAATTAACAACATCCTTCAGAAATATATTTAAAAGATAACTTGCAATTAGTTTTAAAGAGGACATGCGATTCTAGCTTGTAGCTACTATTGCTTTTTAAAGTCAATAATTATATCTATTGTTAATGAGTGTTTGCAATAACAAAGCTGTGGATAAAACTCGAACAGAAATATTTAACTTATATCTGCTGGGTATCTATGTTAAAATATTATTTGGCGAATCTGTAATCAAATATGATATAATAATATAATAATTATATTTTTACGTCTTAACTATATGCTTTCTTTTTCCATTGCATTTTTTAATCTAGAGCAGGAGGAGCTCTTATACTGTACGTATAATGTATTATATCTATAAATCAGAACTCTGAGAACCTGTCATATGTTCCATAATAAGGGTCATTTTTCAGGTAGAATGTCAAACTTAGTATCAAAGGACCTTCTCAGAATCACAATAATTTGGTTTCTTGTTAAATAAGCAATGTCTAGTACACAAAAATGCCAAACAGATAACGGGTCAATTTTATACAGTATAAGGGCACTGAGACCTCTAGGGTAATTTACCCTTTGGGATTTTTTTTGACAGTTTCTAAGATAAATTATCTATAGCTTGTGAAATGATTAATGAAAATAAAATCAGTAGAAGATCCAGAATATTATCCATGTGTACATAGTATAAAAACATAAACCTAAGGGACAATATTATATATATTTTGCATGTAAAATACACTTTGCAAACTAATCAAGTACAACCAAGTACTTGCTATATTTTCTTTACTAGAACAATTAGTATATTTAAAAGATAGCTTGTAATTAGTTTTAAAGATTCTAGTAAGTAAAGATAAAAACAAACAAACATAGATTATGTCCAGGTGCACAAACGGTTCGACAACAAACACCTTAACTGGGAGCAGGGCCAGACTGGAAATGAAAAGCAGCCCTGGAAATATTTGGACACCAGCCCGATGTATTGTATCGTGTGGTTCAGCTCTTGTGCCCACCCCCCCCTCCTTACACATGCCTATCTGAGCCACACCATTTACCATCCAAATAGCTAAAAATCATTATTTTTAAAACTATATTAAATTGTTCGTTTACGATAACAGAATACCACATTATTATTAAAATCCAAGGAACCAAAAGTATTAAAAGGTCCAAATAAGTATCTGGGAATAGACAGAATCTTAACTCCTCACTATCCATGTGTGCTGGATAAAGATTGCATCAGTGCTCGGAAGATGTATGAGATAGAATCTTTTGTAATGGGATAGGGAGTATATCAGTACACTAAAAAAGTCATGATAAACCTGAAGCCACAATATAGTGCCACTAATCCTTTTCAATAAAATTCAGGAGGGTGTTTAATCTCTGAATAAGTAAAAATTAAATAGTTCTATTTATTCCTACAGTAAGTAAAGTGCCAGGAAACAGATAACCAAATACACACCAGGACAGGCTCTGCCACGCTGACACCCAAACACACACACCAGGACAGGCTTTGCCACACCGACACCCAAACGCACACACACACACACCAGGACAGGCTCTGCCATGCCGACACCCAAACACACACACACCAGGACAGGTTCTGCTACACCAACACCCAAAGACACACCAGGACAGGCTCTGCCACAACAACACCCAGACACACACACTAGGACAGGCTCTGCCACACCGACACCCAAACACACACACCAGAGCAGGCTCTGCCACACCGACACTCAAACACACACCAGAGCAGGCTCTGCCACACCGACACCCAAACACACACACACCAAGACAGGCTCTGCCACACCGACACCCAGACACACACAAGGACAGGCTCTACCACACCGACACCCAAACACACACACACCAGGACAGGCTCTGCCACACCGACACCCAGACACACACACAGTAGGACAGGCTCTGCCACACCGACACCCAAACACACACAAGGACAGGCTCTGCCACACTGACACCCAAGAACACACACACCAGGACAGACTCTGCCACACTAACACCCGAACACACATACCAAGACAGGCTCTGCCACACCAACACCCAAACACACACTCCAGGACAGGCTCTGCCACACCGACACCCAAACACACACACCAGGACAGGCTCTGCCACGTCGACACCCAAACACACACACCAGGACAGGCTCTGCCACACCGACACCCAGACACACACACAGTAGGACAGGCTCTGCCACACCGACACCCAAACACACACAAGGACAGGCTCTGCCACACTGACACCCAAGAACACACACACCAGGACAGACTCTGCCACACTAACACCTGAACACACATACCAAGACAGGCTCTGCCACACCAACACCCAAACACACACTCCAGGACAGGCTCTGCCACACCGACACCCAAACACACACACCAGGACAGGCTCTGCCACGTCAACACCCAAACACACACACCAGGACAGGCTCTGCCACACCGACACCCAAACACACACACCAGGACAGGCTCTGCCACACCGACACCCAAATACACACACCAGGACAAGCTCTGCCACACCGACACCCAAACACACACTCAAGAACAGGCTCTGCCACACGACACCCAAACACACACATGCTCTGCAACACCGACACACACACACACCAGAACAGGCTCGCCATACTGAAGCATAAAACATTTATTTTCTACACTGCTTTTTCATTAACTGCCCCTTTTGTATTTTTGCCCCTTGTGTATTGATTCCCCAGCCAGGCCTTCTTTACTATTGATTAATGCCCACCCCACAACCTTATGTATTGCCCCCTTTGTGCATTTATGACCCCACACCCTTGCGTATTGATGCCCCAGCCAACCCTCTCTCTTGTGTATTGATGCCCCCACCCCTTTTGTATTGGTTAATGTGATGCCCAACCACCCTCTTGTCTATTGATGCCCCCACTGCCATGTGTATTGCCCCCAGCCACACACACGCCTGTTTATATTTATTTTGTAATGCCATAACCCAGCCACCCCTCTCCCTTGAATATGGGTCCGCTTTCCTATAACCCCTATTTTTGGGGGAAATACTTCACTTCCCGGTGGGCCAGTCCGGCCCTGACTGGAAGTGAAGGAAGGAAATTCAAATACATTGACGATTAACCTAGACAAAGGGTAATATACACAAATCATCTGTAGCAGCAGGTCCTTTAGGTCCTGTAAGTTGAAATATAGACCTTCCATGCAACACACTGTGTGTTTTGACACCTTTCTGACAGAGACAGCATTATATTTTTCAGCAATTTGAGCTACAGTAGCTTGTTTGTTGGATTTGACCACACGGGCCAATTTTGCCCCCTACATGCATCAATGAGCCTTGGCCGCCCAGGACCCTGTTCTTTGAACCACTTTTGATAGGTGCTGACCACTGGAGACCAGGAACATCCCACAAGACCTGCGGTTTTGGAGATGCTCTAAGTCATCTAGCCATTACAATTTGGCCCTTGTCAAAGTCACTCGGATCATTACAGTTCCCCAACTGAGGACAAAATGTTCACTTGCTATCTAATATATACCACCCACTGACAGGTGCCATGATAACAAGATTATCAGTGTTATTCCCTTCCCCCGTCAGTGATCATAATGTTATGGCTGATCGGTGTATAAGACAGATTGGTGGGATAATAATTGCACTTGAAAATTCTAGAAACATTATTATAAAAATGAAGCTTCTTTGATGCTGGTTGAAAGCTATGAAAACATATCGCCATTAATAAAGCACAACAGATATATCTGGAATACAAAATAAAAGTGGAAAATTTGGCCAGTCTGCTGTCACAAAAAATATCAGTATACACTGTAAGCACCAGACTAAAAATAAAGATACAGTAAATTTGGCAGATAACTTTTCAGGAGATAATGCTTAATTTATTGGTCAATTGGAAACAAAATGAAGAACATTAGAAATGTGACAAGTGTGTGAGTAGGTCAGGAAGCAGGGGTCTGTCTAGGTGAATATACTTCGTAAGGTTTTAGATTAAAAAATGTTGACCAACTAACTGATTGGCTGAAATCTCAGAGCAATACACAGTAACTGATAACCTCTACCAAGTTGAAGGAGGTAAAATTTGGAGATAGATTCTGAATCTGTTTGAAAAATCCATTGTCCATTCCAGAAGTGTTGAAAACCATGGTTGAGAGAGCCAATATGGAGATGCGTCTCCTCACCGCTGCCGACAGACACCGGCAGGGCAGGAGATGCATACAGAAGTTACTATGGTAACGCGTCTCTTCCAATGGCAACATTTTGGCGCCAAATTTGAATGAATAAAAGCCCTGACCTCCCAGAAACCTTTGCTCAGCTATCAGCTGGACCCTGGGCCCTGTGGTTTCTATTCATGCCTTTGGATTCATTCAACTACCTCTGTACTTCTTATCAGTTGAAAGTTGTTTTTCCATATTTTTGGATATTGAGGCAGCGCCGCCAAATGGTTTCATAGTACTAATTGGTAATGTCATGGTACTAGATGGGAACAACTTTTGCAGCCTTAGTGGCACAAGGAACCATCTCATAGGATTATTTTTAGCTAGTTCAATATGGATTACACATCTAGATATTTTGGACCTATGACAGATAGATCTTTTCTATTCTTTGTCGTAAATATTAGGATTTGTATGTTGTATGACTGTTTATGCTAAGATTATACTAATTTCCATTGCATTTTTCTTAATTAACAATAGTCATTTAGATGTAATTTATTACATGGCTCATATTGTGTTATATTGTGTTAACTTTATATTACAAATTATTTTTAGTTTTTTAAAATTGTTATTATTATATTATAAATCACTGTATTCTTCTAGCTTTGTTAAATAGCAATTAACAGTAAGATGTGTCTGAGCAAACATAAGCCTAGAGAGGTTTCTGCAGGACTCTTATGAATAAAGAAGGCAAAGGGTATTGGTACTATACCAGTATAATAATTGCTATTAATAATAGAAATAACGTATTTGCTCGAGCAAATGCTCTGAAAAATACCCCATGTCTTATAATCAAGGTCGTCTTCTAATCAGACCTGAAATAGAGGTCTGACTATGAGACTAAAATCCAGATCCCCCGCAGCGCTGCAGGGGACCTGGATCTTCCTGTCTGCTAACCTCCACTGCTGCCGGCACTTCCACCGGGTCTTCTATCACTGAGCGCCGGCAAAAGCGCACGTGGAGGTTGTCTACGCGTATCGTGCATACCTTCCCCAGGCTTGGCTCTATTGACTTGTATGGTGGAATGCAGTACTTGTCTGGAGAGACCCTTTTGAGAACTTTTTTATTTTTAGATTATTTTTATTTAATATGGTGAACGTTAAAGCCACACGGGGCCCTTACTGCAGATCTGGACATTGAGGCATTACAGCAACACCGTTTAAAAGATTTTAATGACTGGCACCTTGATAACCAGTACATGATATTAAACTGCAAATATATTTGTACGCTTACACTAATATATATACTACAATTATATTATTTTGGATTTGTATACATTGTTAATATTTATAAATTAAACATTTGTCAGAAGGTTTTTAAATATATTTTATGTTAGAAAAGGGTGAGCTCTTCTTTACATACATCATACATGTACTATCATTCTCATTCATACAATGACTATAGTGTTGCCATCTAGTGTTGAAAATGTACTAGTGTGTTTTTAATATACATTAATGGGTTGACTAGAGGGAAATACATCCTCTAGTGGCCACTCTTCTGTGTTTGGGAACTCTGGATACAAACATATTGTGTCAACTGGACCTCATTATCTGGTGCAGCTCTGCCCTCTAAATACCTGCTGCTTTCCAATGGGCCTTTGCATTGTTTGAGTTGCAGCTTTCTGTTGTGACTCTCATTGGCACCTGATCTGTTGCTATTTTGAATGTCCTGGCCGAGGGCTATCCAGCTGAGTGCCCTTCCTGCGGCCTATCCAGCAGATTGCCCTTCCTGCGGCCTATCCAGCAGAGTGCCCTTCCTGAGGCCCATCCACCCTGCCTGAGGGCTATCTAGCAGATCAAGTCTCTGCCCAGCTCCCTGTCCGAGGGTTATTCTACCTGTGCTCAGCGCCTTTTTCTGTGTGAGCCTTCGATCTGTTCTACCTGCCTGGCCTAGTTGCAGACCTGCCGTGGTGCAACAACCGATTATCTGTGCCTGGTCCTATCTGTCCTAACCAATCCTGTTTTGCAATTACCAGTCCTCCTGCTATTCTCTTATCAAGCCTGTGTATATAGCTGTGTCTTTCATCATAACATCGGCAACTAGGCTCCTCCCTGACTTCCTTGCCCAGGTTATGACAATAATACAGTGAGATAATTTAAACCTGCTTGGGAGAGGCGTAAAGCTATTCTGAATCCAGAGGACTGATTAAGGTCTGGGTCTCTATGTGAAGAAAAAATGGCAGACTAGATGGGCAAAATGGTTCTTGCCTGCCATCAAATTCTATGCTTCTATATATTGATTCTCTACAGGATACAAAAGTAAAATGGAAAAAGATAATAGGTTGTTAAGAATACACACTGTACAAATAAGAGGAAATATCACAATTGAATGACAGTTCTGGGATATTCAACTGTTATCATCTATGTTTCCACTTAATAAATGCAAAAACATTTTCAAAAATGATTTAGCAAAAATATTTCCAAATATGAGTTATATGTATATTATCTCTTATGTATGCTATTAATTCCACCCTTTCAGGGGTGGATAAACTTAGAGCCATTAATAATGGAAGCTCATGGAACACAATTTAGGCAACTGAAAGTACCATAATTTGGTTTACAGAACAAAAACAACTCTGATGTCTGAATTCCATAATCTGCTTTAATAAGTGATCAAAAAAGATTAGTGGTCTTTTTAAATGCCATGGTAGGAACAGTCTGAAATTCAACATTTGGAAACTTGAACCCTACTTTCTCTTTCACAGACATCCTTTGTCTGTTATATTTGTAGATACCCCCTTTTTATTTAGTTATGATTTACAATCAATTACATTAAAACAGAACTTTATTCTGAATATTATTCGTTCAGTCATAATGGTTTTTGTATTGCTTAGAGATGATATCTGTTGAATTTTTTAATGCCCCATAATGATTTCCAGGGATTAAGCAATTTGTATAAATTTTGCAATTAGAGCACTGAAACAGATACCATAATGTGTGACATCTGTTTTCTTTCTTTCCTATAAAATATGCTGGTTCATAATGCCTTTGCAATACCAGAAGCAATTTTGCTAATACATGAACAGAACATATGTTGTCTACAAGCCTTCAGGCTCTCATTGAAAAAAAACCCAGAAAATATAGCACTTCAAGGCAAATATTGTCCCAGCAGAAAGAGTGCCAGAACCAATATGTTTCTGTTTATTGACATGCCTCTAGTGATATAAATTATATCATGATTTGCACATATTTATGGGTGGTACAGCCTTATATTTTTGCTTTCATGAACTAAAAAAATGGTTTTCTGATCATACAGAAGTTTTAGAGACACCTTCTTGTCAAAGTCAGAGATAATTTATCCTAGCACCATAGAGGATGTAATATGTCATCTTTGTGCTATGTTGTTGAATTATTCAGACTGCCAGACATGCAACTCTTCCACTCTAACAAAAAAGCATATAAAGTCAATTACACCATTAAAAGTATAATATATTTACAGAGGAGATGGTCTGTTATGAAACATAATGTCACTATAGAACATAACATGAGGGTTTTCAAGTAACTCCTGCAAAATGACATAATGAAATGTAAAGAACTGTGTTTCTTATGGATTTATATAGTGCTTCCAATTCCCTGAGCTCTTATTACATGGGGTACCATGCATTCAAACTTGACGTGTAGGTGGCAAACTAATTTCTAAAGTTGGCCCAGCTAGTTGACTTACAATCAAGAGATTGATATATTTGAGAAATATTAACAAACATAACAAGATGGGCCATAGTAAAATAGACCAAGTATGATGCAACTACAATACTGTTTCAATTAAATATGTTTGTCAATAAATGTAATTAAGGAACTACTCTAGAGAATACATTCAACTTCCATTTAAATATCTGAAACGATCACAGCAAACTGTATTAAGATGCTACAGTTAAGAGCAAATGCATGTCTTCCTTTTTTTAAAAAAAAAATCAGTTTTCTTATTTTCTACTATACTCAATTTATAAATTACCATGCTTATATATTGTAAAATACTTAAAAAAATAAACAAAAAAAACCCATTTCCTTTCTATGTGATGGTAAAAAGTAATAAAAAATAATAAAGGATGAGGGCAAGCTGGTCAACCTCACGTAGATGTTTAGCAAACGTTCAGTAACTCTTAATTTCTTCATAGCGAACACAATCTTTAATTTAAAATCACTGCTCATCTAAACCGATCAAAGCAAACCTCTGGGCAGCAAATTAAGATCAAAGTAATTGAACAATTAGGTTAAATTAAGCTAAACTAGCCATAACGATATCCCCAGATCCTCTTCATATGAACCAAACCCTATAAAAGACGAATAAACAATTTACATATATATTCAAAACCCGCCACATTATCATCATATTGATGTAACAAGTGCTTTGCATACATATGTGATTACTAATAATAATAACAAAATGGCCTCTCAATAAGTGAAAATAGGATCATTAAGGCAAACATTAAATTAGTGCCCTTTTTACTGTGTTAGAATCTTTTTTCAACATTATATCGTTATTGATTTCTGAGGTATTTACTAGCACCTTACTATAATGTATCAAAGAAGTATAAAGACAAGAGAGCTTCTACCAAATATAAAGATTCACATGTCAGGTTTCATGTTAGAATTCTCCCAGTCTTCAATGGAGACATCATCTTGTACTTAGTAGAACAATTGCAGTAAATTGTAGCAAGTTGTACAAAAAAAAGGCTTTACATGTGCTTAGTTGTAGTGACATTTTTGTAGAATTGCTGGCAACTATCCCAGAAATCAATTAAAGGAAAAAAAATAAAAATAATAGAAAGTGTTTTCAAAATAACCAATTAAACATTTCAATGTTGGCATTTCTTATTGTTAAAAAACTTAAAATCCAGGCTCCATCTGTACTACATAAACTACACAAATCTATATTGCAACTGCAATGCTGGCATATTTTATATTTAATTTGACCAAAAAATGCTGATCTGAGTTTAGATACATTTTTGAACCTCTAACCATCTCACCTTTTGTTGAAGCCAATTAACTTTTAGCTGGCTCATTGAATTATGTCTTTGTTCAATCCCACGTTGATAGCAGCAATGTAAAAATTCAGTCTTGTTTAACAAAGAAAAATAATAATAAACATTAGGTATTTGTGTTGTATTCTCTCACTGCATTCCATAGGAGCCAACGCATATTGTCGTGGTTTCCAATTTTGTTATTGTTGAGATCTTTCTTTTAGTCTTAAAGACTGTGTGTTAAATCCCTAGACGGAGGTACAATGTTAAAAAGTACTTTTCATCATGCAACATATATTTGCAGATTTGAGCTTTGGTAATTTGTTCTTTTTTCTGTGTTATTACATTTCCAATATTTTGAAACTTGTGTTCCCTTTCTTGGTTTAATTCACTAATTTAAAATCAATCTACCTGCACTGCAGCTCCCATGTGGCTACCCCAGTGCCATGAGCCCCCATCCACTACCACCAGGTGCCCCAATTTGGATAATTAAAATGTTGGGGGGTATGAAATAGCAATATTTTTTACATCAAGATTTAGTTTAACACAAAAATGGATATTGTTGTATGACAAGAGCACAAAGAGGTGCACGATACCTTTTAGTGGACAAACTACATTTGAAAAAGGGACTTTTTAAATCTTGAAAACGTATATGAGTTTATGAACAATAGTCTATTAAAATATATCACAAACTTATTTGGGCAAACTTCAATTTACATAATTGGAAGCAAAACCAAAAAAATGAAGCCTAGGTCCCTAATTCACACCCTCTATCTTGCACTTTGATGTTTCTGACCCACCAGCCTAAATTCCCTCTTGTGAGAAGACCATTATGATACAAATGTGTAAATAGGTTTCTTTATTGCACCTTTTAAGAAATAATACTATATTGTGGAATTTAAGGTTTGGCAGGCCGCAATCTATATAACGGAAATAGCAGTACACTATATGCTTGTGTAGTAGGTAAATAAAACATAGATTAACAAATAAGAACATCAATAAAACTAAATCTTCCCCTTGCTCTGGAAAGGAGCTGGAAACAGAGCACAACCAGTTCATGTCAGTGCACAATAATTCAATGCAATCCAATTTCAAGAACCTAGTATTTCTTCCAAGATAATACAGCTTGACATTGCCTAAGGTGAACACGGGACAACTTAACATGTATTGCACAACATAACCTTGGGTAACCTAATCCTAAACACCATGTGCTATGTGCCAGTTTAAATAAATACACCAAATTTACGCAAATGGGGTACGTGTCAAAATGCATAGCCAATGACAAATACCTCCAGCCGAAAAATATTTTTCCCACTGCTACTTTTTTCACATGGCAATTGACATTTATGGGGATTTCCTATTTCTGATTTATTTAGAGATTAGTGAATGATAAAGAATTTCAATGTACAAATCAAAACCCTACCCATATTTTATACGGGTTTGGCACCATTGAGGTTCTGGTATTATTGATGCACAATTTTCTTATCCTAAATTGGTCACTTTCTGACTGGTTTAAGCAATATATTAAGGGCATTAAGCATTCTTCTCATTGCTAATTCTAAATTTTGTATAACAGTATATAAAAGAATATTAGTTAAATATCTTCATGTAACACTTATAATATTCACCTTTTTTTTGCCTGATAATGTAAGAGCCGGTTCTTACATTATGAGAGAAAATATAAGAGTTGGGCTGCATTCAATGCCACAGATAAAGCTATAGCAAGTGATTTATCAGCAATCCTCTTAAAGATTAAATGGAAAATATGACATACAAAAACAGACATATATTGGGTCAGGCTCATTAGCTAAGATAAAATCACTGATTTTTTATCTGATTGGTTTCATGGAAGTCCATGGGAGATTTGCTATTCAATCACTTGGGATAGATTTATCCAATATTTAACCAATATTTTAATTTGTGTAGAAGTAATAGAAATGATCAGGCCATATTATGCAATCAACAAATATATGAATTATTCGAAAAAGGTTAAAAGTCATGAACTGAAACTTGATATTTGTGTTTAGATTTCTGTTATACAGATAATGTACTTGGAAAATCCCATCTGCTTACATACATATATCATATTATTATTTATGAGAATCGTATTTAGGAGTACAGTCTGCACATGTGTATAATTAATCTTGTAGACAATTAGATATTGTTCCGTTCACAGCTGAATGCAATTAGCATTAGGAAGTTTACATATGTTGGCAATAACACAGATTAACAACTAAAGTGCTTGTTAAAAAAAATTAACCTAAGGCTGCTTGAGTAGACCTCTCTTAATGATGTTGTAAATGCTGTTGATGAAGTAATAATCAATTTTGTTTTATAAATAGTAAATCATTTTTGGGGCCTAATTAGCAGAGATACAGATCACTTGACTTAATATTCAGTTTCAGTTCTATGAACTTTGTTTAATTTATATGAGACAAGGAATTGACAGCCTTTTACTGTGAAAAGCAGAAGTCAGAACCCAGTTAACCCGAGCCTGAGTGCCTGAAAATGTTTTGTTTTCCTTAAGAGAGCCATCCTTAAGTAAAAGACAAGTTAAAGTATATTTAAAAAACACAAAGTTTTTAGTGAAACACTACTGTAGCTATTAAACAATATTAATGCTTATTCATAAAACAAAAGTAATTATGGTTTCTCTGTATAGTACCATAAATCATCATATAATGTTTCTTGTCTCCATTACATTTTTAAAAATCTACTTTTAGAAAAAGTGATTCAAAATATTTTTTTTATTTTTTTGAATTTGAAATAATTTAACTATAAACTATATCATTCCCCCATATGTTTAACTGGTTAATTGCTAGTAAATAGGCATAATTTCTCCTCTTTTGCATGAATGCTGAACATGATGGTTCAGTGAATTCCAAGATCATGGAAATACATCAAACATCTACATTATAATCACAGCCTTTACATAGAACCTTCCCGTTCTGTATTTTTATCTTCCAAAATAGCCATTAGCATATATTAAATGATGATTAAAAATTGACTGCTTCATTTATGAAGATTTTGATATTCTGAATAAAGGTATGTAATTTGTGTGAATGAAAAAAAGTAGGGCTATCATGTTCTGCCTTCCCAAATTCCCAGTTAGAATTCTTGCCAAGTTTGCCTTGAAGGGGAAACAAAATACGTATGAACCCCAAAGGAAGTCAAATTAACCTAGGATCAACTGCTTTTATCAGTATCAAATAACGAATGTCTTAAATCCATCTGCAGAATGTGTTTCTTACCCTTTGGCATTAAAAGAAATAAACATGTTATCAGCATTTGCAGTATTATTCATTTAATAACTACCCTGGCTGTGTGTGTGTCTTATCTGAGTGTGTATGTAATATATATCTCTCTGTATGTATCAATTTACTTACATATACAGTATATATGTGTGTATATAGAAAGTTAAATAGGTATATATATATATATATATATATATATATACATATATATACATATATATATATATATATATATATATATACACATTTACACATATATACATACATTCTACAATACAGCCAAAAATACATTAATACTATTTACTTAGGTACTATAATTTGTCTCTGTAATACATTTGTTAATAAAAACATAGAAGGCCATTGTTTTTGCTAATTTTTGCGTATTGAGTTCTATCATGTGTTTTGCCTAGCCCATTTTTACTAGCTTAGAAATGATGGTTATTGCCTAGAAAATGAAAACATACCTAGGAAAATTAAACTTTTAATATGGAGAACATAATGCCTTTAAATCTAAGAAACATCACACACAGGATCAGTAATGGCATCAAGAAAATAAGATTTGAATAATTGTATGCATTTGTGGCAGAGCTACAATGAAAGACAAAATGGAAAATATAACTACTTTTAGAGTACACTTAATATGGGTTATAATAGCCTTGATTGCTCAGAATTATCTAGACGTGCAAAATCTGTAATGGCATGAACAAAGAAAGGAGGAAACAACCTGCTCTGTGTATAGTACATTAAGAAACTAACAAAGGGAAAGAAGATTAAGAGATAAAGGAAATTAGTAGAAAAGCAAGCAACAAATTAGGTTAATTAAAATGGTCAGATATAACAAAATTTTCTTCTCTACCTGTTATTTTTACCCTTGCTTCCAACAAAAATTTGATCTTATCATAGCAACTTCGTTTTTATATACATTTTATTTTAAAGTCTGATTAAAACAAATATCTGTATATAATGTTGATATCTTAATTGATAATCAATAATCAATAAATGTCATATTTTTATAAACAAGACCACAGTTGCATTACAACTTGAAATGTCTGTCATCCACCAATCATGTAAAATGAATTATGTTATTTTTAACAGAGAAGGAATAATGAGTTACAATAAAAGTAACACATTGTAATGAGAAGTCATATTTATTTATGTTTCTACCCATAAGTAAACTATTTAAAAACCAGGACAAAGTTATGTTGTTAAGGGGACTCTTCTCCAGTGTCCCAGGAAGCCCCCTAAACAGAGAGTGCATATAAAAGCTTTTTGTATGTATTGGTATATCCATTGTTTAGCGCTAATATAGATATTAAAAAGAAATGTGTTGTAATATAAAAAATATGGATTAACTTTTAATATATATATATATATATATATATATATATATATATAACGATAAAAAGGTTTCTGCACTTTTATATTTTTGTTGGAAACGGTAGTAACTGGCTGTGCCTTAGTTCTGTCTGGCAAGCCAGCTGTCCTTGCAGTTTAGTATAAGAATTTTCACCCTGGGGTGAAGATGGCTGCAAAACTTATAAATTGCTCCAAAGAGGAACAGTGTTCTGTCATACACTTTTTGTGGGCAGAAGGTGTGCACAAAATCATCTTTGCGTGTGTGCTCAGTATGGGTATAAAGTTCTCTCTCGTAGAGTTGGCTATGAGTGGATTGAAAATGGCTGTACTGGTGTGACGGATGAAGAGCGCTCTGGACGTCCAGCTACAGCCACGACTAAGAAGAATGAAGAAAGAACCCCGGAACTGATTCGCAATAACAGAATAATAACAGTTGCAGGAAAGCTGAATGTGAGTGTTGGATCTTCCTTTGCCCTGATTCATGACAGCCTTAAGTTCAGTAAAGTGTGTGCCAGGTGGGTGCCTAAGCAGCTGACAGAGGAGCATAAGTGCAGGCGCTTAGATGTTTGTTCCCTACATATGGCCCCTTATCATGAAGAAGGTGATGATTTTATGCAGAAGATGGTCACTGGTGATGAAAATTGCATCACAAAGGAAAGTGATAATGTAGAAAAGTGATGTAATTTGTTTTTGATGCAATTTGTTTTGTAATAAATAGTTTTTAAAAAAGTGTGGAAACTTTTTGAATGTCCGATTCAAGCTGCAGCTTTCCTCCCAGTGGTTCCACTGATTGGCTTAAATCAGCCAATCGTAGCAGGACAATGTTCTCATTGAAATCATCTTTCAAAAATAATTAGATGCATTGCAACTAACCATCACTAATCTCTGCCTTTTCAGTGTATTGGTGTGGGTAGTTAGTCTCACATTTAAGTACAGAAAAGTAAAGGTACACAACCTATGTGCCTTTTTGTAGTTAACCTATTCGCTGCTGAAGTGCAATGTTCATATGTGAGTGTAGTTATTGCTTCAGTGCTAGAGCGCAAAAGCTTTCTGAATAAAGCTCCCATACACCATTGCTCTCTGGGCTGGTTGGAGAAATTAAGGATCTCTCTTTAATCTCACCAGTTACAGCATGGAGAAATGTGACTAGTGGGCACAGCCTCTGTGGCAACCGTATCTAGCACTTTATTAAGTGGCAGAGCTCTGGAAAGAGCATGAAGTGGGTGACTGGTCATCTTTATTATCACTGAAGGTGATGGCAGTTGTCACTCTTTTTTTTTTTTAATTTTAATGTTACCAGGGTAGAAAGCATCCTTAAGGCATAGATCATATTTTGATTAGAGGTCCTCTTAGGGACCTCAATTATTAGCAGTCTCTTCCCTATAAGAGGAAACCACCAAGCTTACCTGTGAACATGATACTGTCCTCCTTAGCAGAAATCTTGTGTGTACAGTAAAATATAAAATAATTTTTCTGTGGGCGGCTGCCAGTTGGCCCAGAAGCTGAATGGTAGCCCACTTCTAAAGGCAATAATACATAGGACGCTAAAGTGCCACCATCCTGGGCCCATTTTGCAATGGCATACTACTGTATGTACTAGCCATTTCAATAAATATAACAACTACTCTGATTCTAACAGATATGATACACTCTATACGAAGTAAAAAAAACTGTCAGAACATATCAATGTTCTTCTAAACGCAAGAGAAAATTAAGTCCCTTTTATTCTTGGGTTATACATTTGAAAACTGATGGAAAATGCACCTAAACATATAAATCTGAGTTTGGTGGGGTTATGCTCAGAGGGCTTTAAAATAACCAGTTGAACATTTATCATAGTTGACAGTATGACAAGGCACCTTTTTTGGGTCTTACTAGTGGAAGATACATGGCATGCTAAATTATTTCACAATAGCCTTAGGAGAACAAACATGGTTGTTGATATACATTTGATCCAGTATTTAATTATGCCTGTGTGACATTGTAAAACTATATTTTATTCTCCTTTTATGTGATCTTTCACCTGTGTTAGAACCAACACCTGGCAACTTTTCAAATGCTTTTTTTTTCATACATCAGTGGCAAAAGTTAAAAAGCTAACATGAAAAGAAAGATGAAAAGGGAATACTGTTCAAATTGAAGGACGTTAGTTTCAAGTTTCAATCTTGTATCAAAACATCTCCGCCTCATCTTCTTTCTCAGTCATCATAAATGAGAAGTACAAAGAGGTACACAAACATCAGTACAATGCAATGTGTATTTTGCTATCCAGAAATCAGAGTTACAAAATTATACCTGACATATCAAAAAACTGACAGTCACATCCTTAAGATTTTTTTCTGTACATTCCCATAGACCCTCTTTATTAATAAATCTGACACATAAAAAGCATCTATGACTAAAGTGTCAGTTACTGGAAAGGGACGTTTTGATCTATTTCTTAACTTTTAAAAGAAATATTCTCTTTTTCGTAGAGACAAGATCTGCTCACTCACTGCCAGCTTTCAAATGACCAGCTCTTGAAGTTTAATTCTAAGTTTTAAATAAATATTGTATGCAAGACGAATAATTATGATGCTCAAGAGAGATATAATGACATTGATTCTTTTTTATCTAAAAAATCTCACGCCTGGGGATGCAAAGTCTGTATTTTCTACAGCTGTGTAAAGGTATGTTCTCCATATTAAATATGCTGGGTTGAATAGCATGAATACATTGTATAATAATTGCAAAACTCTTAATATATATATATATATATATATATATATATTTATATATATATATATATATATAAGCGCAGAAGGGAAAATACAATTATTTTGAGCTATAAATTGTTCGAATTTAATTTGCAGTTACCAGATAACATGACAGTCCCCAAATTTTCTCAGAGAGCAGTCTATAATTCTAAATAATGCAATTTCTCATTTTTGGAAAATGAAGATCCTGAAATTAACCCCTTCAATCCCAGGGGTTTTTGGTCCCGGAGCAATTTTGCCATTTTTGCGGTATGTCGGTTTAGCGATTGTTCTCTTTTACTGTGACTAGTGTACCCATGTAAACTATTGATTGTTTTTTTTTCAAGGAGAGATAGAGCTTTCTTTTGATACCATAGTTAGATGATTAGCTGAGAAATTTAGTAAAAACTAGTGAAAATTAGAAAAAAATATACATTTTCCCTCTGAATCCTCACAAAATTAGGTAAAGTGATGGAAAATCCCCTCCAAGTTTATATAGATTTTCCATACTTTCCCAGCACTTATAGGGAACATACTAATGGCTTAATGAGTTTGGGTGTTGTGAACGAGGAGGGGTATACTGGGTAGATATTGTGTTAGGGCAATGGGATGTAAGGGTTTTTCTTTATTATTTTTATCTTTTTTATATATTTTTTACATTTTTTTAATTTTTTTTTATTGTATATTTAAAAAAAATGGTTAGAGCTCTTAGGGACCTCTTGAAAATGTTATTAATGCCAGTGATGTCACAATGACATCACTTACCTCACATATTTGTTGTTATATTTATATTTATTTTAATTTTACTTTGCCTCCTTGTACAATCTACATGAATGTACCACTACATGTAAACTAAATGTACTAAGGAGGCATAGGTCCTCCATTCCCCGCTCACCCGTGCCAGGGTCAGATGTTGCTGCCTCACCTTCCCTACGTGCTTGGACAATTCCCAAATTGAATTAACCAGGAGAGGCATTCCATTTTCGGCCTTGGCTAGGATAGCAGAACTTTTTCGCCTATTGTTTAGTCCCTCCTCCTAGGTCCAGCCCTCGACAATCTAGTTCTGTGGACTTGGCTCAAATGAGGGACATGCTCACCTCACTAGTGGCATCAGTCTCCTCCATTCACGAGAATTGGCCAATTTGGAAGGCAGCCTGCTTGGGCAGTCCCTTCCCCCCTACAGGCCTTACCTAATTCTGGACCTATCCCTTCAGGGGTCCTGAAAGGAAAAAAAAAAGTTTGTCCTGGCCTTCAGCCTTTACAGGAATGTTATCTGCTCAGCATTCCCTAATAGAAGGGAGGAATTGGGTTGCAGATATGGGGGGTCATGCCTTTTATGATTACCACAGATAATTTTCCCCTAAGGCAGCTGCAGCTCTGGTTGTTAGGGTTCCACCCTACCAGCCTGGACCATGTTAAAATTATTCATTCACATGTCTACCTGCAGCCAATAGTGGCCACCCTTACCTCTCTGGAGCACCCCTTTGTAATAACTTGGGACAGCTGAGCCACATTACCTGAGCTTAGCCATGCCCTTATATACCTGCTCTGCCCTACAGACTAGGCCTTTGCATTTGTTTGGCTTGGGTCCCTGTTAGTCTGCTTTCAGCTAAAGATCTGTTTACTTGTTCTGATTTTCTGTGTATGACCTTGGCTACTTTCTCCATTTGTGTAGCAGACCCCAGCTTGTCCCAGGCTTACCTACCCTCCAAGCTGTGTGCCCTGCCTGAGGGCTTCCAAGCCATGTGCCCTGCCACTCTGGTTTCCCCTGTCCTCTGTATGGTTTCCCCTGTCCTCGCTATGGTTTCCCCTGTCCTTGCTACAGTTCCCCTGTATTCTTTTATTCCAGTCCTGCTTTTCTGTCTGTTGGGTGCCTGTTAGGTTACCTACCTACCCACCACGATGCCTTAAGGGGTACAGACAGAGTCCCTAGTATCCCCTGCGACTGGGCTCCTGCCCAACCTGCTTGCCTGGGTCCTGACACTGGCTCAGTTTAATTATTTACAGACTGGTGTCAGGAAGATACAGAGTTATTTTGTAGACATTTTGCTCAACTCCTGCTTGCCATACTTCCCAGACCATGGCTCACTCGGTTAATTTTTGTCCCTCTACCAACAGCCCTCCCTCCATTATCTCTGCAAGAACATCCGCTCCTACCTCCTACCCCCTTAAAATGCATGATAAGTTGGATAGACCCATCTCTTTTTCTCTTAGATTTATAACACCTTCGACACCTCTGGTCGCCATTTTTGTCAGTGTATTTAAAGGTTAATCACATCATGGGAGTGAAAGGGTCTTTAAAAAGGGTGTGGTACCATTGCAATGGAGAATGACTTTTGTTTAGTATTAAGACTGCAGAAGCAAGAATGTTTCATCTGACGTGTGCCTAATAAAATAAAGCAGCTGTTTTTGTTTATCTCAGGTCTGTCAAGTCTTGTTAGTGAATTCCCGCAGTACTGTGTCCATTTTAAGAAATCTGTACTCCATCCCCTTAAATTCCATCCTCCATCGTCTAAAAATCCTCTAAACCTCCGTTCTCCCTCCTACAAACCTCACTCATCCATCCTCTATCCTGTCAAACGCCTTCCTTCCTCCCCTAAACTCCCTCCGTCATACTCCATCCACATTCCGCTATCCTCCTACATCATCTTTCCTCCCAGCTCCATGCTATGTCACCCTTCGTACATCATCAGTCCTCTCTGCTCCATCGTCAGCGTAAAAAAGACCAAGAAGTTGCGGAAGTGATGGTATGGCCCCCACATCTCAACATCATCGTGTCTTTCTGAGATTACATTAAGAGTGCAAAGCAACTTGGGCTAACCGAAATCCTTAAAAAAATGTGTGCAATCGATACTGTTTTGAAGGCAAATGGTGATCATACCAATATTGATTTAATTAAGATTTTTTTATATTTACTCACTTTGCATAAAATGTTAAATTATAAAGATTAACTATTAACACTTCTATTTTTGAAAGCTTTTTTCACAGTATTGTACATACTTGCGCATTTGGATTTGTACACAAATTTACCGAATTGTGGTAAGTTCTGTGATTCGTACGGAGCCCCGAAATGGGGCCAGACCCCCCAGGAATGGGAGGAAAATGAAGAAAAAACATAGGAGCAAAATGATGGAGATCCGGAAGATGATGTCAAAATAAGCGCCGCCATATTGCCCTGAGGTCAAAATGACGGTGCTTGCAGTGGTGTCCTCTCCCCCGATTGGAGGATCAGGGAGAAGACGTCACCACAAGCACTGCCATATTACCCTCAGTTCACGTGAGGGAAAAATGACAGCACTTGCAGTGCCATCCTCTCCCGAAATTGGAGGATTGGGGAGATGATGCCACCGCAAGTGCCACCACATTACCCTCAGTTCACGTGAGGGCAAAATTAGGGTGCTTGCAGGGATATCCTCTCTCCTTAATAAAGGATCGGGGAGAGCACGTCACAATAAGCACCGCTATATTGCCCAAATGGGAAGAGGGCGTTACCGCAAGCGCTGCAATTGTGGCGAACGTTTCTGCCAAGTTATATCTGTAAAGATGCAGATGAAGAAAGAAGATAGCAGATTGAAGAAAATCGGAATAAAATGCAGAAGAGGCAGTGATCAGCAGAAGTGGTTGGCAGAGAATGTAGGCAAACATTTAGAGAGCGTGAGAGAGTGAGTGAGGGTGAAGGTGGGCACCGGCAAAGAATTTTGTTCCCAAATCAAAAATGCAGCCAAATTTTCATCCGCACCAAATGGACATGGAATGAAATTTGTTGACTAAAAACAAATGGGCCAAAGACGAACCAAAAAATGTGTCTAAATCATTTTTGGCTCATTTGCACGTGTCTAGTATTGTGTATATATGTATATGTTTGTATATAAGCAACAAAATATAAAAATGTTCATCTGAAAGTGTCTGTTTTGGTAGATTTAAAAGAATTTGTATAATTATGGTTTACATGAAAAAAACTTCCATTTAATTTACTCATTTCAATAATTATAAGCACCTCTGATTTATAAGTGTAATCCTGTGACAGTATTTCATATTTAATTCTGTCATTTAAGTATCCTAAATTAAAACTTACTTTCTAGAGATAACATTAAATTATTTGGGCCTGTGTTTCTATTCCAAACATGTTTTTTTTTAGTTAAGAAATGTAGTTTATTTCAAAAACCAAGAGCACAGTGACTGATTAAGTGATTTGTCACACAGCGAATTCTAATAATCCTAGGTTATTAAGAGCTCCAATCACACTGGTATCAGTTGATTACAAGTTGAAAATTATAGCACAAGTGCTAAGTTTTCAATCCTAGCCCAAGCAGACTTACTTTATTTTAATGGTTGTCAAAAGAAACGAAGGAGCATTTCTGGAAGGACAATTAAGCTGGTTTGTGACACCAGACTCCACGGTGACAGTTTCAGAACACTGCTGTGAGTAAGCCAGTAGGACATGGGATTCTAGCAAACTATGTTAATTTACAAAGTTTTTGTGTTTCTTTTTTTACACACATTGAACTATTACAAATGGAAATAGTGACATTTGGAAAAGGAAAAAAATGCAAATGATGTTGACAATAACTTTTCACTAATGAAAACTCATCATAATTTCATTTCCAAACTTAGCTTATAATACACAGTCAAATATTTTAAATCAAAATATTATAGTAGTGTTATATGAACCAAGTCTATTTTTTCTCAACACTGTTTATCTGCTGAAATGCATAGCCATTAAAAACACAGAAACAGCCAATTATTTCAGGGATTTTCACATTACTGATGTGTACATTACCATTGTTCTTCCCTATCACAATGACTAGCCTTATTACTTATTACAAAGTCAATGGATCACCATAAACCTTTTCAAAAATCTTCTTTCGTAAGCTATTAAAACATTCCATGCCCTTAGATGACAACAATTTCTCTGCCATATGAAATTTCTTTTCTACCCTGCAGAGTTCATAGGGATATGCTTGGTTAAAATCAACTTATATAAAACTATGCACTGTAAATTTTGACACTTCTGTTTGAATCTCTTTTCAAACACTTGTCTTTGCTTGCCATAATAGATGTCAGTTCTTCTGATGTAGTTCAAGCATGAGCTTCATATGAAGACTCAGCCATGTCTATTGCATTTCTGAAGCTACTAGTCACTGAAGTTTTGTGCTGTTTGACATCAAAGTTAGGCAAGAATCACCTGCTGAGTTCACACACATGGAGCAAAACATCTTCAAATCACTAGTGCTAGACAAAAAAATGTATATTAAGGTTTCACCATCATATGGGCTTGCAGACAAATTGAGTACTTGTTAGAGATCTATCACAAGTGGGATTTAACCACATCAATAAAAGATGCATTGTTTTCTTTTAACAATATTTGTGCTGTTTCATTAAGTAAATTTAGTATTTTGATTTTATTCTATGTAAGCAGTCCTCAAACAATATAATGTATGGATTTTACAAGGTTTATCTAAACTTAAACCCAGTTAAAATTGGAAGTTAAATTAAATGTTAGTTTATGTTATCCATATTCTTACTAAGTAACAATATATTCATAAACCCTTTTTATAACACATTTGCAAAACTTAAAAAGTTATCATTTAAGAGTATTAATGAGTAAATTGTTATGAGGGCTTTATATTTATCACATACCTCAAGTTGATATTGAAGTTTACAATTTTTATTGATTGTACAATATTAATATTGGAGTATTATAAGCACTGCCCAAACCTCAGTTAAATAATGAATCATTCAGTTTCACAGCTTTATGGTATTCCATTTAGAATTTTTTCCAGCATTATCCAATTTACATAATAGTGTTTTTACCATTTAGCACATTGAAATGTATTGGACATATTTTTAAGTTATGTTGGTTATGCATTTTGGGAGTTTTTAAGCGTATTATTGACCATTCATACGTTTATTTCCGTCACAATTATGGAGCTTCTGTTGAATATTTTTAAAATTATAAACATAGTAGAATGGAAAAACAGAAGTAGTCATAGAGCATATAAGGCAGATAATATACAACTGGTTTAAACAATCAGAATGCCCCTCAGCCCTAGGCTAGGTCCATCAAGCGACACTACACATGACTCACAAAATGTAAGCTGCAGTTAGAATGGACTAAAATGCCTTGTTGATAATCAGTCTTTGATAATAATGCTATTTAAAACACATCAGAAAATTCTGATGGCTCCCTATCCATAATCACGAAAACGTTGAGGCTGAGTGCAATCTTTGAAATATGTTGCAGTGTGTTTGATAGACGCTATTGCCTCTACACAGTACATTGTTGTTCTTCTTGATAAAGGTCAGTTGTGATATTTGACCGAAGTGTTGACATTTTGTCATAATAAGTGTATGTGTTGATCATTTGTCTGAAGTCCAGTGAGTGAATGCTCCAATGAAATGAAACATTTAATATTTCGTTTGATGGCAATGTGTCCCATATCTGCTATAACGCTCATAAATCTGAGCTTGGGGAGACAAACTGCTCCTTTATGTGTAGAAACAATCCAAAGTATGTCCTAAAAATTCTTAGACGACAATGCACATAATTTGGAAGCATTATATTTGTAGTATTGTTTACAATATCTTCATAAAATGAATATTAATGTTGTACAGCCATATTTAATACATGTGTTCAGTGGGATAAAGATGTTGCAATATAACGTTCAATATGGAAAACATACAATTCAAGAGAACTTGATGCTTAAGACTTGGTGTAATTTTTCTGTTAAAAATAGTTTTTATTCCTCTTTATATATTCACAAAATATGTTTGTATGGAAACTGTAATGTTCAATGATAATATATCATATTCATCTAAAATAACCTTACAACTATCAAAGCTGTGAAGTGCAGAGTGGAGATTTATGTGTCAGGTTGCATACAAATACCTGTAACTAAATGTGACAAGTATCCTTGTTATATTTGTCTTTTAGCATTTTATAATGGCCTCAAAAATAGGATACATTGAAATATTTTTTTCACATTCACTGGACAGACAACAGATGTCAGTCTACTTTGTTTACCCACTATATTGGGAAATATTTTTTTCTTACATTTAATGACAAGTGACTGCATCTGACCTGTTCTAAGAGAGCTCTAATAATATCTCAGTCCAGTACTGGGTCTCATTAAGGAAGAAGAAACTGTCATGCAACTCTGAATGTGCAGTAAGTGTAGAGGTAAAGATAGGGAAGTATGAAATATATTCTTCCTGCTCATACTGGCACAAACCTGATATTCTGTGCCAAAAAATATAATTAAGCAAACAATGAGTATGGAAACTGAACTGCCTTCTCCAAAATCCTCAGAATTTAAGAGTTTAGACAATTTCTCTGTATCCCCCTCCATTCAATAATGTAATTTCAGTATTAGAATTGTATAGGTATCATGCATTGTTTTTATAATCATAATAAAATAATTTTAAAAGAACATTTTTGTAATTATTATTATTATTTATTGTTGTGTATAGCACCATTATATTCTGTATCGCTGTAATATGGGTAGACAGGATATAACAAATAGTATATCACATAACAATTTGACTTACAGAAACAACAGGGGAGGAGGGCCCTGCTCAAACGAGCTTACACAGGAGGTGAAAGGTAAACGTACCACTGTTAGGGATGGATCAGCCAAACTAGTATAAGTACTGCAGGAGAGGGACTAGGAAAGATGAGCTAAAGGAGTGTGGGAGGGTGTTAATGTGCAATGTTGTAAGCGTCCTTAAAGAAGTGGGTCTTAAAGGAATGTTTTGAAGGACCAATGGCAGGGGGAAAGACGAATAGGCCAAGGAGGGCATTCCAGAGGATAGGGACAGCCCTTGAGAAATCTTGTAACCGTGCATGAGAGCTAAAAATCAGAAGAGAGAACATGAGGAGATCATTGGATGAGTGAAGAGACTGGTTAGGAGTGTACTTAGAAATGAGTGATCAGATATAAGTAGGGGAAGCACAGTGAAGGGAAGGGAGAGGAAGATAAGTCTGGCAGCAGTATTCATGGTTGATTGTAAAGGGGCGAGAAAGGTAGGAGGGAGACCAGCTAAGACAGAGTTGCAATAATCGAGGCGGGAGATAATGAGGGCATGGACAAGAGCCTTAATGGCACCTTGTGTTATGCGGGCTATAATTTTAAGATAGAGACACAGTTTTTAGAGACAGACTGAATGTGGGGGGTAAATGAGGTCAAGGTTTAATGTAGAGAAAGTGGAATGGTCAGTGATGGAGATGATGGGAAAGTTAAGATGACAACCTACCTCCTGGCGAGAGGTTGAGCCCTGGGGCTCTGCCCTTCTGCAGAAGTTCACCGGGAGGTCAGAATAATGAAGACAGATTCGCTGAGAAATAGAAGTGTTTCTGTGCCTCTGTTTCTCTGCAATCTATCTGAATTATTCTGGCTTCTCTATTCAGTTCTGCAAAAGGATAGAGCCACAGCGACAGCCTCTCTCCCATTCCACCAATCAGGGGAGAGTGGGTGTGTCAGGAGGCTCCACCTTTTTGGATGTTCAGGAAGCCATGTGCACAGAGAAGCGGATGAAAAAATAAGAGACATGGAGTAGTGGACAAAGATAGAAGACAGAATAACAAGAAGATGCAGGAGAAGAAGCAAAGCTGCACAACAAGGAGACATTCAGGTAGGGAGACATTCTGGCAGAGTGTGAGTGCATGAGAGTGTGAGAGAGTGAGCATGAGTAAGAGAGTGTGAGTGAGTGTGAATGAGGGTGGGTAACAACTAATTTTGTTTCCTAGTGTAAAATGCACTCCGATTTTCGTCTGACGGAGATGGTTATACATCTCGGTCATCTATTAGTCTATATTATAATGTAAATAACTTTAACGCTTCCAGCAACTGAAAGGTTAATGGCTACCGGGAAGGTTTTCTTTCTTGGTGCTAATAGCACTGAAGTAGTCTATATTATAGATATATTGATGATTTGATTGTTATTCGGATAGACAGTGTAGACAATACAATGATCTGAATCTTCAATTTACTTATTCACTCAATAATTGAGAAACATTTTTTGGGATTTGACCTTGATGATTAATCTAATGATTTATCTGAAAAGAGTGGTACTCTTCATTCAGGAAGCCACATGCAAGTAATACATTTTGCATGCGAAATCATACCACCCACAACATCTATGGAAAGGCATTCCTAAAGGGCAGGATATTTGTTTCCACCATAAATGTACATCAAAGCCGGGTCAAGAACTCAAGAGCCGGTAAAATTTTGCAAAACACCTTTCTAGTATTTTTCTTAGTATTTTTAACACACGGTAAGTTCCACTGTTAAAAAGAATTCCCATTTATGTCAGGGAACACACTTCCCGCAAGAGTCACAGAAATGCCATATTGCTTTGCTGGTGCTGTTGCTCATGCATGCACACCTACTGTCCTCGGTTTACCTTACAGCAGCTGTGAACCTGGCTTTGACAGTCTGAACTGAAAACAGAGTAGTTTTCAGTTCAGTAGCAGCTGTTTATGAGCATTTCTGACAGGAAAGTGTTATATTTTTACCACGCTATTTAATAAATTAATCATTTCATAATCCAGATACATTATTTTTATTTTTCTACTTTAAACTTGCATATTATGAAGCCTCCTGTCTTTTATTTAGATTTGCAGATTTTGCCAGCACACTGATGTAAAATAAAGATTGTATTAAAGACAAGAGGTAAATATTAGCCCTCCCTTATAAAGCTCTTTTAACCCTCCCACATATTTCCCACTTGTTTCTTTTCTAGGTTGATTTCTCCAGTCGCTGTCATTTTAAAAGGAAGTTTGATGTTTCTAGAATTCTACTGACACTGTGTTTCTAGTTCTTCATTCTGCACTCATTCGTGGTCAGGTTCAGCATTAGCTCAATAACAGCACTTGGTTGGACTGTTATTGGTGGACTTTGAGGGTTCCAGTATAACACTTTGTTGTACTAATGTTTTTCTAGCATAATAAAATCTATATTTTACGTCACTGTGCTAGTAAAACGTGTGAATTACATAACTATAAATACATTTCAAAGTCAGTGGCATGACTTACAAAAGCCATGGATATGCTCTTGTCTTTAATTGTGACAATATTCATAAAAGTACTTTGATCCAATGAATGCAGAGTAGATGAAAAAAGTCCTACTGAAGCCATTCCTAATTAAGCCTCAAGAGGAACAAAAATTATTCCTCCCTGACTCCAAAAAAGCAATGATATCGCTTTCTGGATCAACATCCTACTTGTATTTAAATTAATTGCCGCAACCTTGTATACATGTTTCTATGCAGAAACAAGAAGGCCGACTCTTGAATTTACCTAATGTATGTATCAAAAAATAAGGAATTTGAAAACTTTACTGCCCTAATTGTAACGAGCCTTTCCAGGCAGATGATTTTTTTTAAAAATCTCAAGGGATGACCTTTTGTCACCTGTATGTGAATGTGATTGAAAATGTCCCTAATAAATTATTCATTTTGATGTTAAATATATATTGTAACATTGAAGTCTATCTTTGTGATTACCAACATAACCAAATGTTCTTTCCAGTGGAACTCTTGATCTGAAGAAATATGTTTACTTATATAGAAAATTCTCCAGTATGTGTATTAGTTTTTAATGCATTGTACAACATCCATGTACCAGGTAGTAGCATGAATTTCGATAACTGTATGAACCACCTCCAGGAAACTTTAATCCTGATATAAAAGGCTCAATTACAACACACAAGTAGAAAATTAATGCAGTCATTTAGCACTTCAAGTGTAAGGAAATGTCTTTTATACTCAAGTTAGATGATTCTATGCCTAAAAGTGAAATACATATCATTTTTCTCCTAAACATATGCTTATCGATACTCTTGTTAATACATAATATCCGCTACGCTACTCACATTATAGTCTAGTAAACTGTACAAATTAATTAACAAAACGTTAAAGAGATTCAGTCCCATTCTTATTCTTTTGTAGAAAAGCTGCCTGATGATGATACATGTCCCATATATAATAAGGTTTCGTCAGCACTAGAGTTATCTACAATTATATTGATTAAAATGGTTCACAAACATCTATTATTATCTGAGAAAAAACAAAGAAAAAATACAGCACTATTATTTATATGTATAGAAGGTAAATAATTAAATATATATTGTGTGGATAAAGTGTATGTGCAGTAGGTATACAAATATACATATTTATAATTTATAAGTTGAGCAGCTAATCCTAGGTAAGTGTGGAGTTCCTCTCGAAGGAGGAAAACCTATTGTAACAAAAAACTAACTAAAGAAAGACACCGCTCAAAGAAGGTGTAAATATAAAAATATATATAATTTATTGATATATTATAAATAAAAGAAACAAGCATATATTAGAAATAGATACAGAACAAAAAAAGACATACAATAATAGACAAAAAAGATCGTATATATATTAGGGTTAATAAGGCCAAAAAAATAAATAATTAAAATAAAAACGATCCATTCAAAAAGAAATATAATATAAAACTTACTGTAGGGCAAGTTATGCCTGGCCAGGCTGGCGCCAAAAAAAGCAGGACGCGTTTCATTTATAGAAAACTTCTCCAGCTGCAAACAAGAAGGTGCATCATCTGTTATTATCTATTTGTTAATTATGTACATGCAGCCAATTTCTTTTTTTTTCGCATATTTGTCACATTTAACCGTTTCAGATCATCCAACTAATTAAAATGCAGATTTTAAATTATCATTTATTAAAGGTGTTACACTATAAGCAGTTGTGTGGATATATATGTATATGGACACGTGTATGCGGGTGTATGGATTTACATGTGTGTAGATATGCATATGTATGTATGTGTATATATATATATATATATATATATATATATACATATATATATATATATATATACATATATATATATATATATATATATATATATATATACATCATGGTTTCTGTTAATAGTAGTTAAATCAACATGCATGAGAGGTGGCCAGGAATGAGAAATATTTGGGAAACCTTTTGTCTTAGTTTAGATAACACTGATATGCGTGATGAAGAGTGCGTGGAAGAAAGACAAGTTTTCGCATGAAATAGATTGACATAGATACTTGACATGTCAATAATCAGGTCAGGAGATCTTTAGCTGTACTGCCCCATGATTGTAAAGACCCCAGGGTGTGGTGTTGGCCAAAGGGAATCACTTCAAAGGGTAACTGCGGCAACCACAGGGTCCAATCAGGGATCTCCTCAGTAGACCTAATTGGGACCCTCTAGTATATCAAGGGACAGGTAGTGGAAGTAAGGGAGAAGAGAGGAAAGAGAGAGAAAAGAGAGAAAGGAACACCACTAACCTGGAGCTCTGAGGGAAGGTAATTATGAACATGCATGTTTCAATATTGTAAATAGGAACTTACATATATATATTTGTTGTAAGTCTGTCAATTAATGTGGGGATTATTGTTATTGTACTGTTATTTGTATTGTTTTATATTTGGAACGTTCTAGTAAAAGTTTGTATTGTTGTATCATAGCTGCATTGTGGATTCTTTTGATATCCTGTTGTTGTTTCCAAAATATTCTGTTGCATTCTGGAAGAAGCGAAAGTTTTCAGTTCAAACCTTAATAGTTAGAAGAGATAGAACAGGGATTGTTTTACTTAATAAACCAGTGGGTGGGTTTATCGGTGCATATTTCATAAGTGTACCCATATACCCGTTCACCTGGATAAGTGTAGTTATTGTAGCTAGAAAACACATTAGCATTCAGGAGATATATCCGAATACATATTGTGATTTCATTGATATGTGTTTGGATGTATTTGTTGTTGGATCAGTTGTAATCTTAAACTTATAACACATGAATAAGCCTTTTAGATGGTATGCTGTAGACAGGGCCGGCCTTAGGGGTGTGCGACCTGTGCGGCCGCACAGGGCGCCATGGCAGCAGGGGCGCCTGCCCGGGACTTCAATTAAAACATCGTTTTTTTGGTTGTTTTTTTTTTTAACTTTATTTAACATGCATCATGTTAAATAAAGTTAAAAAAATAAATAAATAAACCCCATGCTTTAATTTAAGTCCCGGGTAGGGGCGACGAGCGGTTGCTCATGAAGTTTTCAGCAACAGCTCGGCACCCCTCACTCTCCGTGACTCCGCCGCGTTACCGCCATTACATGGTTTTGTCTTCCAACTCTCCCTGGGATGCCATTTTTGCATAGGATCTCCTTTTTATTGTGGAATCATAAACACAGACCTTAACTGAGGCAAGTGAGGCCTGATGTTCTGTGCAAGGTAGTCTAGGATCTTTTATGACCTTCTGGATGAGTTGTCAATGCGCTCTCATGGGAATTTTGGTAGGCTAGTTCTTCCTTGGAAGGTTAACCACTGTTTAAGGTTTTCTGTAGCTAATGGTTCTTACCGCGTTTCGCTGGAGAAAATAAATGGTACTGCAATCTTTCCAGAACAATGGATGTCAATGTCTTTGTCTCAATCTCATCTGTTCTAGAGTTTCTTTAGATTGCTGCATCATGTGCTGTTTTTAGCATACTTCGCTTTGCAAGACAGCTTCTACTTTATTGATGTTTAGATTCATCAGTGTTGGCAGTAATCATGCCTAGGTTTGTCTAGTGAAATTAAACCCAGTTATCAATTGTATTTGGTCAAGAGGGGACTTTCATTTTAATAAAGGGCCAGGTGGGGTTGGACGGCTTTCTTCCTCCTATACTTGAAATCATAATTTAAAACCTGCATGTTGTGTTTACTCTGGTTATCGTTTTCTAAACTAGTTTGATTATCTAAAATATGTAAGTGTGACAAATATACAAAAATAGAAGAAATAGGGGAGAGGGTAAATAGAGACTTGTTGATCATCTGAGGTTATAGTTTAGACCTGCTTCGGAACAGATGATTGTTATTATGTCCTGATATGTAAAACCATAGAATTCAAAGAGGGTGTACTTTCGTTTTCACACAACTGTAGGATTTTTTCAGTACATTTTTTCAGAAGTATTAATTTTTCATGTGTTCGATGCTAAGTATAAATGCTTTAAATTAAACCAATGGAATAAAATATTCAGACTTGAGTTTAAACATACCAACACAATAAGAAAGGTCAAAGATATTAATGTGTGTTGCTCAGAAAAAAGTACATGATTGTGGGTCCTGGATTGCACATAATTACCAATTTCAAATATACCATTTAATACAATTCAGAATGTGTAATTATGTTGCTATTTTTCTGATTCGAAGTACTCCCCTCATTTTGTTCTTGTTGAAGTGGTGAGCGGTGTGAACGGCAGGTAAGTGTGTGGCGATCAGTGGACCCAGAGGTGGCAGAAAGTTCAGTGTCAGTCTGTATGCATATAAGTTACTGTCTGACACAGATGCTTAGATGTTCAAACATAAATTAAAATCCTGTTTAGATGGTTGCAGTTTGCAGTGATGTATTCTAATCAATGTAAACTTGAGTAACTTTTTAATCAGCCTTGGAAATCTTTTTTTTAAAAGATCAAAACATAAAATCACACAGACTCTGAAAATCAGTGTTTTCAATGATGTTATGCATTTTGGTGAAACTTTGGATTGCAAACATAAGATGTAAATATATCAATATATTCACCTGAACTGAGGGCAATATGACTTCGCTTGTGGTGACGGCCTCTCCCCCGATTGGAGAGATAGAAGGTAGCACATTGAAGATAGAGGCCTAGAGAGAAGAGAAGGGAAAAGATAAGTGATCAACAAAAGGAAGACGAGAAAGAAGATTTGGAAGCAGTCAGCAGAAGTGATTGGCAGAGAAGGTAGGGAATCATTTAGAGAGTGTGAGAGAGAGTAAAAGAGAATGAGAGCATGAGAATGTGAGAGAGTGTGAGTGACTGTTGAAAAGCTTTCCAAAAGATTTTAGAGTGTTTCTGTGGGAATTTTTGCTCATTTATCCAGTAGAGCGTTTGTGAGGTCAGGAACTTATGTTGGATAAGAAGGCCTGGCTTGTAATCAGTGTACCGTTTCATCCAAAAGGTGTTCAGTGTGGTTGAGGTCAGGGCAGGGGTTAGTCAAGTTCTTACACAACAAACTCATCTAACCATGCCTTTATGGACCTTGCTTAGTGCACTGGGGCACAGTCATGCTGGAATAGCAAAATGGCCTTCCTCAAACTGTTCCCACAAAGATGAAAGCATAGCATTGTTCAATATGTCTTTCTATGCTGAAACATTAAGATTTCCCTATCCACCAATGTTAAGGAACAAACAGGAACCCACTATGCAGGTGAGAAATTCCCAAATATGTCGGCACAGGGAGCAGATAACAGGGGTAGAAGTAAGGTAGGAAATAAACAGTTAGGTTAACAGTCTTGGTCAGGGATACCAGATAAGCAGCGTAAACGGTAAATACTACACGGTCAGGAACTCCAGAGAAGCAGCATAGATGGTTAACATTCCACGGTCAGGGATTCCAGAGAAGCAGCATAAACGGTTAACATTCCAGGTCAATAATAGAAGAAACAATAAGGAAACATTAGGTTCTGAGGCTTACAGAATACCAAGCAAGGTAAAACAGGAACTTCCCTTTTTTAAATGTTCCCAGGGTTTTTGGTCAGCAATTACATCACTGGGGGCGTGTCTGAGCAGCCTCCATTCTTATTGCCGGCGTTCACGCTCTTGTGCACGGAGCCCTTTGCCAGATACTTACGTTTGTGGGCTCTGTGCGAAGGAGGTGGGTGGTATTCGGGTGAGGTGCTGCACATTGGTACCCGATGGGCACCGTGAATCTGCGCCCGACCGGCACCGCGAGCGCCTGCCCGACCAGCGCAACGGATGGGCGCCTGACAACCAAAGTTAACGTTCTCCTGACATCTGCGAAACCCAGACTCCCCCATCAGACTGACAGTGGCGGCGTGCTTTACACCACTCAGTCCAATGATTGGTCTTGCACTTGGTGATGTCAGGCTTTCATGCAGCGCCTCTGCCATGGAAATCCATTCCATGAAGCTCCAGCTGAACAGTTTTTCTGATGATATTAATGCCAGTTGAAGTTTGGAACTCTTCAGCTATGGAATCATCGCCTCATCACTCAGTGACCCCACTCAGTGACTTTACGTCTGAGTTGCTGCTGTTGCCAAACCCTTTTACTTTCCAATAATACCACTTACATGAAATATCTAGCAGGAATGAAATTTATGTAGTGTATTTATGTAATGTCTGTGTGTAAAGCTGACCTAGAGTTTGTGTTGTAAAGGAAAAATCTATTTATTTTAACAGAGATATTGTGAGGAAGAGTCTTTCTAGGCCTAGGTCATCCCTTTGATGGCAAATAAACCTGCTGAACATGGACAGGTGCGGGCTGAGTTCAATCCCAGGAAACATAGAACGCTAGAACCTGCGAGCAGATGATAACTACTTGGCCCATCTTGTCTGTGTTAAGACCTAAACCTTAAACAGCCCTTGATCTTGTTAGACTATCCTCTGCTCTCACGCTCCCAGCCCAATCCTGATACTTATCCCATGTGTGCTTAAATTTGCTCTATTATTTGCCTCTGCCACTTCTTCTGGAGGTTGCTTCTCTTATCTACCACCCTCTCATCAGGGATGTTGGCACAAATGTATGAAAAGAAATCTTGCCATTACAGTCTCTTTAAATGTAACATTTTTCAAATAAAGTACACATATTGTAGCCTTTTATTTTACATTTTTAGTGTTTTTATTAGAGTAATTATATTTATATTGTAAGCAAATATGTGGGCTGCCATATGAAGTGGGCTTTGCCAGGATAATGTATTAAGTTATTATTTAACTGCATATATTGAATGTATACATGTATGTAATGCTTTGGAATTATTTCTAAACGGAGGAAAATGGACATTCTTGTTCCTGCATGCTGTCACTCATGAAATGTTTGCTGTTGACAGGGAAGGGGCATTAATGAGAAGAGATGGGTATAGTACGAAAGGGGAAGGGCATTAACAGGAAGGGGTAAAAACAGAAGGGGTGGGTCATCACATAACGGTGGCCTACCAATAGGTGTCATTGACCCTAGGCTTAACTTTACATATACTTATCAGTAATATGAGAAATGCATATTTGTCCTGGGACAAGTGACTGCAGTGGGTATTTTGTTGAGCAGCCACACACAAGTAGAGTAAAATAGGACAAATGAACCACAATAAATGTGGGGGGCAATAGACTATACAACATTGCTATGGTGAAAGGATTAAGATACAAAAAGATGACATTTGTTAATTAAAAATCTAAACACTGATTACTCCTACTCTTGAAAGTTATATTCCTGTAGTAATTGTTTCATGAAACATGAGTACATGGTTTAAAATTAAGCTACACAAAGTTTTGACACAGTTCTTAAGGATATGAATAGGAAACATTTCTTTAATTCTTAATTCCCATGACACCCTGTGACTGAGAACAAGATAAAATGAGCCTGGATTCATTTTCCTTCTGCAAAGTTGAATCAACCATACCATATGGCCATGAATAATTTTAGCAACAGGATTTTTAATTCAAAGTAGAGTGCTATTTTCACTTTAAGGAATGTACCACTACAAGAATGAAATGAAACAAATATACTACACGCATTTGTGGAACAACAGCAGACATCTTTTGAAATATAATGTATGTATAACACTATAAAGAAGTTAAAAGATAACAAGGAATGTGTTTTATTTGCCCCAAAATCTAGCATAATGAAGCTGTGATGTTTTGTGCTGTTCACTTACAAGGAATATGCCTTGATGAAGCCTAGTGCATGCCAAGTTTCAAGAATGATCTTTGGGAAATAATTAGGAGAAGCCAAATTTGAGTCATGAGATGCCTACAGGGAATCTGAACTTTCAAACACAGACATTGATAACGTACAAATTATTGTAGATAATAAAGCACATTTTCCTGTCTCTAAATAACTATCAGAGTGTGAACTGAATTTGGAGGTAAGCTTTAAAAATGTCTCACAGTGTGGCAGAATGAAAGTGTCTGCATATTAAAACCATGATTTTAAATTGAATTTGTAGAGGAAGCTTGGGTGTAATTTAAGGACTGGAAGATCAGAGCACTAGAGATAGAATTTGGCATACTTAAACATGTTACAATGTATTTTTAAATGTATTGGAATAGACACAATTAAAGAAAATATTGTTTTGTGTCACGGTTTCAGGTCCCGTCACCTGCGAGTGGACACCCATCTCGGGTCTCCGCTACCGGCTTTCAGTGTTCCTGCCGCGTTTGATGGACGGCTGAGGTGTGTCCATGACAAAGGTTAGGCGGTTAAGGGCTGGCGCAGAATTTAAAAATCTGGAAATGCTTCTCTCTGGCACCCTGTTGTGGTCCATTTCTGCATATGGTTTATCTTAAATATTTTGACCCTATGCCTACTCTCTGCCTTGTGATTCTGCACTTCTGCCTGTAACCTTCGTGTACCAGTTCGGCTTGTCTGACTTCCCGCTTAGTGTTTTGACCCTGACTTGTATGACTACCCACTTTGTGTACCGACCCGGTTATACTGACCATCCAGCTCGAGTTAACCCCTACCGTGCTGTGCTGCCTGTGTGTATATTGCCTGAAGCTGTACCTCTACCTTGCTGCATTGACTTAGTACCCATATTACCTACCTGCACTAAGGCCTCCTTGCTGTTAGGATCATCTAAGTCCTAGATTATTTCTACTAAGGGCTTGTCTCTTGGTAGCAGTATTCTGGGCAGAAGAACTTCTGCGGTGAGTGCCTCTAATGTGGGTGGTTGCGACATTTTGTAGTGGTAGGATGTGAAAAGTGATTTGCTTGAGATTGAAGTTTTGTACAGAAGTCTGTCAAAATGCCGATTTAAGTGGAAGTGTAGTGTATTGTCACATATGTACCCACGCCCTTGCGCATGCAGGACACCTTTGTGGCTCATAATTAGCTGCAACCATGTTTGTCACTTACGCATCCACCCAGCAACACATCCAAACAGACGGACAAATCCCCTAGAAACGTTTCACCACCGTCCATCCTATGAGCCAGAGATGACTGCACCTGGGTGTTGTCACGCTCCTGAGGCCCACTACCGGCAGCCTAATGGCCAGCCAGAGCAAGGTCTCTGTGCAGCATGAACTTACCCGGTGGTTCTGTGCAGTTCTGTTGGGAAGCAGGGAGGCCTGTGATGTGAAGCAAGGTGCATGTCTATGAATGCCATATGGGGCTATGGGCGGGGACAGACTCACCTGACCTTGTTATCCACCTGCCTTGACCTCCCCTGTTTATCGTTCATGATTTTGTACTGTCCTTTGGCATCGTATTCTTGGATCCCTACTAGTAACTACTATTGGTTGGCGATCTTCTCTGAGGAGGAGTATGGTTTGAGATAAATAACACCTCCTTATTGTGGGTCCACTTTAATGCCTGTTTCCTACATTTGTGGTGACATATTGACATGTATGTTTTTTGGGAAAGTGCCAAGTCAATTGGGTTTCTGATTTAGTCAAATAGAAGACAATCAAGATAGCTGAGACACCTTAGAGTCAATCGCCTTAGGATGTGAGAGGGTCAGTGCTTTCAGTAAAAAGCTAACAATGAAACTATGTTAACAATATTCATAATAAGACCAAATTTATCTAGGTTGCATTTCAAATGGTCTGAAATTGTACACATTTTGTTAGTATCCCTTCTTTTCTCCCAGCTACTACAGTGGGAAAAAACAGCAGCAGTCATCCACGTGATGTAAAAGAAAAGGTGATTTATCAGACCAGGCCACCTTTTTCGATTGCTTTGTGGTCCGGACGGTAGGCGCTGTCAGCAGTGTACAGGGGTCAGCATGTGCACCCTGACTGGTCTGTGGCTACGTAGCCCCATAAGCAACAAAATGTGATATACTGTGTGTTCTGATACCTTTTTATCAGAACCAGCATTAACTTTTTCAGCAATTTGAGCTACAGTAGCTCATCTGTTGAGCCAGTCTACACCCCCCACGTGCATAAATGAGCCTTGGCCACCAATGACCTTGTCGCCGGTTCACCTCATTTCCTTCCTTAGACCACCTTTGATAGGTACTGAACACCCCATTGCCAATATTTCCTGCTTCTAACACATCAATTTTGAGCAGGAAATGGCCACTTGCTGCCTAACATATATATCCCACCCACTGGTAACAAGATTATCAATGTTATTCACATCACCTGTCAGTGGTCCAATGTTGTGGTTGATCGGTGTATACTGACATATCACACATCAGACATTTAAGTAAGTAGCTATAACTGAATGTATTTTTATCTTACTACATTTTTAAACCCCTTAATGACAAAGCCCGTACATGTACGGGCTCAAAATACATTGTTTTCAATGGGTTTAAGGACCACCCATTGTCCTTAAGGGGTTAAAATGTTTTGCTAATTGTTTAGTGTTATGATACTTTGTTTAATATTCGCCAAAATGCTTAAACCACCTACAAGACATTTGTGTTTCCGTACATAAATGTATGCTGATCAAACATCACTTCCTCTAGAACTCAGCAATCATGTCAAAGTTTATTATTTGAATCCCATTTATGCTACATACCAGTAAGCACTGTTCAATTGTATTCAATTGTACTAAATCTTTTGAACATGTGATGTGTTGGTGTTAGATTTAAATTTGTTCTGGTCAATCTTCTATATCTTTTCTATGAAGATTTACCTATGTGAATTTTGTCTTCATTAATGTTTTCCTTTTTTCCTGGTGTTTCTAAAATACACTTCATCTGGCATTTCTGTATGATGTGCTATTTTCAAATGTGTTCATGACAAATTGCAAGTAAAGATCCTTAAGGAACTGATTGCAATAAATCTGCAGTTTCAGAATTTCTCTTTACTTTCTTTTGAGACTGAAATACACATTATTTAATCCCACTCTACCTGCCGTTCTTTTTTACCCACATTTATTCTGCTCCTAGTAGGGGTATTTTTTCAAATACCCTAATGTTAATCATAACTTTTGTATAGCAACTCTGCACATGGGAATTTTGCTACTGTTCTACAGCATTACATATTTTCTTTCAATAAGCATAGCTATGGTGCTGTATAACTTGACATTTACAATAGGCACTCTAAGGTGTAGATGCACATGGTGACACAATCCCACATATTCATGATATCCTATTGAGCTGCTTTGTTTAAATTATATGAATATCATTTGTTGAATAAAACTTTAAGACAAGAACTATCTTTTATTGGAGATACACCAATATCAAGATTCACACTTGATTTTTTTTTACTGCATCGCGTTATCTATTTTATTTCTAAAACACACATTCTGTAAATATACTGTTAGCTTTTTATACAGTGCAGTACAACTAACCTCTCTGTGGCATTTGCAAACATTGCTTGTTGTCCTATTTTGTTCATTTGGTGCAAGTAGATGATCATTCTCTTTTATTATTGTAGCTTTTGTACATAGGCATGTAGGTGAAACAAATGTAATGTTTAATGAAGAAGTCTAAAATATGAGCAAAATTATAGTAATAGGAGTAATTATGCAGAAGGAGAGGTGTTATACTTGAGTGTTAATAATGGCTGGCAAGAAGATGTTCCTTGTAGTACTAAGAATTATGGAGTTTTTTTTGCAGTTGATTAGCATGGTATTTGGCAGTGAAGGAGGTGGTGAATGATGCTTAGGGGCAGATGGAGAAAAGTTAAAATAGAGTCCATTAGATGTATTTATTTTGTAAAGGTAGTTTGTTTCTATTCTATTCTATTTCTATTTGGATGTCAGACTTAGTCTCTCAAAAATGAAGTGATTATCTTCCCTCCTTCTATCTCCACCCTACTACCTGAATTCCCAATCTTGATTAACAACACAACTATCTCCCCTACTAACCAGGCCCGATGCTTTGAGTCATTTTTGACTCAGCCCTCTTCTTGGGGTCTACACAGTTTTTTAAGGAACTTGACAGGTAGGTTGTCGAAAACGGTCTAACCACTAGACTTGTGCATTTCGATTTATACAAATTGCAAATGTACCCATATTTGCATATTTCATCAATTCGTATGGATATCTGACCTACTGGTAACATCCTCTGCCCAATTGTAGGCTGTCACCAGAATCACCATCATTTTTCCAGAAGTTCACTGGGAGGTCATGTTCGTGGAGATGTGGACGTGGAAAGAAAACAAAAGAGGGAAGAACAAGAAGATGAAGTAGGGAAGAAGCGTAGCTGAGAGACACGGAAGCAAAGGTCAGACACCTGCAGACAGACTCAATCTCCCCACCTGTCACGGTTTAGTAGATGGAGCCCAGAATGCAAAGCTGGAGACGTGGGAGAGCCAGAAGCTAGGTACCGGTAAGGATTAAGTGTAGGCAAAGTCAAGACTAGCAGAGGTTGGTTCAGGCAGCGTAGCTTTATAAAAGATAGACAAGCAAAGGGTCAAAATCTGACGAAATAGATTAGGCAGATAACCACAGTAGTGAATGCGCTGAAAGCACAGTACATCTGAGCACTGTAAATCGGATAAGACACAGATTTATAGGGAGGAGGGACATCATGACTGTGCCTAATTACATTCATCTGGGATCTCCGCCTACAACAAGAATGAATCCCCCTGATTAAGGAAGGACATTGAGATGCAGTGCCACGGCAGGGTACAGAGCAGGCACTAGCAGGCAGACACATTCAGCTACTTGGTGCAGGACTGAATATTGAAAAAAAATATTAATTAACCAATGTTGATCCCAGGGTAAGTAAGGTGATTAAGGAGCCCAGTAGGCACTGGACCTGGCCTGGCACTGACATATATAAGGCACATGCAGCCCCTTGGTGTAGTACTGAATTTCCCTAATATTACAGACATTTTAAAAAATTATCCCCAAAGGGGAGCATCATCAGCAATAGGGCACTAGGCTTGGCAGGCAGGCACTGGCAGATGATAGGTAGATGCAGACCCTTGGTATAAGACAGAATTTCACCAATATCATAGAAATGTTAAAACAAATCCGAGTAAGGATGGTAAAAGAGGAGAAGCAGCAGTAACAGTAGTGAGGCACTGTGCCTTGGAAGGCAGGCACTGGCAGATGATAGACACACAGCCCCTTGGCGCAGGACTGAATTGCCCCAATATTACTGAAATTCAAATATTTGATCCCCAGCATAAAGAAGGAGATGAAGTAGCAACACTAGAACCTCACTCACTTTGAATATTGGTGGGTAACCTAATTTGGGAAGATTCACTTTTAAGAAATATATCTGCTCCACCAGACGTGGGGAGAGCTGTCTTCTCTTTTGGGTTGAGTATGTTGCCTGATAACTTAGAGGATCAGTACTAGGAGGTCTTGGTAGTTCCTCAAGATAGGCTTTGAGCTTTTTAGAGGTGCTAGTCTGCCTTCAGGGAGCTTGGCTGGTACTAGTACCCACCAAAGTATCAAGGGACCATGCAGGGCCGGCCCAAGGCAAAATGCCGCCTGGGGCGAATTTTAAAATGCCGCCCCCCCTTATCTACCCTTCCTCTCCCTCCGTCCCTGCCGCCCCCCGCCCCATTATCTACCCTCCCTCCCCACGTACTTACCTTTCAGCAGTCCTGCGGCGAGACTCCCTGTTTGGTCTCGGTGCCGGCTTGTAATGCTGAGTGCCGGAAATCTTCCGGCACTCTGCATTACAAGCCGGCACTGAGACCGAACAGGGAGACTCGCCACAGAGGAGAGAGAGGGGCGCCGAGCGGGTACTGACCAAAAAAAAAAGGGGCTTGGGGCGGCGAAGTGCCGCCCCTTCAAAAGTGCCGCCTGGAGCGGGTGCCCCACTCGGCTCCATTGTCGGGCCGGCCCTGGGACCATGCCTAAATGGCTCATGCTCCAGTGGATCTAGTGCTGCTGTTCTGCATGGCTGCAATGAATTGAGAATTGGACATGTGGCTGCCACTACTGCCACTGCTGCTGGGAATTTCCATTTCCAACTTCTGCATCTCTCCTTAGTTTAGCATTAGTTCACGCAACAAGCGTCCCTCCAAGTTTTGACATTTTCAAGGGCCAACTTGCCCTTAACCCTTGGGTCACAAAGGGTGGTCATCATGGCTTGCTTGCGTCCTGTCAGCTCCTACTGATCAGCTTCGCAACCTCCACATGTAATCTGTCACCCAGAAAGACTCCATTTTGTTCCAGTAATTAATTCATGTGTTGTTTAAGGTAGGTAAGTAAGGGGATGACCTGGCCCAAAGTGGCATTGCTCTGGCTTAAATTCTCGTGACATCAACAAATGGCTTTAGGACAATAATCACCTCCCCCCATTAATGCCCATTCCCCTCTGCAAATAGACTGGATACCCCAGAGACTATGTAAAGAGATTGTTGCTGCTCTAGGACCGGCTCCATTATGTCCAGAGTGGAGCTCTGCTGTGAAAGTGCCTGGCAATCTTATGGCAATTAAGGAGCACCAAAATGGCTTGCAATGGCAGCGGCTACACATGGCAAACAACTAACAAATCTTACTGAAATTTTCGAACTTTTGCAACTTGTTTTCAGCAGTTTAATTTGTGTCAGTATCGGAGTTAATTGTGAACGTGCAAAACAGGCAATTTACATTAAAAACAAGTTCATACGAATTCGAATGACAAGTCTAATACAGTAGATACTGTATATATAGTATATATACACACAATCACACACACATATAACTCATAGATAACTCATAGATGGGGAATATCTGTACAACTTCTTAACATCGAAAGTGCTTGTTCAGTTTTATTCTATGAACAGTGAAAATTATCCAGTGTTTTCTCAGACCACTAAGTTACAAGTCTATATTTAAGCTGACATTTTTCTTCTGCAATTGTTCAAACTTTGTTCAACATAATGTTGAAGCTGTCTACTTGATCTTGAAATGCCTTGATCACATAAGTACTTTCACCATTGATCTGCCACTGTGTAATGGCATACTGTATTGATTCATTAATGCCTTAACCTTCTCTTTTGACAATCTTTGCATTCATTTGCCATATGTAATTCAGTATTTCCCAATGCATATGCTTTACTAAAAAAAAGGATTGTGACATATTAACCTATATGACCTGAAATAGTAAATATCATTATTATAACACAATCATATAAGATGATTTTAAGACTATAGTTACTGAATAAAAAATGTAGTAACTTTACAATTTCACCCTACAATTTCATTTTCCATAGAAACATTGAATCTGATGGCAGATAGGAACAGTTCAGTCCATATAGTCGGCCCATGATTCCTGATTTAAAGGATGAAACCTTAATCAGTCCTTGGTCTCATCATGGATTCAGGAAAGTTTTATGCCTATCCAATGCATGTTCATTTCACTCACTGTGTTAGTCTCACCACTTCAGTAAACCAATGGTTTGTGTATAGTTCAGCTCCAATTACCTAGATGTTGGTGTCAACATGTATGAAGGTATGAGTACGCTATGAGTACCCACCATCTCTCCAGAAATCAAAACTCACTTAACCTAAATAACCATAGACACTATTGTATGGATCAGGCCACAGCTTTACTAACCCACACAGTGCATTGTTAATGCATAAATCAATAACTTAATCAATAACACAACATTATACAATACCTGAACCTAAACCATGCTTGCCAGTTACCTTCCTACTCAGGCTTTTACCACCAAAGGTACTCACCTCTCCCCTCTTCTATTAATTCTTCTTAACAGTTCCATACACTGTCCACCAATCAGTGCTTACCACCAGCCAACCTTAAGCTTGGTGGACATGTCCACTGTAATTAACCTTACCACAAAAGAGGAGGGAGGATTGAGATCCGACTTGCTAACTGTAACACCAATTTCCCCATTTAGAAATTTACATTCTGTAAAGGACAACAAGGACACTCCTCCCTCCACGACCATGCTGATTAACCCAGTTTGTTCCCATCTCAGATGAGTACCTAAAATCCACCGGGGCACCCAGCAGCCTAGACAGCTTGACCCACCTAATACCTCTTATCCCAAACCACCACTCCTCACTCGCAAGCAGAGAGAGTCCTAACTTCTTGCCGTTTGGCCGAACTGCAACACTTCTCCTGGCCTAGAATATATAAGAGTGACTGATGAGCCACACCTGAGGGGGGAATAGGACCTGGAAGACATGCAATACATATGGCTTTTATTGTACATTTGTCGAGATGCTCTTCCCTACACCATTTTGTTGTCTTTCAGGTCCTATTCCCCCTCAGGTGTGGCTCATCAGTCACTCTTATATATTCTAGGCCAGGAGAAGTGTTGCAGTTCAGCCATACATCTCGTCATATCCAATGGACAGCAATACCGCCACCAACCCAGGTCAGGCAGGCATTCCAGATCATATCTTGGCAGGTGAAAATAGTCAAGCACTTGTCAGGGCTTTTCTCACCTAACATGCTCTCACCAGTATAGAGAATGCCCTGATCCAATTCCTGAAGGTCTTGGGGATCTTCCTGTACTTATACGTTTTATTTTTATTTTTTTATCCTCCTTATCTGTTCCCTCCTTTGCTAGAGGAAGGGCCTCCTCTAGGGGAAGAAGTCAGAACATATGTAGCAATTTCCCCTTCCAAATATTTTCCTTTGGGCGGAAGTTCACCTTGGGGCAAAATGGAGGGTGCTTTTGGTGACATTCTCCCCCTCTATGGGAGGATCGGGGGAGAGGACGTCACTGGAAGACCCACCATTTTGGTGAAAGTTCATACCAGGTTATGTCTGAGGATATGCAGAGGAAGATAGAAGAGAGAAACTAAAACATAAATGAGAGAACAAGAAAGTTTGAAGGTAGAAAAGTGAGGATGAAGAACCAGACAATGCTTAAGAGGAAGTGGTTAGCAGCAAAGATTGGGAAACATTTAAAGAGCATGATAGAGAGTGAACAAGAATGAGAGTGTTAGAGAGTGAATGAGAGTGAATATGGGCAATGAATTTCATATGAATTAAAAATGCCCCCCCCTCGATTTTTATCCAAATCGAATGGGCAGGGAATGGAAAGCCAAGTGAAAAAATTGTCTAAACCTCTTTTGGCCCATGCGCACATCTCCAATATATATATATATATATATATATATATATATATATATATATATATATATATATATATATATATATATATATATATATATATATATATATAGTGTGTGTGTGTGTGTATGCCTCTGTATCAATATACATTATAGACATATCTTTACTGCAAAGGAATGCACAAGAATTATTCATATTATTTAATTTTGTTTATTACATTTTAAATAAATTTAGAGAAGATAGAACTTTCCTTCTACTATTACAGCCTCATAAAACATATTGGCATAAATAGAATCCAGAGGGGCCCAGGAAGAAAAATGCCCTATCATCCCTTGACTTTATCAGGCAACATGTCTCACCTTTGCTCCCCAAACATCTTATCAATACCATCCCCCCCCCCCACACACACACACAGCTTGTCTGTGCCATCTTTGTTCACACACAGCTTGTGTGTGTGCCATATTTACAGGTGATCAAATTGGTACATCAGTATCACAGGTGTAGCTATAGGTGAGTAGGATTAATAGGCAGGAGTAGGTGGGGTCAGATGTGTGGCCACAAAAGCAGCACGTTGAAAAACTTCAAAAGTGGCTTCAGGAGGGGTGGGGTTACTCATGAACATGGGCAGGACTATCCACATAAGGTAGCCATATAATATGTGGGGCTAGCCCCAGATTTGCTTTGGGGCGAAAGGAGAAATGGGCAGGGAGAGGCTGTGACTATAAACAGCATTATTACTCGGAGAACCCAGGAAAACAGTGTTTCAACCACAGAGTTCCCAGGCATAGTGGTCAACCATGAGAAAAACGAAAGGTCAGGCGTTTGTTAGGCACAGCATTTTATAACTATATATATATATATATATATATATATATATATATATATATATATATCATTAAACTTTTTCAATAAAGGATAAAAGTACATTTTCTATGAAATTTTATCCTCATGTAAGAAACAGATAACTTAATCTTTTTAGTTGATCAGTTTTTAAAAATAGAAATCATATGGTGTGACAGCGTAGGAAAGACATTTGAATCCTTTCATTAATCTTCCTGACTTCACTGGTTACTGTTAAAATACACTGTATATATAAATACATAATATACAAAGAGAAAAGAAAAAAGTAAATGCAATGTAACAGGTTTCACATTTTCACAAACTCGAGCAGAGTTTCGGACATTCATTTGATTTGGGAAAAAAATACAACAAACAACAACCTGATTTGCATGACACTTGGTAAAGCACATACATATTTTATTCCTTAGTTATAATTCATAGTAGGATTTCAAAAAGGGAACTAATCCTGGGGGCAGCTTTGTTTGCCCTCATCAGCTGCTGTATTTAAATTGTCTTACCATAGTGCATCACAGGTGCACTACTACTAGGATCATAGTTTCTCCGTTTTCTCTTGAGGAAGCCAAATGGCGAGACGCGTAGAGAACAAGTTTATTCAAACGTTTTAATCTCTTTTAAATTCTTTTAATACTTACCTTTGTACCGGACCAGCGGTGGACTCTGTGAGGACCAAAAGACATTTTGGAACTGTTCTACAGGGTTATTGCCTTTGCGCTTAACCCAAATTATTTTTGTGAAGAATAAAAGAAGCTTTATAAAGAATCACTAGATGGGCCTGATATTTCTATTCAAAGTGTGAGTGGAACTTACACATTTAACACATATAGTCACACATCTGACAATATCACACTATTTTGATTTTTTCTTTATGTTATTGAGCTCCCATTTTGGACACATTAAATCAAAGTAAAAAGCTCCGGAGGAGCAAAATGAATATGCAAATTACAATTAACCATTTCAGTGTCAGTAAGGAAAGCTGTGCATTAATTTACCTCTACAGACAAGCAAGGATTGTATTATAATTGAGAGCGGTTTCCATTGCAGGCACTTTATATGTGCAATAACCCCCTTCTCCTGTATCCTGTTCTTTTAGATTCCAGCATTGATAAACTTTACTTACACAAGTCAATTAAGAGACGTTCTTGTATGCAGGAATGTTACATATCTGACTTTTCATCATATTTACTGGTCTGTTTACTTACTAATAGAAATGCGAGGCACTCTTAATGTATATACAAAGTTAAAATTTGACATCAGCTCCAAAAATTTGGTTATCAGCAATTAAAAATGCAAAATTCTCAGAGGTATTTTATGTGAATTCATGGAGATAAGTAATTAGTTAAACGTTGTGCCGTTCACATATAAATGAAAACAAATTCTTTAGAGGCATCTTGATAAATATGACTGTCAGTAGAAAGGTTTGAGGTAAGTAATTTTTAACAAAGAAAAAAATATTTGAATGGGATGAAAAATCAGTTTAGGTCATAACCCCCTAAAGAGCAGTTTTAAAAAAATGTCTTAAAAATATTGTCTTGATGTAAAATCTCTACTTAAACATAGAAACATAGATTTTTGCCATAGATACATCAGGTCTTTAACAGTCCTAGATCTTGTTCTAGATTCAAGGTAGCTTTATGCCTATCCTACGCATGTTCAAATTCCTTAACTGTATTAGCCTCTACAACTGGGAGGCTGTATTTATCGTTTACCCTCTGAGTAAAGTAAAACTTCCTTATATTGAAGGTTTCAAAAGTAGTCAACATATACCATGTGACCAAAGGTATGTGGACACCTGATCATCACACCTATATAAGCTTGATGAGCATTACTGGAACTAAGGGTCCTAGCCCAAACTCTGAGAAGCAGCCTCAGACCATTATCTCTTCCTCATTAAACTTTACAGTAGGCACTATGAATTCTGGTAGGTAGTATTTTCATGGCATCTGCTAAACCCAGATTCCCCTATCTGACTTCCACATAGTGAAGAGCGATTCATCCAGAGAACATGTTTCCACTGCTCCAGAGTCCAGTGGCAGTGAGCTTTACAACGACTCCTGTGACTCTTGGCATTGCGCATAATGATCTTCAGCTTTTGTGCAGCTGTTTGGCCATAGAACTCCATTTCATGAAGCTCCCAACTCACAGTGCTTGTGCTAATGTTGCTTCCAGAGGCAGTTTGGAACTTTATAGTGAGTGATGCTAGCGAGGAAAGATGGTTTATGCTCATTACCTGTTTCAGCACTCAGCAGCCCTATCCCGTGAGTGGTCTACTGCTTTGTGGCTGAGCTGTTGTCCCTCCTAGATGTTTCCACTTACAGTGGACTGGGATAGATCGGGCATGGCAGAAATGTCATGAACTGACTTGAGGCAAATGTGGCATCCTATGACAGTGGCATGTTTAAAGTCACTGAACGCTTCAGATATCTGTCTACATGCATAATCTTTTTGCAAACATTGCCTTGGAATAGGACTTTCTTGTTGTGGTAGGGTAGGGAGTGATCTATAATTCTGCACATTCCATTAATGACTTCACCCACCTTATCATTTACCCCTTTCTTCCGTAACCCTTTCCACTCCATCCAGTTGGTTAACCCTACCTCTCCAGCTTTGCCACCCTTCCTATGAAAGAATGAGGTTACTAATGTTAAGGTGGTTTGCTGGGTAGGGTTAAAAATAAAATGGCCCTGATAACACATTACACGAGTAGATACGTATGATCATAATACTCTAGGTGAAAATACAGGTAAAGGTATAGTTATTCCATTTGGTAATTTAATTATATAGTGTTAAACAAACATCAAGCACTCTGGATTTTTAATTGGTCTAGATTAACAATTTGGATCAAAGTCCTAGTGATTCTTTTAGTTGAAATTGTAAATATGTGAATTTGATATTTACAGCATTCTGTCATTATCATTTATAAGCATGCCCCCTTTGTCCTATCCTTTCTATGCAACATCTTAGTCCAATGCTTTGCTATTTATGTGCTATTTCATGAACTGTTTTATGCGTAAAAAAAGAGCCACTTGTTTGTACATGCAGCTTACGAGGCAACCTTCATTACATGATTTCATGCTTTGCTGATGGAAAATTAGACCCCTGTGTATTAAAAAAAGAATATATGATAGCTATAGAATCGTGATGTGATTGCCTTAGGACATTCTGTTGACAGCCAGAAATATATACAGACAAAGCAATGTCACTGGATGCTAATGTGTGCTGTGTAAGCTGATGAGTACAGTAAATTCTTAAAGAAGTAAAAATCCAATTCCTTTTATTGTTAAGTACCATTGTCAAAGCAAAAAAATATATATATGAAATCAAGTTTATCTATGTTATGATTGAAAAATGTACTATATAGCAGACATGTGCAAATGAGCCAAAAACTATTCAGGACAAATTTTTGGGGTCGTTTTTGGCCAATTCGTTTTCTGGCATAAAATTATGTTCCGTGCCCATATGGTTCAGTCGAAAATTGGGGGCATTATTAATTCAGAAACAAAATTTGTTGCCATCATTTTGGATGAAGTTTACGAAAGGTTATATCCGGTGGGATGTGGACAAAGATAGACGATAAGGGATAAAACATAAAAGAGAGAAGATGAAACAGAGAAGACAGAAGATGAATAACAAGATGCGGAAACGCAAGTTGTCTACAGAAAAGGTAGGGGGAAATTTAGAGAACGTGAGAGGGAACCAGAATGAGAGTGTGAGAGAGTAAGAGTGCGAGAAAATTGCTCTCGAATTTCGACAAAAATTCAGAGATTTCTGCTTTGTTTTTTTCCAATTCATGAGGATGAAAAAGAAGGAGGAGAGATGCCCAAGGTCCATGTATCTACTTTCTGAACCTAGATACAGGTTAGGGGTTATAGACAGGATTATCCATTTACCCTATTCTAATTAACAGACGTTCCTGTGAGTCCTAATTTTTCTAATTTTTATTTATTTATTTATATTTACAGTTGTAGTAAAACTCAAAGTTGTAGAGGGGACTTTCTGATTTAATGAGTAGCAATAATTATACAAACCAATGGAATGTTGTTACCGGTTGCTTTGTGCTTACCATTTTTCACTGTAACCACTTTTTATTCTCTAGAAAAGATCTTAGAATCCATCATGTATGTTTGTTGTACATACTCTTAGAGCATTGTCTTTAAGTAACCACCTTCTAGGCTGAAAATAGAGAATATGCTCATGGTTATGTCACTTGCTACAGTATGAAAATGGTATGAGGCTGTCCCTGGCTGATACAGGGTACACAGAGGGACAGCCTCATACCATTTTTAACCCCTTAATGACAAAGCCCGTACATGTACGGGCTCAAAATGTATTGTTTTCAATGGGATTAGGGACCGCCCATTGTCCTTAAGGGGTTAAAAGAAAGCATATTCAGGGATATGAGTAGTACTTTGAATTTTTCTCTGTACAAAAATTAGTGCATCAGGCGCCCAACTGGCCATCTGGCATACCAGGCAAAATTCCAGCGGGCTTCTGGCCTCCAGTTCTCCATTTCCATTGCTATGGTCCATGGCCACTGGCTGGATATGCCCAGCCACAAGGGGTATTAGCAAAAAAAAAAAAAAAAAACGTAATTTGCGCTCACGCATATCAAGCCGGTTTTGCGATAAATTATTTACCCTTTAAAGTTACAAATTCCTTCTGATTAGATCTTTAAGTTGCTATGTATGTCACTTAAGGTTTGAGTTAAAATGTAATTCTATAGAGTAACATATTATGTAATTCTCACTAATTGCAGGATAATTGGCCAATGATATCTGATAAGTTAAAAGAAACATTCAAAGACTAGTTTTCTCCCGTAGGCATTTAACAGGTTAAATTTTCCTAATATTCCTTGTGTGCTTCCGATAATGCTCTGCAAATTATACAAAAATATATTTCAATTTGAAAATGTAGCGCAGTGTAACAAACCAATCAAGTGTGTAAATAACACTTAATGCCAATGTTTCCCTTTGCATAGATCACACATTAAAGCTTGCCTAATAATTGGTTTGTAAAGTCGATTGTTATCATCATTTTGGTGTACCTGTCTGACATATTATCAATATCACAACATTTACAAGGAGCAAACAGGAGAAAAAAATGTGCCACCTTGAAGCATGTTTATTAAACACAGAATTAAAGAGATGATGAAAACCCAACAGTATAAGCAGCTGTTCATTTCCAATTTGATCTTGTCAAACCCTCTCTGCTCCACTGCCTACCACCATCAATAAGGAAACATTGCCAAGCTCAGTTCTTGCCATTTTAAAATATACAATAGGAATGTTACCTTGAAACTCCATAAACCTTGTTGCACAGTTTTTATTATATGCAAATTAAAAATACATCTGATTAGGTCCTGAGGCAGTAACACCTAGGTGTTCAGAAGAAGTGCTAAATAGAAGTGGAGCAAGAATATTTCATAACTGAAGTGTTAATTCCCCGGGGATGCCACCATTTGATTTTGACATTTATTTGTCCTGTATTGTAAAGGACAAAACTACAATTATACATTTTTCTACTGTGCAGTGGGCATTGTGTCAGGAAACATTAAATCAAAGGTTGTGTATACAGAGGTGAGAAAAAAACAAGCGCTAGCATCCACACTTGGGAAAATAGAAAACGGTCAGCAATACATTTTATACTGATGTAATCGGATTGGATTTTGTAAAAATAAAGAGGAGCACTCTCTTGATTGCCAGTTTGCTTTAACTAAAAACTAATTTCTGCTAGACTTGTGTAACGGAACCAGAATGATTTGGACGCATTTTTTGTTTTGTTTTTCTCCATTCTTTTCCAGGCAACAAATTTAATTTCCTTTCAGTTCGGATGACAATTAGAGGGCATTTTCCATGAAATGAAATTTGTTGTCACTCACCCTAAGTCACTCTCTTATATGAAATTGGCAAATTTCATTAAAAATGAAATATGTAGAAATCCAAATGCACAAGTCTAATTTCCACTGTGAAAAAGCTATTCTGGGATGCAGACTATGTTTTAGAGCCATGCGTGCTTTGTGTCAACTTGACTTGATTTAAGTAGTTGTATACAGGCATACCCCACAGTAACTGACACAATGGGGTCCAGAGAATGTATGTAAAGCATATGTACTTTAAGTGAAGCACTATCATTTTTTCACTTATCAATACATGTACTGCACTGCATTTGTCAGGTCATTTCCACCACAAAACGTTCAAAAGATGCTTGAAAGATGAACCCATGTTCTGGCGTCATGCTGTTATGTGTTCATTTTCGCGAATGTAAGTAAACATGATGAGATGCTTGTGCTCCAACTGTTTCCTTACTCGTGAGTGCCCTTAAAGTGAATGTGCTTAAGGCAGGGTATGTCTGTATTTTCTGTAGAATCGTTGGTCCTTATATAGTTGCAGTTAAGAAAAAAATGAATTAGTCAGGGAAAGTAAAAAAAAAAAAATAATAATTTTATAAATTGAGAAATAGTTATATTATTATAATTATTATTTTCATCATCATCAAACTTGCTTTTATGGTGCTTACATAATTCTCATAAAATGCTGGAATCGGACACAGGTTTAATTAATGTGGTAAAGTGGATATTGTGGATGGTAGTAAAATATGTGGAATAAGTGCCATCCTTGATGTTATTATGGTTAATTAAGTTTCTGCAGTAACGTACACTGTTCTTCTGCTCAGACAAAGTGAAGGAAATAGATAATTGCGATTAGAAATGCAAGGCATGGGTATTTGTGAACATTCTACGCCTGGTCAACTCTTCCCTTGCTGTCTAAAAAGGGATATTCATTGCTCTAACAAACAAAATGATTAATAAACGTTACTGTGATTTATATGGCTCTTTAAATGGCAATGCCTTTGCTTTTAACATTTTCCTGCTTTGAGCAATGTTTACATTGTTTTTTTCCATAATTACTCTTGTTCATTAAATTTCTATATTCTTATCATCGCATGAGTAGATTCACATTGAAACTGCATAGACACTACATAATTATGTCATTCTGGTATACATCAACACAATGTATACATCAATCCAATTACCTGCATTGCAATATAATTTTCTATTACTAACTGCATTCAAAGAAAATCGTACACAACCTGATTGAGGAAAAAAGCCTTGTCCATATACTTGAGAGTGAATTATATCAAGCCAAGTGATTCCGTGTGATACCTTCTAGTCACTCACCAGTTTAATTAAATGGAAAATCAAATAATTGATATGGGCTACACTTAAAAGTACATCCTTAAAAACAAGGTTGATGAGATTTACAGTTATAATTACCCTGTTCTTAAAATAGTTTGATATGATTTGCATAATGTTCTACTCTCATAATGTATTGAAATACTGAAATAAATGTTTTTCTATTAAAAATTTAGTTGAAGCATAAGAAAATTGCAATTTTTAAAAAATAAATATATAATAGACTTGTGCAATCGGATTCATACAAATTGCAATTGGTAAATTCTGTGATACATATAAAGCCACAAAGATTAGGCCAGCTCCACCACACATTGGACGAAAACAAAGCAAGTTCTGAATATTTGTCTGAAATACGTGGGTCCACATTCACTCACACTTTCATTCTCATTCTTGTTTGTTCTCTCCTTCACGCTTTCTAAATGTTTCCCTACTTTCTCTGCCGACCACTTTCACCTCTGCCAAAAACTTCTGCTTCCGCTTTTTCATCTTCAATGTTTTATCTTCTTTCTTCTCTTCTATCTTCAATGTACTGTCTACCATGGGAACTTGAAATCAGAGCTATGTGGTGGGGCTTTCAGTGACATCCTCTCCCCCCATTTTTTGATCAGGAAAAGGATGTCACCCCAAGCGCTGCCATATTGCCCACAGTCCTAGTTAGGGCAAAATGACAGCGCTTTCGATGACATCCTGCCTTTTCCTGACTCACCTGTCACTCGTTCCAGCAGTCAAGGACCTTTATAACCCTGGCTCTTATTGTTTTGGTATTGATGCTACAACTACTGCTGCATTTAAAAGAATCATTTAAGGCCACAGACTGCCTTCCATTAGCCTGAGTAATTTGTATACTCTGGTACAGAGGACAAATGCCTGAAAATGTATGTTTTGCTTCCTTTAAGGACAAAAGACTGACAAATTATAAAGATTGAAGTTTCTGAAAGTAAAAAGGAATGAAATATGCTATAGAAAAGGTGATAATGAAGACACGTGGCCTGGATTTTGATGATATTTACTGCGAATCAAGTCAGAGGGACATACACAGTAATGCTACAGAACACTAGAGTGTGTTACAACTTCGATAGCCCCTCCCACATATTAATCATAATAATACCAATATAAAAGGACTAGCACAGCCCCTAATCTTCCTCTTTCTTTGCTGCTCCAGACAGCAGATTTTCCTTCAGAGCTATCATTGCCTATATTTTTAGTGTGTTTTTATTGTGTTTTTATTTGGTACAAATCTTGTGCTGTTTGTTCTTCCTCCCCTTCGGGGGTACGGCTTACTATTTTATTATATATTTTATTCTATTTGCTTTTCCCCATGTGTAACAGTTTCCCGTATTCTTCCCCTATCCTTATTACCACCCCTGACCCGGCTCCCGTCCCTCTTTACCACCCCTGACCCGGCTCCCGTCCCCGCGTTTTTTGTCTCGCGTTCACAGGAGTTTCTTTTCATTTTTTCTCCCTGATGGCTTTTGCCGCTACTCACCTTTTCCTCTCCCTTCTTCCCCTGTCAGTTCGCCTCATCTTCTGGGACGCCTCGATCGCGGCTATAGTCCTCCTCCTTGCTTTTGGCAGTTGCCGCGTCTCACACCTCGTCAAGAGCCGACGTTGGTGTGTTCGCGGGCTTTCTGATCCTCGGCTCCTCCCACTCGCGTTGCAGTACGCCATTCTGTCTCTGCTACACAAGAGGAGTAGAGCCTTGGGAACAACAGGTGCTTCTCAGTTTGGTATTCAAACTTTAAAACGTTTTGTCCGGTCCCCTCCATCTTTACCTTTACTGTACCAGTTGCCTCTACACATATAGTTCCTTCCCTTTTGGTTTTGTTTTTTCTTACATTTAGTTTTTTCTAGTGTGTGTTTTCAGCGGCATATCCCTATTCATACATCCTCTCATTTTTCATGTCTGATCATCAGTCTCCTCCTATGGAGCTTTCAGACCAGGAACCCCCTGTTAGTGGGGATAAGAGATCCAATTATCATGATGTTGATCCTATTAAAGAATTAAATAATTCTATCACTCAGGCTATTGCCTCAGCCATGAGCTCCATGACATCTGCCTTATCAGTGTCTCTGGCCCAGGCCCTCCATAAGTCTATTCCTACTGCTATGCCTGTTCAGGAAACCCCCTCTGGCTCTGTCCCTAAGACATCCGTGGGTAGAAAAGCGACTTGTAAATAGCGCCATACAAGCTTATCAGCCTCCAGAACCAATTGATTGATGGTGACAATCCCATCCATGAAAGAATTAAAATGAAACGCAAAAGAGCCCTTACTCGCCGGGCAGAACGGGCAAGGAAATGGAAATCTGCCAGGACGCAATCTGCCAGGACGTCTGATTCTGAAGTGGGGTCCCTAGAGGAGGCTTGGGATTCTGATTCGAACTCCCATTTATCAGAGCAGTCCCCCGACGATTCGGCTCACCCACCTGAGACCTCGGCACATGGGGAGGGCTCTCAGGCTATTCCCCTCTCTAAGACCTCAGAACCTTTGGTCCTGGACCAATTTAGGGAGCCGTTTTTTGACCCAGAGGGGCTTCATCACCCCCGGTCGGCCGAGTGGCTGCCTTCTGTACCTGTGGCCCGTTACTTACAGGCTAGAGTCCTTAAACCGCTTAGCAAGAGGTCACGCAGTAAACTGCGCGCGGAGTGCCCCCGGCCCATTGTCCCGGCTAAAGTGTGCAAAACACCTACTGTGGATCCCAAGGTGATCCAATTTCTCTCGAAATCGGGATGGAACCCACGCAAGGGTCTAGAATCTGCCCTACGGGCCACGCAAGACAAACATCTGGACATCTTTGGTCCCTTGACCAAGATGTTTCAGTTAATCGAAGATTGGGTGAAATCTGGTTCACCACCGGATCCTATGGTTCTCCGAGGGTGGATGCAGAGAGCCATCTGCATTGCCGGAAACACCAACACGTCCCTCTCCATCGAAGGCTGCAAGGCTATTCTTTTTAAGATCGAGCCCAAATTGGACAATCTTGCGTTAACGGAAATGGGAAGCAAAGCCCAGGGCCTTCTCTTTGGGGATTCCTTTATTAAAGACTTAGGTCGCTACGTAGGGGCCTTTACCGCTCTTGATAAGGCGCAGACTTCCATGCTCAAAGTCTTCCACCAACGGGTCTCTCCCAGAGCCGGAAGATTCAGGGGCCGTCTGTCCGGCCGTTCTTGCCAAGGCTCCTCCCGCACGGGCAGAGGCTCTTTCTCGTACTACTCCTCTCATCGTCCAACATACCAAGACTCGTACACTGCGAGATCTCCTTTCTTCCAACAACGCGGACGTCCTTGGAGAACTAGAGGCCAACGCAGATCACAGTTCACGCGCAGACCTACAGGTAAGCCAATTTTATGCTCCCCATTCTTTCCGATGTCCTGTAGGGGGCAGACTAATCAATTTTTTGCAGGTCTGGCAGTCCATAACTTCCGACAGCTGGATCCTTCAGACGGTTCAGGGTTACATCATCGAATTAGTTGGGCGGCCTCCTCTAAACTCTCCTCCGCAACCTTTCCTGTTTTCTCTACAGAATCTAAAACTGGTAGATCAGGAACTATCCACTTTGATGGAGAAACGGGCAATAGAACGTGTTCCTCCGCGCACCCCGGGTTTCACCAGCAACATTTTCCTGGTGCACAAAAAAGGAGGCGATCTCCGCCCCGTTATCAACCTCCGCCTTCTCAACTATCATGTGCGTTATCGGCACTTCAAAAGGGAGGGCATCCATCTTCTCAGGGATCTCCTCTTACTGAACGATTGGTTGATCAAGATAGATCTCAAGGATACATAGCTCACTGTTCCGGTGTCAGAGGAGTCCAGGAATCCGCTCCGTTGGCGCAATGTGTCCTGGCGCTTTACTTGTCTGCCTTTCGGTCTTTCCTCTGCCCCTTGGTGTTTCACCAAGTTACTCAAACTGGTTGTTGCCCTTCTTCGCTCCCGCGGGGTTCGTCTGATTATCGACCTGGACGACATGCGCATCATGGATCAAGAAAAGGGCTTAATGAGGCTTCACACCCGGTGGACGCTGGACCTTCTTCAAAACCTCGGATTTTTAATCCCATCTCACCCCGACCAGACGGTTGGAATTCCTGGGATTAGTCATAGATTCCACGAAGGGTGTACTCAGCCTGCCGTCATCCAAGCTCCATTCCATCAAGAGTCCTACGCTTGTGTTCGATTTCCATTCGTCATCTTGCCAGGATAATTGGGCTGTTGTCTGCTTCCATCCAAGCGATTTTCCCTGCTCCGCTTCACTACAGGGCTCTTCAAGGCCTCAAGATCAGCCATCTTCATCGAACTGGATTCACAAACGTTACACGAGCTCCGATGGTGGCTTGCCAACATGACCGCATGGAACGGCAGAGCTATTTTTGGTCTCCAACCCGAACTGTCCATCGAGTCGGATGCCAGCTTGCATGGTTGGGGCACAAGATGCGGAGAGACGTCCACAGGGGGCCCTTGGTCTCAGACCGAGGGCGAGTCTCCACATCAATTGCCTGGAGCTTCTCGGAGGATCGTTCGCCATCAGGAGTTTTTCCAAGACGTGCATCAATTCTTGCATCAGATTGCGCATGGACAATGTCTCTGCTGTACAATACATCAACTGCTTGGGGGGTACCCAGTCGGCAGTCTTAGCGGACCTGGCCAAAGAATTCTGGTCGTTTTGTTTGGACCGCAACATTATCGTCCAAGCGGAATACATACCTGGACTCTCCAACACGGTGGCGGACTGGAACTCTCGTTATCTGTCGGACACCAGCAATTGGAATCTGACGGCTTCAGTTTTCTCATCTATTATGATCTTTGGGGTCCGCTCCACATCGACTTGTTCACCTCTCGACTCAATTCCCGTCTCCCTATCTTTTACAGTTGGAGGCCGGATCCAGAGGCCCTTGCGGTGGATGCTTTCCTTCAAGATTGGTCCGAAGGTTGTCATTACGCTTTTCCACCCTTCGCGATGATCTCCAGAAGGCTCCTTCAGATTCGTCGTCAACGGACGACCGTAGTGCCCGTGGTGCCCTTCTGGCCATCTCAGCCATGGTTCCCCAGCCTTCTGGATCTGATTGTGGAGGTCCCTCGCCTGCTCCACTCTCAATCTCCACTGCTTCTGGACCCCTTCGGATCCCCTCATCCTCTGATTCCAGACGGCAGCCTTTCACTCCTGGCATGTTTGGTTTCTGGGATCCCTGGCAGATCTCTGGCATTCCGGGCTCAGCTCAGCGACTCTTGGCAGGAGCTTGGGCACCAGGCACTCACAGATCTTACCGTGCAGCCTGGCAGGCTTGGGCTTCTTGGTGCTTGGAGCGGCATTTGGTTCCCTTTTCAGCCCCTGTGACTTCGGTTATTCTTTTTCTCTCTTCCCTCTTTGATCAAGGACGAGCTTACAGGACCATCAATCTCTATCGTTCTGCCATCTCCGCTGCGCATTTGGGATTTGACGGCGTCCCCGTAGATAAGCACCCGCTAATCTGTAGCCTGCTTAAAGGAATCTGCCTCTCGAGACCTCCTAAACCGAAATACTCTTACACCTGGGATGTTGATGTGGTGCTCAATCTGTTCCTCTCGTGGCCTCTTAACTCCGATCTGTCTTTGCGTGTTTTTTTCTTCTGTGGTTTCTCAGCTTTGAACTTGCACAATATGAGCCTCCGTGTCTTGAAATAAAATTACTAGATTTTACTAAAACATGATGTAAAGTCATGATTTTATGAAAGACACGGAGGCGAATATTGTCCCGCCACTTCAAAAATTGAAGTTATGTTTTTTACCTAATTTTGCCTCATGCCGTGTTTTATAATCTTCTTCTGTGGTTATTATTCATGTCTGAACTGGTTTTCTCTGTTCCTACCCTCAGTTTCAATATCTTGGGACTAATTGATTCCACATCCTATGTCTCTTTCTGTTTTGCAGGTTGAGATTTCTATCGTTTTCTCCGTGTTCTGTGTTTTTTCAGAGAAGACTTTTCATCTTTCCGGAGTTTGCGGTGTTGCGGTTTCCTTGGATTTGTTCCGAATTGGTTTCCTCTATTTTTCCTGAGCTGCTGGGCTGTGTCATGTTCCAGTCAAAGAAAGAGGAAGATTAGGGGCTGTGCTATTCCTTTTATATTGTTATTTTTATGATTAATATGTGGGAGGGGCTTGTATTCCCTCATGTTTATTGGATTTTTGCTTTCATTGATGTTATTTTTCTTTGCTGCTGTTTGGAGTAAACAAAGGGTTAATGCACAATATTCGCCTCCGTGCCTTTCATAAAATCATGACTTTACGTCATGTTTTAGTAAAATCTAGTAATTTTCACTCACTGTATGGTGCTGCAGAATATGATGGCAATATATAATCTTATAATGATAAAGAATATAAACATGACTTCTTTGCCTTGGGAAAAGTAATCAACATAGTATTTGCTAATATTTAAATACATTTGCAAATAGCCATTCAAAAAAGTGTTGTAAATTAAAATAAAAATGTTAAATCATATGAATCACTAATTAAAAATCATCAGTATAAAAATAATGATAAGAGCTATGAAAATGAGCTACAAAGAAGCCCTAATAGGAATGGTCTAATAACTGGTAGATTTCGATTTTTTTGCAAAAGTGTATTTCACATCCAAAATGCGTTCATAATACTTTACATTACATTTATTTATATAGCGCCAGTAGATTCCGTAGAGCTTTACAATCGGAGTCGTTCGGATAAATTTAAAATCACAAACAATAACAAACTGGTACAAAAGGAGAGCTCTTGTGAGTTTACAATCTAGTCAACAGTATGATGTATGCTTATAGTCATAAGATGGTTTTGGTAATTATCTTATGTTAAATATCATCATGTTTATTTTTGAACAATATAAGCATACTATGTGCTGCTTCTGATTGTTGGACATGGAAACAGTTTGCAGATATTTACACTTGCCTTCAAAGAAAAATAAACCCTAATGCCTTACATAAATTCCATGTCATTGACCTAAATATAGGCCTAAACTTAATACCGAAATGCATTGGTTATAAAACTAACGTCTTATAATCAGAATACCATAATCAGAACTTAAAATGGTGTTTAGAATTCCAAAATAGAGATTGATTTCCAGGTTCCGGGAATGTTTTTCCCTGCAAAATCCCTAAAGTGTTTTGTCCGCTAATGAGCCTACAGTAGACCTCACCGTGTAAAGAATATCAGTGAGCAAGCAAGTTGTGAACCCAAGCGCCTAAAAACTGGGTGACCTGTTCATTTTAAAAGCTTAGATGGGGCTCAAACCTTGTTATGTCCTGCCTCTGATACTAAGTGATACTAAGACCATGCTGAATGTATGAGATTTTAATGAACAAGAACTTTAAACAAGACATGAACATTTAAAGCTAAGGATTTTATAACTTTATTGCAACAGATATAATCACTAGTACTTCTTATTATTAATAGTATTATTATTATTATACTTTAATTATAGTATTAAAGTCATATTTTTGAATGATAATGTAGTCACCAATCCAATTGATTTGGTTACATTATTGGTTGGTTGATATTGTTGAGAGAAAGAGCATTTAGTGAGCAACTTCATGAAATCTTTTTCTAATCTTCAACTGCTCTGTCAGGATTCCCACTGGAGGTGACGGTGCCTGAAGAGAGTGTTCCTCTTTGTCTCGCTGGGTGATGAGGGTACAATCATTATTGTTTCATCGGGGAAATGAATGACCTATCATCCCAAGGAGTGCTGTTCCCAACAGGGCATCCTGGCAACTCGAGAAATTCATGAAGAATTTTGCAGAGAACTTATGAAAAATCAGTATGTTTTTTTCAAAGACTTTACTACTCTATCCAGAGGCAGCATTAAAATTTGCTTATTTCTTTTTTGGTAAAAATGCCTATTAAAGATCTTGGGGCTGCAGGTTGATTTTTACACACAATATAATGCTAATATATGTATTATGTATTACCCAAGCAAAACTTGTGTCTCATTTTGAAGTTGCTTGTTAGGCCTCATAACATAACCTCGTTCAAAATGTATTAATTTATGGTAAAATGCTGAATCCAGATCAAAACATTGGTATGATGTGCATCTTCATTCATTTCAGTTATTGTATATGTATTTTCTATATATTGAAACCCTGTGCGCTCTCTAAATGATAAGCCAAGCTACTCAGATACCTCCCTTTTTTGGATGAGAGTAGGCTGTCCTGTTAACATTGGGGGGAGGTCTGCTGATGTCATGGAATGGCCCCACTGATGTTGCATACATCACTAGCCCCACATGCAGGAAAATGCTGTGTTTGGAGAGGAGGTGGGCAGGAGGAGGATGTGCCCCAACGCTGTTCCTGCAACTCTTTCTTCCTGTGAGACCCGGAGAAATAGCGCCTCATCTGAAGTCTCCAGGCAAAACCTGGACCACCCTTCAGTGTACATAAACCTCATCACCCTCCCCTTTGGTCTTCATAGGATGAAGATCCAAGTGCGCATCCCTGGAGAGCTAGTACCCTACACCTACTTCTGTGGAGTTGATTGGCTCAGTTGGAAGAGTTTATTTCTAAAGCAGAAAGTGTTGGGCGCCCGCACTGGTGGCTACACTTATCAGAACCCAATGACTGCACATTTATGCTGTCTCATCCATGCAGTAGGATACATCCATTTATTAGATGGATATGGATATTCAAATTACATAGATGCTAAATAGGGCTTCTATAGAATACGAACACCGTGTTTGAGAGACTTTATTCTACTACTTAGAAGGATTCATGATAACATTGGTGTATTAGATCTTGATTTTTTTGTAGAAACAAGCTGGCGTTTGAACTAATGTTCCTTCTTTTCTCATTTGCTTTTGTGCCTTCTTCTGTTTCACACATACAATGTATTTACTTTTTGGATGATTGAGGTGCGTTTGACTTTCATAATATTTAAAAAGGGGGTGTTTATTTATAGCTACTGGCAACATCTGCATTTGTTTAGTACAGGATGTACCAGGGACTGGTATTCACATATGGATAGTTCGAGCACAAGGAATACTATACTATTGTTGAAAGTGCTGGATAAAAATAAAAATGCTTTATTTGATATTCTATTGCCTTATAGTGCAACCTTGACCTGTCATAATTTTTTTGTTAGTGATCAGTTCTTGACCTGTTAGGTGATATTTTAGTACAATAGGATTATTATATTATTATAGGGCTAACCTCCAAACTAGCATGCAAGGGAATCTTCTAAAATTAGACACTTTGTTTTTGTTTTGTTTTCCGTTATTGTCGGGAAGAGACCAAAAAAAATCATAAACCACATCCCTTGTGTCTAGTACTTGTGGCCACAAAATGTTTTATTTGCTTTAATGAGCAAGGTCACACAGTGTGTGGGGGTATGTCATTTTCTCTGCAATACTGAAACAAAAATAGTTAACATGGAAACATTTTTGTCTTCTATTACACTTACTGATTCTGTTTTCATGCCTATGGGGTTAACATACATGAGTAATAAATCATAAAACGCTTAAGGCTGTTATGGTGTATTATATTTATAACATATATTTATAACATATCTGGCTTGATGTTGTAAAGTTCTGGGGTTCCTGTACAAGGCAGCATGATTCCTAGGTATCCTCCGTTAATGGTGAGTTCTGACCACTTTAATTAAGAACACATAATCATGGCACAAAGAAAGATATGAAAGAAAAAATTACAACAAATGTCTTCAGGTGAGTTAATTAATTTTGAACTGTTTTAGATACACACCACTGATTTTTCATTTCACAAAACTCTTCTACGTAGACATTTTTTTGATTAAAGTTTACTGATTGGTACCAATTTACTCTAGGTATTCCATAATTAAGATATAAGATGTATTAGTAAAATGGGGACAGTCTTCTCAGAAAAAAAAGATAACAAGCTGATTCTACATAGATCTTGGGGTCATGGAAGAAGCAATTAGATGTGTTCCAGGGTACATTATAAAGATAGAGGTTTTGGGGCGAATGCCTTTTTCATAACTCTCTGATTTAAACTTTTTTTTTCTTTATTTTCTTACAAAAAAGCTGTAAAGTGATAAAATAAAACACAAAGTAAATTAAACATAATCTAAACCAGTGATAGCAATTTGTTCTTCTACCGCTACCTGTAAACATCAAGCAAATCTCCAACATGTCATTCTATTTGTATACGAAGAAAACATATCAGACAGCATACCTAATGGCTATGTAATTGGATATTCAGTAACAGAGTAGAAGACAGAGCAGCTACATCTTCACAGCTTTTCTTTATGTATAAACAATAAATGTAGTAGAATAATCGCTTTGTAGACACACAACAAAGGATTATATAAGTAATTAATAGCATTTGTAATTGTCTATAATACAGGACGTTTTGCAGTGTATACTTTTAATTTGGTAGCGTTTTTTTTTTTTCCAGCGATCAAACACATTTGTATTACAAAAGTTATTTAATGGGAAGTACAATGTCTTTGTTATTGTGTTTAAATAGAGCTTAGAGACTTCCTAGAACAAATAAACATCTTTACAAGATGAAGAAATGGAAATGTCTTTATCTTAGAATGAATGGTGCTTAAACTAACTTGAACAAAAGATGGTATAATTAACAGAAATCTGACTTTTTCCCAATATTGGGTTTGTTTTCATTATTTTAATAAAAAAGGTAAAACTATTATTAAGACATCTCTTTTTTTTTTACACACGCAAATCATATATCATAATAAATGGTGTTTGTCAATTTTAAATTACCGTATTTGCTCGATTATAAGACGACCCTGATTATAAGACGACCCCCCCAAATCTTTATATTAATTTAGGGAAAAAAGAAAAAGCCTGAATATAAGACGACCCTATAGGAAAAAAGTTTTACCTGTAAATGTTAATTCATTTAAACCATTTTTATAATAAAAGCTATGATTGAGAAAAATATTTTGGTTTTATTTCCTTCTATTTTCCAACCTGCCCCCCAGTTATGCACATCTGCCCCAGAAATGCCTTATACCCCCTATATACCACTGTGCCCCATGATATGCCTTTTAACCCTCTAAATGCCACTGTGCCCCATGATATGCCTTTTAACCCTATATGCCACTGTGCCCCATGATATGCCTTTTAACCCTATATGCCACTCTGGCACTTAGAGGGTTAAAAGGCATATTATGGGGAAGAGTGGCATATAGGGAGGTTTAAGGCATTTCAGGAGGCAGAGTGGCATATAGAGGGTTAAAAAGGCATTTCTGGAGGCAGAGTGGCATTAAGGGGGTTAAAAGGCATTTCACAGAGCACCCTGCCTCCAGAAATGCCTTATGCCCCCCCCCGTCCCACTTACCGGTACTTCTGAGTCTCCTGTCATGTAGCTGGGGCAGCGTGTAGACTCACGCTGCAGCCGGAAGGAGGCGTGGCTAGCAGCGGGGGTTGTCTGCGTGCATCGCGAAGACATTCCCCGGCTGTCAGAGATCAGAGTTCCCCGCGCCGGTGCGGGGAACTCTGATCTTTGACAGCCAGGGAAGGTCTGCGCAATGCACGCAGACAACCCCCGTTGCTAGCCACACCTCCTTCCAGCTGCAGCGGAAGTTGTCTACGCGTATTGCGGGGACTCTGAAGTACCGGTAAGTGGGGCGGGGGGGTTGAGACAGGAGGATCCAGATCCCCTGCAGCTGCGGGGGATCTGGATCTTAGTCGTCTCATAGTCAGACTTTGAGGTCTGATTATAAGACGACCCTGAGTATAAGACGAGGGGTATTTTTCAGAGCATTTGGTCTGAAAAAAACCTTGTCATATAATCGAGCAAATACGGTATGTTGTTTTTTTTCTTTTACTTGTGGCACTGCGCCGCACACAAACAAAATATATATTATGTGTAGGGAGGGCTGGCAGCTTCTGGATTTGTGGCAGGTAACCAGGGTCAAGCAATGTAATGTCTCTTCAGAATACACCCCTAACTGTGACCATTTCACTCATTCCCGATTTAGTTAATTTAGCATTCGTAGTGAGTTACTTGGACTTTATCTAAAATAAAAATCAACCTGCAATTGGAGAATGGAACTGGTAACAGTCAGACAAAGACATATTTATCCTGCAATCAATCTGGCATATTGTTTGCATTCTGGTTATAACGTAAGTGGATTTCTAGCTTTAATTGTGTTCTGAAAGTTTTATGTCCTAGTTGTTGTATATAAATAAATTATGAAATTTATTTTCTCAGTTCCGAGTTTAAATTTACATGCTCTTAAAAATTCTGTTTGCTGTTGTTACCTTTTGTAAGAAAGGTGCAGAATGCTTTCAACACTTATATAACTGATCCACAAAAAGAATGTGTTACCCTCTTGCCATGAAAACCTCATTAGCAAATCTTTACTGGATAATGGATATTACATTAATTAAACATTATTTTGAAATAACTTTGAGTTAATAAATCATATTGTTTAATACAAGAGACAGGACCACAATGATTAAGGATGCATATGAAAAAACTGTGTTTTGGGTTTTAGTGTCAGAAACAAATAAGGTTGCAATATTAAAAAATATATATTTTAATCAATGGACCATGCTGCAGCTTCTCCTTATGTTTTGTTTTTTTTGCTTTTTCAATAATATATATGAAAGTACACCGACAGTACTTTAATATGCATTATTCTTTGGAATAGCCCCCTAGGACTATAAACTGTCCCTCTAAGACATACTGCTACAGAAGAAGAGGAGGGTCTCCAAAATGAGAGGTGTCTACAATTTAAAATCTCTTCTGCATATAGGTGACTTAAACATACATTATTTAGGGCTAAACAAGTTATATTTCTCAGGCTAAAAGGGCTATGTTGAGTGTGTTTTTTCATAGATGCATTATGCCAACCCATTTTGGATAAATTCAATGGAGCTGACCCCTCATAATGCACAACTGGATCAATGAGATTAAATATTTAATCTCACATCATCTCATTTTTAGTTTACATAAAAAAACCCTCTCTTATTCCATATTTTTGATCCCATTCCCTTTAAATCTCTATTATTGTTATTCTTGTTATGTCTACTCTTAAAAAAAAGTAGAGTGACTTTTAATGGGACCCATATATTAGACCTTTGGCAAAACAGCATATTTATTGAAACAAAAAATAAATGGAAAGTTCAATATTGCTTTACCATTAACCAGATTGTACCGTCCATATTCACATTATATAAATGCTCATGTTTACTTTTTACAAAACAACATCAGCTGTGAAAATATTCTGTTTCAAGAAGAAGTTGAAACTCTGTTGAGAATGTATTGTATGCTCAATTCAAACAATGAGTTTGAGAAAATTAGAAGCTTTTGTAGCTTACAATAAAATGACTGCAAAAGTATATTATTCAGAAAGGAAAATAATGGCCAAAACATCTTAGTGCATTCATTTCTACATTCTAAAAGTCATCGACAATAACATGATTCCATTAGATCTTAAGAACAGCTATAATTTTGGGTCTCATACAAAACTCAGAAATTAACATAAAAAGACTTGGTTGGAAAATGTATCAATTATTTTAAACACTGTGAAGCAATAAATAAAAAAAGCTTCTTAAGTAGGTCATCATGATGTCAGGTGGCATGTCAAATGTCATTTTCCATTATTAGAATGAAGAGTTCTTAAAGTTACAATACAGGTACATTTTTATTGCATTTAAAAGCTACAATTAAGAAGGCGCTTTGTTCAACGCTTCATAAGAAAGACTTTTCTAATGCATTGTAAATTACTATTAATGTAATCCATGATTAATACTTAGGGCAACCCAAATGTGTTCGCTCATTGTGTCCTTGTAAATTAAGGCAAATTACGTACGATTTCTTTTTGTTGTTATTTTTTGTACGCAGTCTTGATGCTTAAGTTCAACAACTCTGACAACGCACCAGCAGGCACCCAACCTGACATCAAAATGGACTGCGACCAGTAAAGAGTAGCCTTTTGTACAATCTGCCATTTGCCATAACACATCACTTCACAAATAAATGTATAGTACTTTTTTTCACATTATTAAACTGTATCTGTCACTTTCTTTCTAAGAGACCTAAAGAATACGTTCCCATTTTTTTTAAAAAAAATTCCTAATTCCTAAATTCTTAAGAACAGTCTTTTTTTTTCTAAAAAAAAATATATATATATAAATATTTCTCCAGAAGAAGACTGACTTGTGTTTTCTCAGAGGTACTGTAAAATTCAAACTGTTTCCATTTATTTCAATCAGCATTATTTTTGTCAAAAAAGGTTCTTTTTAGTATGACTCTCCTGAGTTTTTACTAAACTGTAACAAAGTATGTGAGTCAAAAAGGTTGTCCGTTATTCATGTTTTTGAATATCTCATAAAATAACTTTTTTCTTTCTTTTAATTGCAATTTAAAGCTAAAGTTATTTATTTTACTTAATCAGTCCAAGACGAGAGAGTGATAGAAGGCAAAATAGCCACTTGTTATAATTTTTTCTAGTCTAGTGAACAATTAAAGAAGAGTGTACCTTAGTGTTATATGCAAGAATATATTCAAAATCTAACTCATATCTTGACATACTTTTTCCATTCTTCGGACTTTAAAGTATTTACAGTAGACACTATCAGTCCATAGCAGTCTCTTTATTTAGTAAATATTACAAACTTAATATCAATACAACGCATCAATTTGGGAATAACTGACACAAATTGTGTTCTCTATAAAGAATCTCCTGTAGAGTAAGCGCTACGTAAACGGTTGGCGCTATAGAAATAAAAGATAATAATAATAATAATAATAGTCATGTATTTTACAATATTGCATTGAAAAGGATTTAGGTTTTAATGTCCAAACTTCCTTTTGGGTATTTCTTTCCTGCTACTTCAATATTGACACTACAAGAGGAGATCCCACAGTGTAGGAGAGACCCTGGATCTGGTCGCATATACTGTGATGAAGGAAGCAGAACTGCAGAGCCCTGCTTTATGATCAATGTGTGACAAGCAGACAGGGAAATCAGAGTGGGATAAAAAGGAAGCAAATAATAATGTAAAAAAATAGTAAATAATTACTTAGAGAGATCTGTCCAGTGAAGTCACCATATAACCAAAAAAAAGCAAAAAGTAAAAAAAAAAAGAAAATCCAATGAAAAAAGTTGACTAATGGACGTGTAAAATTTACAAATTCATAGAACCGTGTGCAGTCTTCCCTCAAACACAGTAACAAGTAAACACTTTTTATTTATAATATTTTAAATCTTACGTTTTGGCACTATGGAAAGGTTTAATGAAAAAGTCAAATGTGTCTGCTACTCAGGACACTGCCAAAAAAAGGAGACTGCCACGCGAAAACCAGGAATGCTGGTTGTGTACCACTTCTTATATAATGTATTTTGACTGCTTTCTTTCCTGGTTTTCTGTTTTCTACATGAGTTAAAGCAATCTTACATTGCTTCTACAGGAGAAAACAGCACCAACATTGTTTTAAATACATCTGGATCTCTTGCAAAAACAGTGAAAAAATAAAGAAATCTCTGCAGACAACATAAATTATTTAAAATATGTTTTTTTTTACTTCTATTATCGTGAATAGCACAATTTTCTCTCATTGTATTATCAGTTGTAAAGTGACAGTGGCATTATTTCTGTTTACATATTGGTACCACACTGGCAGAAATTTGCATAATATATTGTAGAACTGTGCTCTAGGGAGTTGCATTGTAACATATTGGTGCTTAATGAACTCTGAAAAAAAATTGATTTTCCACAGAGTAAATTAAGAAATGCATTATAGCTGTTAAAGCAATCTTATGGGAAATCTGAGGCTTCCACTGCAGTGCTATGCTTAGTAAGTAATAAATTACATGTTATACTTATTTGCCTTAATTCATGCTAATTTTGTCCAATTAATGTATCACAGTAATTCAGAAGCCTGTCACAGGAGAGCTAATTATTTATTGGATTTTTGTGTTTCGGCTCCCTAGGAGTCTACTAGCAAACAAACTTACGACTGTCTTTCTGTTTGGCCTTCAGTGACATTCTTATGTCTCCGATTCTGTTATTGGTAAAGCAACTGACCTTTATTTGCCTTGTTTATCCATAGAAAAGAAGGAAATTGTTAAGACTCTGTGTAATTCATAGATCAGCTCTGAGAAATTGCCATGCATTACATTGCACGGTATGCTACAATGCTTTCTGTGCAATAACTGATGTCTTATTTTGTGAAGAAAAAAAAAACGGCATTACAATAATACTGGTTTATAACTTCATGCGATATGTCAGCATGGCGTTTCTTGTATCAGTTCGTAAAGAAAGAGTTATTATGAGAGTCTGCAGGATAGTTCTGTTATCCATTAAGTTTGCCGGTGATGGCCCTTTATAATAAATACAGAAGTCAAAGCACTGAGACACAACTCTCCAGAAAGCCCCAGTGGCCAAAATGAACAGAGGGGCTGCATGACCAGGCCGAGCTGAAGTGAACAGCCTTTAGAGGAACCATGTGGTGTATTGGAGGCAGCGAATGGGTAACAGGAAGGGGTGGTCCATGGTGACCATTATATAACCAGAACACCTTCCCCCTTTTTGTGGCATTTTGCTGGAGGTTAGTTGGAGCTTTAACATTGTTTCTCCCTCCCTCCCTGTTTTTCCGGCTAATTTGGTGTTGTTTTGGTTGGCGTTTTTTTTTGTGGCTCCTGTTAGGGAATTTTTGGAGATGGTTCGTCAATGGTGAGGTGGCGCTATGCCTCAGTTAGTCGATGTATTGTTTTTTTCCCTAGGGCAGAGTCTCTTTGGAAATGTAATGTGATTTACGCTGGTGTTACCACAGGCGGGAGCAATGTGGGCATAGGTTACAGCGGCTTGCTGCCGTATGTTTTAATAATATTTTAAGGCGGTTTTATGAACAAAAGTTTGAAGTTTAACAAATGTAAATGGCGTTTTGTCACAGTGTATAATAAGAGCTCTAATAAAGCGCTGTGGCCATACACATACCAAATAAATGACAGTCTCCTGTGTGTTTATTATTACAAGGTGAACTCAATAAGATGTGCACAGTCATGACAACTCTCACCTTTAGTAAATAAACCCTGAAGAGTACCTCACAACTTGTACTAGTGATAATCCGGTAATCAGCGGTGAGGCTCAGCAGTGTCATGTAATGTGTTATTTAATTTTAAAGTATTCATACACACCTTACTTCAGTGATAGACTTTATGAGAAGTCCATAAGACTTCATAGACTTTATAAATCATTTTTATTCAACTCGGGTATTTGGAATGAAGGTTTCCTGGGCTAATCTTATCAATGTGAAGGAGAAAGTACTACACTGCAGGGATTAGAAAAGGTTGTTGGAAAATTATTGACTTTAGGTTGGGATGGTGGTCATTCTTAAGATAAAAAGTCAGATGTCACTGTGTTACTTAACAAAGGTATAGGCGGAAGATTGTGTCCCTTCTATTTTATTTTAGGTCAAACCGATGGGGTTCAGCCTTATAACTTGTTATAAAATTGTTCAGAAATGTTAAAGAACTGCTCAGAACTGGATGTATCCAGTCTGGCCATTTTACCTGTTGTAAGGACTCAACTCTTAATCAGTCCTTGGTCTCATCATACATTTAGAATAGCCATATACCCATCCCATGCATATTTAAACTCCCTCACTCTATTAGCATCTATTACTTCTGCTTGGAGGCTGTAACACTTTTTTTTTACTGCAGTTACTTTACTCTCTTGTCATTACTATTATTATCTCTTATTTATATAGCGGTTACAATTTACGCAGTGCTTTTTACCATACATATAGTCAAGGGGTAGAACAAGACTAGAATTGACAGATTAAGACGAACCGATACATTAGGTTGAAAGTGCCCTACTCGCACACTTACAATTTTATTTCTATCCGTGTTATCTCAGTATGACAGAAGTAAGCATAATAATTCTGACATATTTGTTTGTTTTTACTATTTTAAATGTTGTTTCAGAGTTTTGTAATTTTGGCTCCTTGTACATTTGTTATAAATATGAGCCTTTGCACATACTTGCTCAGGCCTAAGGCATAGGATTGGGGGTGCAGTCTCCTCATTGCCCACCAGCTCATTGAGCTGTATGAGAATTTACAGATCATATTTCTAACCAGCACATTTGCCTTGTTTTAGAAACTGTTCCTCCCTCAGAGGCCCAGGAAATTACGTAATATCCAAGCACTCTAAAGAGAGGATGGCAGTCATTTACTGTTGGAGGGTGGATTGGATAAGCTGTAGTGACTACTCTAGTGTATTACAGGGACTGCTGCATACATTTTTTCCCTGTTCCTGAGTAACGTTTAGTTGATTAACACAGTTGCCCATTTATGCTAGTAGACAAACCTGTAATTTGTAGAAAAGAAAGTTATTCTTTTTATTATCTTTCTATCATATCATCTATTATTCTTCATTAATAAATAAATATTGTTGCGCATTCTAGCAGTTGCCCATTTACACTACCAGCCAAACCTCTAATTTGTGGACAACACAAAATATTTTTTTATTATCTTCAATTTATTGCCAAGTAATAAAGATTGGTGACAAAATCTAGCATTAGACTGTGTGAGTACAGGGTATACCTTTTCATTATTTTTTTCATTTTTATCAGCGAGTAAATAAAACATTTGGAAATGTCAGTGAGAAAGGGGGATTCCAGTGTTTGTGGGTTAGGTAGAGCCAGTGACAGGTGTGAATGAAAAAGTAGTAGTCAGGTGACCACCAGTATACCATTCCCAAGTAGGCAGAAGCCTCATTGCTTGGAGTAGGAATTTGAACTACCCCTACCACGAGTTGCATGCAGAAGCCACAGCAGTACCGACGGACATCCTCAATCTACTACTAGTGTTACAATCGTCTCAACCTCACCTACCAAAGTAAGGCACCGTTTTAATCACAATTACAACCAAGGACTCACTGAGGGGTCAGGATCCAACCGAAGATAGCTTGCAAACTATTTTATATTGAAGCATGGAATAAGACCACCACTATCATTTCAACCACAACCACCCTTGGTGCTACCACTACCACCCCTGGTGCTACCACTACAGTTAGCACTGGCAGCACTCTGCAGAGCAAAGTAGAGGCACTGTCAGATGAAAGCAGCAGATCTATTTTTGCAACAAAAGATAGTGAGGAACAAGAGGGAAGGTCTACTCTTGCAGCAGGAGTGGACCTTACTCTGGTTTCTTCCCAGGTGAAAAAGGATATGGTCATCTTTGATGACTATGTTGATGATGAGACTGACTGGATTGGACTGGATTAAGATTATGAGCCAGACTTGGACAAGTCAAGCAACACATCCTCCAGTTTCTCTGTTGAATGACAGCACTAATACCACTACCATCACAAATACAATTATGGAAACAAGAACAAAAAAAAACATTAATACCACTGCTACCATGTCTGGTGGTCAACATCATAGAAAAGTCTAACAGAATAGTCACAGGTTATCAAAAGACTGAAAGGCACAGTGAGGTAGCATTTAGTGATGAGCAAAAATGTATCAGGGGGTAGATCATGCAGAGTTTATATAGCTGTACTAGATTGTTAAAGGAATGGGAATCAATTGAACAGCTTCTCAGACATGTTTAATTCAGAATTCCCATTATAAGTACCAATCTTTGTTTATTATTGCATGAAATAAAAAATCCATTGTTTTTTATGAATAACACTTCTAAATTGCTCTTTAAAATGGATGTCCTTTTCACATGGGAAAACAATGGAATGGTTTGAAAGATTTGGCTGGAAAAAATAATTCACTACTTTTTCCTGCAAATTATATTTTGTGCAGATAAGTATTAATGAGAGTGTGATTTATAAAGATCTAAAAACGAAAAACACATATTTAACCCTTTCAATTAGACAATTTCTCCAAAGTGAAAACATATGACAAATATACTGTTTACATAATTTGTTGTTTTACAGGTTTGTAATGATCAGCTGTTAACATCCAGATCTACGGACAAGAGCAGATCCAAACATTTTTCAGGGGTAACTTTTGAAAGGTATGCATTGCAAGGTTGCCATTAAATTGCTGATGTACTTATTAAGCACCTGTGGTTGATTTATTTTTTATAACTGTGAAATTTTTTTCACATTTTGTTTATTACTGTAATATATTGACTCATGTATTATTTAGTGGGCTGGTGAAGATTCAAGACCATACCTGAGAACTTGCATGTTCTGGCTACCCTGAGCTCTTTGGAGAGAGTAGCAACGTATATGAGTAGGGCTACCTACATATCTGGCCCCAAACTACTATCATACTCCTCAGCATTTCAAGTGTCCAACTCAAGATACATGTTTTGGTGTGCGGTTAGAGAAGACAGTGAGTATGTTGGAGTGTGGGGAGTCAAAGGTGTTGCAGCCCACCTGCACACTTTACCCAACAAGCCACCTGTGGGTGCTCAGCTGCCTAATGTCACAAGGAGACCATGTAGGGGTAACTGGGACAGTTGTGAGGTATGTACTATTGTTGTTTATGAGCTAAATATTCTGCATACTCTAAACAAGAAACAGTGAATGAAGACAGATCCTCTTTTCAGAGCTGATGCTAAACAGAAACACAAAAATGTATTCAAAACAATCAAATTTAAAAAGGATGCACTGAAAGCAGCCATTTTAACTTTCTGCTTGGAAGATTTTAAAAAAATTCTTCTTTTTAGAACTTATAAGTTTTAAAATCTATACGAAAATATTAATTTAACAATAATGGCTACATAGCAACAGTTATTCTTTAACTACCATCTGTCAGGAAAAACACCATCAACTTTGTCAACAACAACTATGAATTTCTAAACATGACATAGATAGAAATTCTAACTATATTATTTCTGGCTATATGAAAAAAGAAAGAAGACCTGTGCAGCTGGATGACCTTATCAGCAGCCACATCACATTATATGTCACCTTGTTTAGCTAATAACACCAACTCTGTGGAGACTTCCATATATTTTGTAATGTCTTAATGATTAATGCCTCCCTCCTCCCTTAAATGTACATCTTTTTGGGAATGACAGATTATGTCTCCTCTGTTTACAGCGGTTCTAATGATGCACAAAATTGGCTGGAACATTGACAGTTACAGTTCGTTATAATCTTAATGTTATTTTTACAATGTGCCACATATCCCCTTTTTCTAACTCCTAATATTATTTGACAGGGACAGGGCATATCTGTAAGTGAAAGAAAATGACCCTCATGCATATATTGTAAACATATGTATAGCTTGATAGTAAGAGTCAGCACCCAGTCATTTTCTGAAGAGTGACAATAAAATAGCTTTGTGTGGAATGTAATATTATTGATGAAAAAGTTCAGGAAATAAATCAAAAATTATTAAATCTATACATTTAAGTTAAACAAATAAATAAAGCCTATCAAAATAAACCACCATTTCCCCAATAAGAAAATATTCTCCTAATATTTTTTGTAATCTGGTGTCATAATATACCTGGGAACTTTCTGGCTCCCCTCCTTGTGGGATCCGGGTAGGAGGTCACACTGACTTTGGTGGGCAGTCCTACTGATGTCAGTGGACTTTCCCGCTGCTGTCAATGGGTGGCCCCACCGACATCGGTGGGGAGTCTTGCCGATGTTATTGCCAAAGCTATTTTAATGGGGAAGTGGGCAGGAGTAAGGGAATGCCGCAATGCTGCTCCCATGACCAGGAGTTTCCCCTTAGTGACCTGGAGAAGCGACACTTCACCAGGAGTCTTTGGGTGAAACCGGGAGAGTTTCCATAATAGTTGTCCATCTTATCATGATATTAATCAAGTCTTAATTGATATTCATTGGTATTGCTTGGGTAAAACATTATAGCTAGATTCTACTGAGATGTGTAGAACAATGTTTTTATTTACTCCATAGGAATGCAGGGCCATAGCATGAGCATTGTTTATTCTGGTTTTCCTGGAATAACCCAGAGGGGCCCCAGGTTTCAGGAGGCACCCAATGCTTCTTGACGTAGTTGTGTTCTCTTTCAAACAATTACCCTTACTCTTTTATAACGTTGTTTTGCTGAGTACAAACAATGGTGTTTGCTATCATGCCAGTGGCTCATATTGTGAAAAAAATGAGTTAAGTTTCCCATAATATGAGTACAAGTATGTAAGAACTAATAACATATCTAAAGACCATTTTGCTAAAACCAGAACAGATGCTGTATATGAGAAAGGGCTTATAAACGCAGGGAGATTTTGTGTCATTCTGTTGTTTGAGAGGTTGCAATGTGAAGTTTTCTAAATCAGTTTGCATTTTTTTTTACCTTGTGACACGTCTATTGTATAATGCACATAAGTTAGCACTAATTTCACACATTCAATACCATTTTTAACATACAGCCATTAATATTCAAAACAGTATACTTATGTGAGCGTGAAACCCCTCAAAAGAATATGTTATATGTGTGAATTGTATTTATTGGCAAAAAAAAAAACAATATCCCCCTCCTAGAATAACACACCCACAGTCCTGATCAATGAACCCAAGACTCCTGGTCAGCATGAATACATATAACATATTCAAAAATAATGATAACAGCATGCATACAAATACATTCATTAATCTCCTCAAAATATTCTGTCACCTTTATAATCATGTATTTGGCCCCAATACAGGCAATTAATGCAACATAATACACCTAAAACAGAAATAATTATCTTGACCAACCAATAGCTTTAAGTAGAAATAACCCCCATCATCCTCATCATGAAGATATTAAGGAGGTTCACTGGGACCAAAAAAAAATCTGAGCCGTATAGTGGATACGTAACTCTATAAGGCTTGGCAGGTCCCATTATCAATAAAAATCCCATCTAAGGTCTTTGTAGGCTAAAGGGTGATAAGGTATTAATGCCAGAAAACATTTTATATGGAAGAAAGGAGGGAAATAATAGTTTTTTGTGGATTTGTGCAGCAGACAGGGACCTTTCAATGGTATGACAAAGGAAATGAGGGAAATAGATAGATTTTCCATCGTATTTTTTTTTTTTTTAGGAAATTAGATAATATGATCAAATGGTATCGGAAGAAAGCCCTACTTGTCCTGAAAACAATATATAACTTGTGTGGGTACACTAAATGAGTGAGGGGAAAATTACATCTAAACACCAGCACCACAAAAGCTTCGGTCCCAAAGGGTACAAAAAGTAGAAAACGGCCTGGTCCTTAAGTGGTTAATCTAGACAGGATAACAAAAAAGAAGACAATACCACTTACTCCCCCTCCTTGGTCTTCCTCCAATTGAATGCATGCTTTTTCTATACTGGCGAGTGTGGTGGGTGAAAAGACATCGGAACATTGCTCCGCTCTTTTCATCTATTTTGACAGCATTGGAAAAACTAATCGTAGCTACGGTGGCCAAGCATGGCTTAGGTATGATGAGCAGATTCAGCAGCAGAGGGCACTTCGTCCTGGTATTAGGTGGGACCACAAGGACATTGCCATGTGGCTCCAGGTTACAGCTGCCCCTCACAATTAGCAGTCACCCTTACCAGAAGAAGCCGGAGCTTTCTTAACTAGCAAGGCGTCGGCTGCATGAAAATAGAGCTGCTCTCTGACAATCCTTATCTGCTCCTATGTTTTATTGTTTTTTTTTCACTTTTGATCTAACAAATGTTATGTCTTAACTTGAAGCATTCTGGCTTCACTCCTTTCTATGAAAGCCAAATTGCTGAATCTCCAGCATGGCTGCTGTTTTTGTACAGTGGAGTAACCGGTCTAAATTCCAGCATGAATATTCTGGTCAGGGGCGTACCTAGAGTATTTGGCACCTGGGGCGGATCGTGTATATGGCACCCCCCACACACACTTTAAAACTGCATAGCTTCTACTGGCACAGACACTGAAGGTGGTACAGCATTACTGTTATATATATAGAGGCAGACATTGACGGTGGTGCAGCATAACACCTATCACTATATACTGAGGCATACATTGACGGTGGTACAGCATAACACCTATCACTATATACTGAGGCAGACATTGACGGTAGTGCAGCATAACACCTATCACTATATACTGAGGCAGACAATGATGGTGGTACAGCATAACACCTATCACTAGATACAGAGGCAGACATTGACGGTGGTACAGCGTAATCCCTATCACTATACATTGAGGTCTACCACTTCACTGTCTGGCTTAGTAGTAGGGATGCACCGAAACGAATTCTGGTCTGAAACTGAAAATGCAGCATTTACCTGTCCGAAACCGAATATGACCCCCACCATAAAAAAAAAAAAAAAATCTCACACTTTTATTTAAGGTAAGTAAAACACCAAAATAGGCCAAAAAAATTAAATAACAATATTAATATATATATGATTGTTAACAGCAATCACACTCCCATCATGCCCAGGCATACCCAGATTCCAGCATGTACTAGCTGACTTGGCATGATAGGAGTATGATTGCTAACATTAATGCATTCTCACAAACTCATTAATTATATCCCTCATTCAGACAATTAATCCATTCTCTCACTCATTCTCACAATGCATTCACACATTCATTTATTCTCTTACTCATTCTCACTGTTTATTTATTCCAATATACTTTCTACCCCCCTCCCTTCTCACTATCTACCCATTCCCTTCTCTCTTTAACTGATTGCTTTCCTACCTTTCCTCTGTTTCTTTTCTCCTTTCAGCAGTCAGCTCCTTTTCCTCCTCTTCGCTCTTCTTCTTCTGTCTTCTTCCGTCTTCTTCCGGTTCAGAGGGCACGGACGGCGGTGGACGCGGCTTCAGTGTTGTGCGCCAGGATCTGACAACAAACCCAGGCGCACAGCAGCAGTTGCCACGCACATCACAAGGGATCGGTATCGGAGGTCTTTAACAGACCTCCGGCTCCCTTGAGTGATTTTAAGCCGGTTAAAGGGAGATCCTTGATCTCCCCAACTGAGCCTGCTGTCCGTCTCTGGAGGGGTGCCCGGTGCCGGCAAGTTGGCACCCCCATGATGAGCGGCACCTGGTGCGGACCGCCCCCCGACCCCCGCTAGGTACGCTACTGACTCTGGTTGCTCAGGTTCCCAGAACCTTACCAAATGCTTCAAAAAAGGTTAAGCTAGTTATGGCTGTGTGAAGGACTCCTTAATGTTTTGGCTTAAAAACATAGCGTTTGTGGCGTAGAAGCCTGCGAGAATTTGGCACAAGAGCCCTCACAGGGAGGGCTACGCCAAGCGCATTAGGAGGAGTTATGGTGGGTTACGGTGCCAGGAGAATTGCGGATGGTGGTTTCATTCAGTCGAGTTCCACATGGCTGCATATCTACCAGTGCCTGCCTGCCCAGGCCCAGTGCCCTACTATCACTGCTGCTGCTGCACCTCTTTGACCGTCCTTACTCTAGGATAAATATTCTATAACATTGTGGAAATTCAGTCCTGCTTCACGGGGCTGTATGTCACCTGCCAGTGTCTGCCTGCCCAGGCCTAGTGCCCCTTATTCTGGGGAAAACATTTCTATATTTTTTAAATTACTATAATATTGTAGTGTAAAATAGGGCTGAATGTGACTGTGCCTGCCTGCCTGCCTGCCCAGGTCGAGTGTGCTACTACTGCTGCTGCACCTCTTTGACCATCCTTCCTCTGGGTGAACCTTTTTTTTCCAGGTTCTATGATATTGTGGTGGAAACTCAGTCCTGCTCCACAGGGCTGCATGTGCCTATCATTTGCCAGTGTCTGCCTGCCCAGACCCAGTGCTGCATCTCTTTGACCGATCTTACTCTGAGGGGACCTTTTTTTAAAAAGTTCTATAAAAAGGTGAGTCCAGAAGGTGTCAGGACCTCCCCCTTTGGGAACACCCCCAAATGCCTATCCCAATAGAAAAAGGCCCCTGAATTAAGTCCGAGCCAAACCGGCAGGAAACAAATTAGTTGCACGAAAACGAATGCGCCAAAAACTAAAAAAATAAAATTTGTCCGAAGTGATTTTGCTCCCTGTGCACAAGTCTAATAACAATGCTGGATCAGTATTTTCTTAGGTAAGAGAAAAAGTTATTGAAGAATTGGTTTAAGAAAGATTTTTAATGGATGATTACCAGAGATTTCCTTTGGCTGTTAAGTGACAATTCATCTGCTTTTTGAAATGTTACTGACATAAATACCTTAATACCCATCATGTTTTATCATAATTGAGTAGGTATCTGCAGAAACAACATGCTTCTGGAAGAGTGGGAGACCTACTGACTCTTCCGAAGCATGAAGCGGCCCTGCAAAGCCTGAGGGCAGCTCTGAGTTTAAGTTGGTATTATTAATAGCTGTGCTGATTCGACTTACTCGTATTATGTTTGGTATTATGCCTTTTTATTTGTGCAATGGTTACCTTTAGTGGGATCCTAATTGTCCTTATGTAAGTCTAACAATTCCAAATGCGAGTGAAAATATAATTAAAAAGTATACTTTCTTAGGAAATAGTATTCAGAATGAATATCTAATGTTATGATAAAAGCAAAAATAAACTAAAAACCCTGTTTACTTTCTGCAGATTATTTGCAATGTAAGGTAAACTGTAATATAGTTTGTTACTTTTAGGTTTATCATGCAAGACAGTCTAGCATAGTGACAGCTTTTAGGGAATGTATGCCCACTTTTCTTTTCATTAAAAATTCAACTACCTACAAGGAACCATTATTTTTAATGAAGGTTTTTACGTGTTGTTTCTTAACCAACAGGGTTTTCCCATTGTGAGTAGTTGTTCCACTATGAAAATGTTGTTAGTAATCCATCAGTTTTGCCCTTATTTTCCAGGGAGAGACACTTTGACAGGATATACACATTTCTATTCACTATGTCCTACACTTAAAGATAAATGCAATAAGAATTTCTTTCACTTGAACTAATCCCTTTTAACACACTTTACAGACAACTAGAATTTCACTGAGATATACTGAATTAGCAAAATGGTAATAAATTATTTATATCAGCAAAAAAACTTGGAAAACTTGAAATCAATATTTTTTTAATTCTAATTGTCTTATATTCTGTGTGTTTGTGTGTATATATATATATATATATATATATATATATATATATATATATATATATACTTTCTATACTGTCTACAGCTCTCATAAGGTGGAAGTTCATTTTCTCGGGTAGATGATGTAGGAAGATAAGCGTGGTATATAAAAAAATATTATCATACTTTTAAAAACAGCTCTATAAGTAACATAACATAAGTAAACAAAACACATCCTTTAATATTGGAGCTGTTCATTTTCATACCTTTTCCCAATTTTGTGGAATTTAGCCTAAATAGCCTAATCCGTTTGGAGCCTTATGGCTATGATTTAGGGCCATAAATCCCCCCCATGTTTATGGCTACCTAATAAAGTCTGCTTAAATATGGATTTTGGTGGAGTTATTTGAATTTGAGTTCGGTTTGACGGTATAGGTTTTGCATCGTTGGATTAAATTAAATGATCTATCTGGTCCGATAAGTATGGGTATGTTTGGAACCAACACGCAGAAACCCAGGAGATTAACTCACTTTTACAGAAAATTATTACTTCAAGTTATTGCTACGAAAGGTGATTCTACAAGCTATTGAATCCAAATGTGTTTTTATTTTTTCACACGTCTTCTCCATTTTGGCTTTATTTTTAATTTGAATAAATCATGACACTGTGTTGTTCATCTAAGGTGGTATTTAGCTAATTTTTAAACCTGCTAAGGAACAGATAATTGTTGTTATGATGTCCTGATATGTAAAGCCATAGAATTCAAATATAGTGTAGTTTGTTTTTCACATTACTGTATATCTATATACATTAGGCTTGTGCATTAGGATTTGTATGAATTGCAAATTTACAGAATTTTGGTACATTTGGCGACTCGTATAACACAACGAAAACGAGACCAGACACCCCCCCACACACACACGAATCGGACGAAAATGAAGCAAAAAGCTCTGAATTTTTCATCTGAAATATTCACATTTACTCACACTCTCATTCACTCTCTTGAAATGTTTCCCTACATCTTCTTCATTTTGTGTCTCTTATCTTCTCTTCTCTCTTCAATCTGCTATCTTCAATCTCTGCAGACTTTCTGCCAAAATGGTGTCACTTCCAGTGACGTCCTCTCTCCCGATTGGAGGATCGGGAAGAGGACATCACTGGAAGCAATGCAATGGTCGGCAGAAAGGAGAAATGTGAATGAGAGAGTGATAGTGTGAATGAATGTGGGTACCAGCCAATGGATGATGGCAACAATGTATTTATGTAAAAAAAAAAAAACTTTTCACCCCTATGGGTGGTATGTGTCTTCCTAACCCTCGGGTACACTACCAGGGTGCCACTCTCCCAGCTTAGGGCAAGGGAAGTAGTGAAGTTCTGGCTTCTGGTTTGTTCCAGTAGCCTACTATACATTTACTTTACTACAGCAAATTCATATATAAAATTAAAATATTACTATACATTATTATCGAGGTGCCAAAAGGCATAATGAGTAGAAAAAACTGGGCTGATTAGAACGACAGAATGGAATTAATCTCCTGTAAAATTCTGTGTTTCAATGCATACATCTAATGTTAGTCTAACATAATTAAACATGTAGGGTCCTGGGTTAAAAATCTTCGCAAGATATGACAATATACAGATAACCTAATAGTTGATCCATACACAAACATTTCAGTCAAATAAACGAGTAAAGTGGAGTCTTAACTGCTTTTAACCTTTGGTGATCTCTACAAGCTCTCTAATTATCTGTGCATGTAATTACTGTGGTGTAACAATTACTAGGGTGCATTGATTAGGATGTATAAATGATTGTACCACTAAAGGCTTATATAAGCCAAATGTGTATGTATCCATGTCTATTTTAATTAACACCATTGTTGCCGCAAGTGTGACAGAGAAACTCACTTTAAAGGGACAAGATGAATTGGAATATAGCGAACACATTTGTTATTACAATGGATAAAGTTTTACTGGATTTTGGAGGATTAATTTGGACATTAGAGTATTAGATTTTATGCTGTTTACAGACATCAGTTTTTTTTAGCACCCATAATCTAGAACTCAATAGTTCCTGAAAAAAATGTTCCTCTATTTTGTTTTGTAATCATCTCCTTGGATATATCCAAATCCGCGAATCATCATTTAATGCATAGGAAACTGCGTAATATAGTCAGGTTTCAGGAGCTGGAATATTAAACTCTTAAGCAAAGACTCAAAGGCCTTCTGCCTCTTTTTCTACAATTTTACAATTAGTTATCAAACTAGTCTGGTTAAAACACGGATTTACCTTGTGTTTAATAATCTTTATTCTAGACTAATAAAAAACTAAATACAACAGGTATTTTACAAACGTTAAAATTCATAAGCATAAACCGTTTGTAACTGTCATATATACAATCCTGAGTAAAAAAATAGACTTATTTTACTATTAATCAGTCAGTATTTGATTTTTATAAAGTTGTAAATAATCAGACCTGATACACTCTATATATTAATTTTAGAAGTACATGGACCCAAATGATTCCACAAAGATGTAGAATCTGCCAATTGTATCTGCAAAAATAATGAAATTAGAATTAAGATGAACTAAATAATAATATGACATGCATATTTATATTTCACATGGCATCACACTTCCACTTGAATTGAACTTCGTATTAAATGCAAAAAGCGATTGTTGTACACTTATGTTAAAATTATGTTCAAAAATATTTTTTAAGGAAGAATTGTAACACTTTCAAAAGATATTCAAAAAAAGGTGACTTTACATTCTAAAAATGTTGTTTACAAAATTAGCTAGGTGATATCCAACAATTTCTTTTACAGGTATTGCAAGCTCTCTTGTCAGTACTAATCTTACCATATCTGTAATGCTCCCAGAGCATGCTACTTGGAGCTCTCCCTCTTGTGGATTAGTGGCTTTGGAAAGGACAAGACCAACATTATGTAGGTTGGGGTTAGCAGCTCATAGGGGTCAGGACTAATTACAGGAAGCCTTTAGTGGGTGTAGAGTAGGTGTGGCAAAACTCCACTGGGGTTCTCCACTGGAGAAAGAAGAAACTAACTCAGAGATCCAGGTGAAGCTGGGTCACAAACAGAGAGATCCCAACTTTGATGATAACATAAGTGTTGTTAGTATGTCTGGCAGTGTAGTATTGTTAGTATATGCTAGATTTTTTAGAGCATGGGTTGTAGACAAAAAAAGATAGTCCAGCTACATGTATCTTTATGGCACAGGATACTTAAATCCATTACCACAAAATAAGTAATAACATTAATATTACTGTACGAATATTGCTGTGTTTATTTTGCCAGTATTAACAAGAATCTGTAAACTTTGTTGTTACTGTACTGATAATTATGTGTTTATTTTGGCAGTGTTAACAAGAATATTTAACCGTGTTTATCAAATGTATTCTAAATTTTTATTTAACAGTTAAACAGTTTCTGGCCACAATCTGAATCATCTGCATCAATAATATGATACATTTAAATTGATTTACTAAGGCTTAGAAGTTTACAAACTGTCATTACCTACAACAAATAATGCTAAACAGAAATATAATGTTCAAAAATGAAACTATAAAGCGTTACTTTAGTTATGTGCAGTGATCGATATAATAGAAATACCATAGGGGAAGTAAACTAAAGAGGATTGATTACATTTCTTAAAAAAAATCTAATTATTACAGGGAATTATGAAATGCAGTAAATGAATGGATCCCAAAGGCATTTTAAACATTAGATAAAAGCTATTTTGCACACCTCCACTAACACCAGACAGTCATTGAAAATTAGATGTAGAGATATGCCTTGTAGATAAATAGAAACAAAGTATGATACATTAATTAATGCATAGGGAGCCTAACTGTGTTAGCATAATAGCTAATCACGAAAACCTCTGGAAGTGGTTATTAAAATTCTTAGTCATAAATGTTAAATAAAAAAAATGAACACAAGTTTTTTCACATAAATATTTATATCCCGATTTCCTCTAAGTATTTCATTTTACCTATTATTACATTAAATCTAAAAGGTTTTATGCTACACAATTTGTTTACTTTTCCATTGAATACTTGATATTGTGTAAGTGTTCATTACTATAATGTACTTTTGCTTGCTGCTAAATTTTAAATACATTACTTACTGTCTCTGATTGCCTCACCAAAAAATATAGATTCTTGAAAAATCTTAAAAAGATTTATATATAACCTGCAGTACTCTGCCTTCTCAGCAAGTGGCAGGGAAGTAGTCCCATTGAAATCCAAGAGTGCTTTTTGCAGATGTCCACCTCTGGAGCTGACTGACAGTATTAAACTTGTGCATTCAGATTTGTTCAAATTACAAATTTACAGAATTTTGGCCAATTTGGCAATTCGTATAAAGCCACAAAACGAGTCCAGACCACCCCACGAAGCAGATGAAAAACAAGCAAAATCAGAATTTACGAAATCTGCCGGCCTATTCACTCACACTTTCGCTCTCTCACTGTTATGCTTACCGGCTCCGTCGCTGTCCCGCGACGGTCGATCGCGGGTGGGCGGCGCGCTCGCGTCTACAGACACGCGCCCTAACCGAGTGACGTGTGTACTACACGCACACGGAGGGGCGTGCGTATAGACGCAGCGCGTTCACGGAGGTCGCATTCGTCTATGCGTGACATGCCGGCAGCACTCGCAGAGTAATAAGCGAGGTGCTGCGGCATGCTCGCGGCCGCTCCCGATCTACTAAGTAGTGCGAGACCCGCGATACTCGCGGGTTTAGCACTTGTTTTATTTGTTTTTCCGGTGCCATTATTTGGCGCCGGACGCAGTGACGTCACTCCTCTCCCATTGGTCCCCTGTTCGTTTTGTCCCGCCTTGTCCTTATTTAAACTTTCTCCTGACTTCTGTCTATGCCCGTTCAATGAGCTCTATATGTACTCTGGGTGTGTTTTCCTTGCCTTGCCTTTTCGTGTACCGACCTTGGATTGTATACTGGACCTCGCTACCGTGCTGCCTGCCCCGACCTTGGATTGTTTTCTGGACCTCGCTACCGTGCTGCCTGCCCCGACCTTGGATTGTTTACTGGACCTCGCTACCGTGCTGCCTGCCCCGACCTTGGATTGTTTATGGGACTTTGCTCCTGTGCTGCCTGCCGCGACCTTGGACTGTTTAGTGTTGTACCTAGCCCGTCTCTGCATTGTGGGTTCGCTACTGGTGTTGTCTGGTCCCGACTTAACATATTGAAGGGGCCAAAACATGGACCCCGCGGAGATGGCCAACATTCACTCCAGGCAAGAATTGCAAGATCAGTTGCTTGCTTCCCACTCATCTCAACTACAGTCACTGGCACAAAAGATGGACACCATGACAGACCTCATAAGGTCCCTAACGGTCACACCATCAACACGCACACCTTTTGCTCCCAGGGATCCTAGTCCCGAGGAACAGGGAGCCACTGCTCGTCTACCGTTACCGGACAAGTTTGCGGGTGTTCCTAAAGACTGTAGAGGGTTCTTGAACCAATGTCTACTTCATTTTCGTAACCACCCACAGGCCTTCCGTTCCCACTCCAAACGAGTGGCCTTCATTATATCACTGCTTAAGGGCGAGGCCTTGCTCTGGGCGTCTCCTCTGATTGAACAGGGGTCCGAACTCCTTGAGGACTGTCCAGCCTTCATGGAGGCACTACGGTCGGTTTTTGACACCCCCGGCCGTCGTGAGACCGCCGAGACGTCTCTTCTAGAATTACAACAAGGACACAAAACCCTCGGCCAGTATACCATCGAGTTCCGGACACTCGCCTGCGAACTGCAGTGGGATGCCGGAGCCTTACGGGCTGCTTATCGGAAGGGCTTAAACGAGAAGCTTAAAGACGCTCTCCTGTTCCATGAGCCACCACCTGATTTAGAGGATTTCATCACACTCTGCTTACGCATAGACAAACGCATACAAGAGCGACACCTGGAAAAAGAACGGATCAGACGTCCTGGTCCGTACGCCTCTCAACCCTTCCCATCTGCACCTCAGGGGGCCAACACCCCCACTGAGGAACCCAAGGAGATTGGCACAATACGCCGTTTATCAAAAGCCGAGAAAACTAGGAGAAGGAATCTAGGACTATGTCTTTATTGTGGCCAAACAGGTCACTATCTGCGATCCTGTCCCACACGTCCGGGAAACGACAAGGCTTAGGGTCAGACGGAGGAGAACCCCTAAGCCCATCCACCACTTCTCCTCCTTCACGAATGTTGCTCTCGGTTACGCTTAGGTGGAAAGACCACTCTGTGGTCACCCAAGCTTTCATTGACTCTGGGGCAGCTGGGGTTTTCCTCGATAAGTGTTGGGCCCTGCAGCACCGGGTTCCTCTGCGTATCAAGTGATCTCCTTCCGTGGTTACCACTGTGGACGGCACCTTGTTAGGCTCTGGGGTAGTTACACAAGAGACCCTGCCACTCACTATGCAAATCGGAGCAACACATAAAGAGGACATTTCTTTTGAAGTCATCCAGTCTCCTCACGCTCCCCTCATCTTGGGCTACACCTGGCTCAGATCGCATAATCCCCGCATAGATTGGAGAAAAGGAGAGATCCTGGCTTGGAGCGACAGTTGCCATCAACTATGTTCCATCCCTTGTCAACGTGTCAATCTGGTTCTGGAGATCACTCCAACCGATCCCAAGCTTCTGGTTCCTAAACACTATTGGGAATATCTCGATGTCTTCTCGATAAAACAAGCTGAATGTCTGCCCCCGCATAGACCATATGACTGTGCTATTGACTTGTTACCCGGTACCACACCTCCGCGAGGGCGTACCTATCCGTTATCTGAACCCGAGAATAAAGCGCTTGAGCAATACATAAAAGAGAGTTTGGAGAAAGGCTTCATACGGCCATCCTCATCTCCAGCTGGTGCCGGCTTCTTTTTTGTCTCCAAAAAGGAGGGCTCTCTTCGACCCTGTATCGACTACCGAGGCCTCAACCGCATTACAATAAAAACAGATATCCTCTTCCTCTGATAACAGAGATTTATGATCGAATAAAAGGAGCAACCATATTCACTAAATTGGATCTAAGAGGGGCCTACAATCTTATACGGATAAAACAAAATGACGAGTGGAAAACTGCATTCAATACCAGATTTGGCCATTACGAATATCTAGTAATGCCCTTCGGGCTCTGCAACGCACCAGCCGTGTTTCAAACATTCGTGAACGACGTTTTCCGGGACATGTTGCTCTCACATGTGATAGTTTAACTTGATGACATCCTTGTGTTTTCTCCGGACATCATTACCCACCGTAAACATCTCCGTTCAGTATTACAACGTTTAAGAGAAAATGGTCTCTACGCCAAGGCCGAGAAATGTGCCTTTGAAAAAACCAGCCTACCCTTCCTTGGTTACATCATCTCGGCTAAGGGCCTAGAAATGGATCCTGAGAAGTTGAAAGCGATCACAGCCTGGCCCGTTCCCAGGACATTAAAAGCAGTACAACGCTTCCTCGGGTTTGCGAATTATTATCGGCGCTTCATTCGCAACTACGCCAGCATCGCGGCCCCCATTACAGCACTTACCAAGAAGGGGGCCAACCCAAAGACGTGGCCGGACGAAGCCATTAAAGCTTTCACTCGGTTAAAACATGCTTTCGTGTCAGCTCCGATTCTGCAACGTCCTGACCCTGCTCTTCAATATATCCTAGAGGTTGATGCATCCGAAACCGGCGCTGGTGCCGTCCTCTCACAACGGAGCCCTACCACTTCCAAGTGTCTGCCGTGTGCCTTCTATTCTAAAAGGTTTTCACCCGCAGAGCGCAATTACGATGTGGGGAACCGGGAACTACTTGCGGTCAAGCTTGCATTCGAGGAGTGGCGACACCTCCTCGAGGGTACCCAACAACCCATCGTAGTCATGACAGACCATAAAAACCTACAATATATTGAAAGCGCGCGTCGCATGAATCCTCGTCAAGCGAGATGGGCTCTCTTCTTCACAAGGTTTAACTACGTGATGACATATCGGCCTGGACCGCAAAATACCAAAGCGGATGCCCTTTCACGCCAATTTGAGAACCAGCACGATGTCTGTCACGATGAACCCATCATTCCTCCTACACGTATTATTTCCCTTCTGTCTTCCGCAGTGATGTCAAAGATCCGTTTACATCAAGCTCATATCACGTCGTCCCAAAAACCTCCTTCCGGTCAACTGTACGTTCCGCAGCGGTACCGCACTGAGGTTTTACGATGGGGACACAACCCCTCTCTCGTTGGTCACCCTGGTTCCCGTAAAATGGAATATCTACTCCGCAAGACATTTTGGTGGCCTTCCATGTCTCGCGAAATCCACTCGTATATCACGGCTTGTTCTCAATGTTCCCGTCACAAGTCTCCACGTATTCGCCCTCCTGGCCTCTTGTTACCGCTCCCCGTGCCCAAGGCCTCTTGGACCCACGTTGCTATGGACTTCATCGTTGATCTCCCTGTCTCTCAAGGATATAACACCATTCTCGTGGTTATTGACCGATTCTCTAAGCAAGCCCACTTCGTCGCCCTGCCACGGCTCCCCACGGCTTCCCAACTGGCTGATATATTCAAGGAAGTGGCTCGGTTACATGGCTTACCTCTTCACGTGGTATCTGACAGGGGTCCACAATTCGTTTCCCGGTACTGGAGAGCTCTCTGCCTTAAGCTAGGCATTCGCATGCATCTTACGTCTGCCTATCATCCACAGTCCAATGGACAAACTGAACGAACCAACCAAACGTTTAAACAGTACCTGCGTTTATACGTTAACGACAGGCAGGACAATTGGTCTGCTCTTCTTCCATTGGCAGAGATGGCATATAACAACGCACTACACTCAGCTCTGCAATGTTCTCCTTATTTTGCAGCCCTAGGATACCACCCTGTAGTAATGCCAACTCCTTCCTCGTCTCATAGTGTTGGCTTACCGGCTGTTGAACAACGCGTCTCTGACATGCGTCAACACTGGCGCATGTTGCAAGCTCGGCTGTCCAAAGCACAAGACCATAGTAAGACAGCTGCTGACAAACGACGCTCTCCTCCGCCCCAGTATCAGGTCGGTGATTATGTATGGTTATCCACCCGGAATCTAGCCCTTCGCCAACCCAGCAAGATTCTAGGTCCCAGATACGTTGGGCCCTTTCGTGTACTCAAGAGGGTCAACAAAGTGGCGCTGTCCCTTGCTCTCCCTTCCTCTATGAGGATACCCAACACCTTCCATGTCTCCCTCCTCAAGCCGTACGTCTCCAATCGCTTTTCGGTTTCCCGTCGCCCTCCTGCGCCCGTCCTCGTCCGTGGGCACGAGGAGTATGTCGTCAACCATGTCCTCGATTCTCGCTGGCACCGGGGTTCCCTGCAATACCTGCTCGATTGGAAAGGTTATGGACCTGAGGAACGGTCTTGGTTACCTGCTCGCGCTGTCCACGCTCCCCTTTGTGTGTCGCGCTTCCATGCTCGCTTTCCGCTTCGCCCGGGTCCTTCGCGCTCGGTGCGCGCTCCTGGAGGGGGGGGGGTAGTGTTATGCTTACCGGCTCCGTCACTGTCCCGCGACGGTCGATCACGGGTGGGCGGCGCGCTCGCGTCTACAGACACACGCCCTCCCCGAGTGACGTGTGTACTACACGCACACGGAGGGGCGTGCGTATAGACGCAGCGCGTTCACGGCGGTCGCATTCGTCTATGCGAACCGCCGTGAGCCGCTCCCAAGACTCTGTTGCGAGGTGCTGTAATAAGCGAGGTGCTGCGGCATGCTCGCGGCCGCTCCCGATCTACTAAGTAGTGCGAGACCCGCGATACTCGCGGGTTTAGCACTTGTTTTATTTGTTTTTCCGGCGCCATTATTTGGCGCCGGACGCAGTGATGTCACTCCTCTCCCATTGGTCCCCTGTTCGTTTTGTCCCGCCTTGTCCTTATTTAAACTTTCTCCTGACTTCTGTCTATGCCCGTTCAATGAGCTCTATATGTACTCTGGGTGTGTTTTCCTTGCCTTGCCTTTTCGTGTACCGACCTTGGATTGTTTACTGGACCTCGCTACCGTGCTGCCTGCCCCGACCTTGGATTGTTTTCTGGACCTCGCTACCGTGCTGCCTGCCCCAACCTTGGATTGTTTACTGGACCTCGCTACCGTGCTGCCTGCCCCGACCTTGGATTGTTTATGGGACTTTGCTCCTGTGCTGCCTGCCGCGACCTTGGACTGTTTAGTGTTGTACCTAGCCCGTCTCTGCATTGTGGGTTCGCTACTGGTGTTGTCTGGTCCCGACTTAACACTCACATTCTCGTTCACTCTAGATGTTTCCCTATCTTCTCTGCAGACTACAGCATCTCTCGTCATCTTCTTGTTCTTCATCTTCGATCTTCTCTCTTTCGTCTTCATCCTCATCTCCACAGACGCAAGCTTCCGCCAAAACGGTGGCACTTTCGGTCATGTCCGGTGATGTCTGCTTCCCCGATCCTCTAACCAGGGGTGTGGATAAAGATGAAGAACAAGTAGAAGAAGTGGAAGTGTTTGGTAGAAGTGGTGGGCAGAGAATGTGGGAGAGCGTGTAAGAGTGAATGAAAGTGAACGTGGACACCGGACAAAGAAATTTGTTCCCGAAGTAAAAATGCCACCTGATTTTCGTTTTTTGTATAACAGCCAAGACTATAGTATAGAACGTACTTGGATACATGACAAGGCATTTAATAAAATGTCCTCATGTCTTGCTTATTTGGGATATCAAAAATAATCAGCGCTATGATTGATAGTTATAATGACAAAAAAAGACAGTACTTCAATAAGTAGGGCTTACATTTGAAGGGATGTAAAAGCAATGGTATTTTGGACTAGATTAGCAAAACATTCTGAGTTAATTTTATACTTATGGATATCTATGTCTACCAGTGGACCGTGAAGACAGGATCCTTCCAACATTTCCATATTGTATGGATAAAACATTATTATCTAATGCAAGGAGACATACATTTTCAGGGATCTTAAATAGAAGGCAGATTTGATGGAAAGTTATTTCACTCTGTAGATGAAGGCAGATTAGCCAAATGTCATTCGGAAGTGGGCACTCTGCATTAGTGAGGGTGGTCTATATGTAACAGTGGCACTTTTACCTCTTGTGTAATACACCCTTACTCTCTAGATTGTAAGCTCACCTGTTATTTCTAATTATTATGTTATATACTACTTACCGCGTCCTGTTTACCTATTGTACAGCTTTGTGGAACATGATGGTGTTATGTAATACAATAAATATTCCTCATCCTGCAGTAAGTACAAGTAAAGATGAACAAAATGAGAGTAACATTTTATAATACAAAACCTTAATAATCTTAATAACCCTCAATAATTTGCATGCTGGCATCGGAGCCCTTTTTAAGATTATATATAGCAAAAGTAATAGTACACAAACGTGCATTTTGAGGTTAAATTAATTTTATTTTTTTTGTAAAAAGCAGCACACTCTTAATGCAATCCAGCTAATGTATTTTATTTACTGATATGCACATAAAACAAGATAGAGTTTAACTACAATAATATTATCCTTTGTCACAGTACAAAACCAACCTACTGTGCAAGTAAATGCATGTTCATTTACAGAATAATTATGAAACATTGTAAACTATTCTGCAATAATCATTTCATCTGCTTTCCCCTGTTATCTATTTTAGTATTTCAATTCCAAAAAATCTGGTAAAATCCCTTTAGTCAAAATACAATACTCTTTAGTTTTTTATTAAAATGTCAACTTGTACAATACTTTTCTTCTCTCTACACAGGCTTAAAACTTATTTTAGCGATGACATTATACTTTAATAATATTGCAAATCCCATGAACAGTGGCTCACATCTGATGTTTAGCCTGGGTGCATAATACTCGAGAATCCACATTGATTCTCTGCACGGCCCAGCTCTACATTCTTAGATTTATGAATATTATGTTCTGCTTGCCCCAAAGCAAAAGTATACTCACTAAGATATTTGCTGAGATCAGGAGTCTTGATTCTTCCTTCAAAAAAAAGCATTAATAAGGTGGCACTGTAAGATGTGTGGCATTCAAAAATATGAAGGAATTAGGAACTGTAAAAAAAAAAGAATCATTGCTAAAAGCACTTCCTAGACACCCACTGCACATCCAATATAACAATGATAGCACAATAATAAATCACCATGCAAAATAGTATAATATCATATAATGATATAGTAGTAATGGTATAATATAGTATATAATAGGAGTCTATACATTTGGAAATGTCACAGTCAAATGTGAAAGTTAAAGGTAAATGTGTATGTTAAAACTATGACACCAAATTGTCTGGAATCAAATGCTTTAATTTCTGAAATTATTGTGTCTTGACATTTTTGCTCCCCCCAATGGCAATGTTACTACACCCACTTCTACTTCCACAAGTGGATATGATGTCAGTATGGGGCTGGGCCTCTGAATCGATAGCTCTAAATATGGCTCACCAATGTCCTTAATGTGTTTGGGACCATGTGCAATCTATATTTATGCCAACATTTACATGCAAAGCTATTTTTTGTAACAACTGAAATAATAGCAAACTGCATCAATATTTTATTTATGTATTTGTATAGAGTGATTGGCCGATGCTGGCTCAGTGTACAATACAACTGGCACCTACATTTCTCCAGAACTGGTTTTTATGTTCCTTACAGCTTTGGAAATATTTTTTGGGTTTGACAATCATCCACCTTAATACACTGCATATTGATCATCATAGAGAATTTCGCCAAAAAGGGCTACATGACAGCTAAATCAGTACCCCCTCCTTGTTCACAGTTGAAAGATTATGATAAACATGGAATGTCTCCTTCATATGTTAATTTATACCAATGACTCAGTGTTAGGAGTTTTTTTTCTTTACACTTTAATGTCAATTGAATTCCTTTATGTGCTGGATCCCTTGCTGTGGAGCTGATTGGTTACCGTATACCAGCCACAATCAACAATGTATTTTCTTTTCCCTTAATAATTGCAATAAAGAAGTCTCCTTCATTATTAGCGAGAGTTCCCGTGGAGAAATGACAACATGCAGATGCCAAACCGCAATCCAGCACTGATATGATACTAAGGACATTTGAAACTTACCTCAACAATTGCATTTCTGTTTTTCAACCTAAGTTGAAAGAAATACTTTGGCATTGTAATGTGATTCCTGACAGGGGCAAGGTAAATTCATCATGCTAAATTGAAATGTTTCTGGCAGGTGCCTGCTCTGTAACAATCAAACTGTGTGTATTGTAACATTCAAAAACCAGCGTGCGGCTTCTGCAGATAAAATATGTGTAATGCTTTATTTATTATACATTATAAGTGTTCATGAAATACATGCATGTAGTCTGTGGTTTGATTCCTATTAAAATTATATAAATGAACCTGGCAACATAATCTGAATTTAAAAAGAAAATCTTAAGTGTTTTTTTCTCCAGTTAATAAATAAAATGTTGAAACATTGTGTACTCTCTGCATCTCATGTCACTACAAGAAGTGTCAACATTTGTGCATTAAGTGGTAACAATGCTGTGTAATTATAGTAATATAGACATGAACATTAGATGAATCTGCCTGAATGATGGAACATACATGTTAGAGTTAATAAGTGACGTGGAATAAAAATCGATGGACATCACTGCCGCCATTGGATTTCAAATTAGTATAACCAATAATGCCTACAAGCTGACTACATGACAAATGGTGAGAATGAGGACCATGAGACTACTGGAAGCAGCTGGAATTATGGCCTACTCTCTGCCTAAAGACAAACATTCTATTTTTGCGTTGTACCTTGGGTGGATTAGGATTCATTTTATTGGTAGGCTATACAATTAAATGTTTATATTGATATATCTTTTGGTATAAAAATCGGTGCAACTTAGTCTACTCTGTACTTGTATGAACAAATTAAGTTCAAATTGGTTTAATATTGTGAGGAATAATACCATTCTAATTTTGGATTGTACATTGGGTGGGCTAGGATTAATTATACTTGTAGGCTATACAATTTATTTTTTTATTTTGATACATTTTATTTTGGTAGAAAAATTGGTTCAACCTCAATTACCCTGTACTTGTATGAACACAGGAAGTTCATGTTGGTTTATCATTATATGAGGATCAAATGTATTTCTTCTTTGCAAGAGTCTTCTACAGATCCTCTGCTGATATTTAGCTGTCACTACTACTATAACGTATATGTTTCTGTAGTCTGACAAACTTGCGTCCTACATGTGTCTCCAATCTCAGTTATCCGTGGAGGGAAAGTCTTAAACACTGGCTAGTAATACTACATTACAATTCTTATTAAGAAAGTCAATCTAGAATGAAAGAAGGCAGTGACGTACAGCAGTACATGATTAATAGGTCATGTGATATACAAAATTCTTGGTAGTAGTGGTAAGAAAGCTAAATATATATCTAGGATATTTAGGATGTTGCATGTCGTGTTTATAATCCAATTCTTGTTAGGGAGAAGTTTTCGCAGATAATGGCTAAAGTATAGTGATGTGTCCAACCAAACATGGGAAATATAGGAAGGGCAGCTAACATCCCCATGGATGCTCTCACTTCTGATAATACTTTATGGTGGCTCATACACATGTTCAATTTTGAGTATTACATTTCTTAATGTCTTCAGAAACCTGGTTTATTGTTATTTTTGTATCATTGGAATTTGAGACCTTAAGTAAACCTTTTATACTATTGCAGATAACATCTATGCACATGTAATTTGCTGCTATAGTTACTGAGAAAATGAATGTTAATGTTATGTTTTTTCCTTAGAAGAATCATAATAATGCTTTTAAATGATCTCATACCAAGATTTCAAACATATGAATAAAATATGTACCGTTTTGTGCATTTGTACAAATCAACAAAAACAAGGGCAATCCCAGATGAAACTAACAAAAACAAATTGCTAAAGTTCCAAAAGCTCTTTGGATTCATCCATTCTTGGCCACGTGTAGCCACCATTACAAGCCATTTTGTCGCATTTTGTCGATTTTCCAGTAGGTTTCTTTCTGATACAAAATGTATGCTCCAGTAATGCAGAGTTTATCATGATAATGGATATTTGTTGGCAGTTAATAAATGTGAAACTCAGGTATAAAAAAAAAATAAGAAGAGAAAAAAAAACAGAAAGAGAAATGGGGAATGAAGGAAATAAAAAAAAAGAGAACAAATAAATAGAGAAAAAAAGCAAATGATAGAAATTAAAAAGGGAGAATGAAAACAGAGAAAGAATATTAATAGAACAAAAAAAGAAAACAGAAAAATGTGAAAGATTGGGAGAAAGAAATAAAGGAAAGAGGGAAAATGAAAAGACTGAAAATAAAAAACATAAGAAAAAGAGAAAGAAAAAATGAAAAGAGATAGAAAAGAAGGAAAAGGTAAGAAGAAATAAATAAAAAGAGAAGGACAGAAAACATATAGTTGTTAAATAAAGAACAAAGTGTAATGGTTTTACCCAATCACCTTTCAAGTTATAAAATGTCCTGGTAAGTATAGCGATTTAAGTCATCTGATCAAGAAGATTTATGAGAATAAATGACATTGCAATTGCGCATTACTCATTGTTTAAGCATAAAGGCACATTTATACTATCAGTAACATGCATGTGATTACATATACAGATGTGTCTGATATTTGGAAACCTCATACAGGACTTGAAAAAGCAGTTTGGCACAGTATTTAATATTTTGTCGGCTGAGGAATAGTATTTACACCATATAGAAAGAAACCATGGAAGCCTTGGGTGTTGGCTGTAATTGGAATGTTCAGAATTAGGATAAAATGAGCAAACAGAGTAGCTTGCGTATCATGTATCTTTTCCATAGATTATAGAAAGCTGAAAGAATGGGGGATTTTCATATATTTTCCATATTGTTAAAAGAGCTAAATATAGCTGAAGTAGACTTTCTAATCAGCTCTCACAAGGTTAAATCCCTCCCCTGGGAGAAATTGTTCAGCTAATTGGAACGATACAAGTAGGCTAGAGGCTCCTAAAACTTTAGTGTTGTAGTATGTGAAAGTATTTTCTGTTAAACAGCCAATATAAGAAGCTAGCTAACTCTATATATATATACTGAGAAAACTGGGTCACCAGAAAAAAGTAACAATATATCTCGTTCATTGAGACAAAACTTTAGGTTCCTTTTAATCTAAACAAATAAAATGGTATGTATTTCCTGAAAACGGCTGTAGTTCATTGGTAAATAGTTCAGTGCTGATAACATCTTGTGATAATACAGTGCTGTGAAAAAGTACTTGCTTTCTTTCCGATTTCTTCTATTTTTGTCACATTTAAAGTTTCAGATCATCCAGCTAATTTTATTATAAGACAAAGCCAACCTTAAACACAAACTGCAGCTTTTAAATGATCTTTTCATTTCTTGAAGGTAATGAGTTAATCAAAACCTATATCACCTACATGAAAGACTAATTGCCCCCCTTAACCAAAAAACTGGTTGTGCCACCATTGTCAGCAACAACTGCAATGAAAAGGCTTGTGATAACTGGAAATGAGTCTTTTACATCGCTGTAAAAGGAATATTGACCCACTCTTCAGCTACATTGGAGGGTTTTCAAGCATGAACTGCCTTTTTAAGGTCATGCCACAGCATCTTAATCAGATTCAAGTGAGGACTTTGATCAGGGCATTCTAAAACCTTCATTTTATTTATTTTGAGCCATTTAGAGGTGAATTTGCCGGTGTGCTTTGGATCACTTTCCTGGTCCTTTACGCCACTGTGCTTGAACTTTAAGTCATGAACTGAGACCGGACATTCTCTTTCAGGACTGATGGAGAATTAATGGCTCCATCAATTATGGAATTTTGCCCAGATCCTAAAGCAGCAAAGTAGCCACAGGCCATCACACTACCACCACTGTGTTTGACTGTTGATATGATGTTCTTATTGTGGAATGCTGTGTTAGCATTTGACTCAAAGAATATTTTTACTTTTGAATATAATTCCAAAAATCTCGAGCGTCATCAAGATGTCAGCAGGGGTTTTCGCCTTGCATATCTCCCATGGAGGCCATGGAATCACTAACACTGACCTTAACTGAGGCAAGTTAGGGCTGCAGTTCTTTACATGTTATTATGGGTTCTTTTGTGACTTCCTGAATGAGTCATGGTGTCCATGTGTTCACCACTGTTCCAAGAGTTCTCTATTTGTAGATAATGGCTCTCACCTTGGTTCACTGGCGTGCCAGAGCCTTAGAATGGCTTTGTAACCCTTTCCATATGGAGAGAGGTCACTGACTTTGTTTCTCATGTGTTTCTAGATTGTGTCACCATGTGCTGCTTTTTGAGACCTTATAGCCTACTTCACTTTGAAAAGGCTATTTAATTGAATATGGTTTGCAAAAATCATCACTGGCTGTGTCTAGTGAAATGAAACCCAATTATCAATTAAATATGATTAATTGGTCTTTTAGGGGGCAATTACTTTTTCACAAAGGCCCAGGTAGTGTTAAATAGCTTTTTTCCCCTTCTATACATAAAAAAAACATATTTAAAAACTGCATTTTGTGTTTACTTTGTATAATATTAAAAGTGGTTTAATAAATACTTTTTCACAGCACTGTATTTTATGGCACTGGTATTTTTCTGTTCTTTCAACAATTCTGTTTACATTTAGAGGAAAATCTACTTTTAGCATGACAAAAACTACCGGTTTGTCTTAGTTTTGTCAAACCCTTTGAATATATGTATGCTGCATACATTGTTGGCGCTATACAAATAAATTATTTTTTAAAAACATAAATATCAGAATGGCTTAATTGCAAGCATCCAGCATAGTCATGAAGGTATGTATCATTTCAATTTAAAAGTTATCCATGACTATTGAAAGGCTCAAATAGGTATGGTATTTATGAAATGTAAAATGTAAATGTATACATTTCAATGAAGAATTATCATTAAGCGTACATACTATTAGTCATACATGAATATTAAGTATCTTCTGCACATCAAGTGAATATTTTGGTATGTCTCTTAGTTTTACAACCATGTAAATGTTGGTTCCTCATACATACTTTTCAGCATTGTTTTGAACCTTTTACTCCTGTCTTGCAACATCAGGCAGCAGTTAATTAAGGAATGTCTTCCTAGTAAAAGAAAACAAAGTACGATACACATGACAATCAAATGTATAGTAAAATGTGTACAAGAGACTTGTTTTGAAAGGAAATTTCATACTCCCAATGTCATTCCCAATTAAGTTCTCCAGGTAATGACCCCATTTGCATAGCGAGCTGTACCCACATGTGGGAATTTTAATGGGCACACCACCTTAGTACATTAATTGAGAGTGACACTACTTGAACTAGTTTTGTGCTTAGCCCACTGAAAATTCTACTCATATTATTTTTAATGTCAAGCCACTAGTCAAATTTCAAGATGATGGATTTGTTCTTTTTTAAGCTCAGAGTCTGAATAAAGGAGTCCTGTTATACACTGCACATCTTCACTTAACAAATGTGTAGTTCTGCTTGCCGCCTCTATTTCTTTATAACAGTAAGAAAGTCATTCTCTCTAAACTTGTTGTGTCTGGTCGTTGTAACTTGCACATAAAGTATAGCCAATTATCTGCTTTGATGGTAAATATAAGTCTTATTCTTTTTCTATGATACGGTCTGTTTATCAGGCACTAACGCGGTATAAGAGTACACATTTATTCATCAATTATAACATTTACATTGGTAATACTTCTAAATATGTTCTATAAGTAGATGTTTAATATTTTAATAAAAATATGGTACTATGAAAATAATGGTAGCAACACTATGCTTAATAAATTGATGAAAACTAATGAGGAAAATGTACATAGCTATACTGGTGCAAGAGAACATTGGGTCTTTAGTAGAGAGCAATACTTTTTATTGGATCAAGACAGAAAAAAAGTATGACTTTATGTTGGCCCAATAAAAAATATCACCTTTTACTAAGGACATGATTGAAACTATAAAACTAAATATTCTGTAGGTGTAGGAGTATTCTGCATTTATAATGCAGTAGCAATTCTTGACTATTTTCAATCAAGGCCAGTTACCAGTTTAGAAACTTCTCTATGCATTATGAATAACCGACTAGAATGCTGTTGTCAGGTAGGAGACGGACAAAGACTTGCCATTGTTCTGTAAAATAAGACAGCAATTAAAAGCAGAGAAACATAGGAAACTGAATTAGAAAATACCTGAAGTAGTGACTGCCCCAATAGACCTACCACCTTAAATCTTGTCAGCTTAAGCCAGGCTAAGTAATTGCCTGTGAATCATTCAGTCTCAGGCCCACTTTGAATACAAAATATACTCCTTACAAAATCTTGGAATTACTTACATATACAAATCTGTATAATAATAATACAAATAACATAATAATAATAACAATAATAATAATAGAATTTAATCACCCAGAGGTGGCAGTAAATAATTATTAAAATTAACTAAAAACCAAAACTGTCTGCACTTCTTACCCTAATAAAGTTGGCAACAAATATATAAACATAATATAGATGAGAGGTTAATTATGCTTTGGCCAATTCATATAACTAAAACCTCTCATCTATATTATGTTTATATATTTGTTGCCAACTTTATTAGGGTAAGAAGCGCAGACAGTTTTTGTTTTTTGTATACATTGTACAGCCAATACACTGTTTTTGCAGCATGCTTACACCTGTTTGGTAGGCCTCATATTATACATTTGTATTATTTGAGCCTGTGACTAGCTTAGCGCACCGACATTTTTTCTTTTCCCTATTAAAATTAACTGTATATCCTCATCCGTTATTATATCCATGTCCATACAGTGCTATGGAATCTGCTGGCACTATATAAATAAATGTAATGTAAATATAATGTAATTATGTCTATAGCAATGATTCATATCAGCTGGAAAGAGCCAGGAGGGTGTAACAGGAAGACCCACAGAACTACTGTCTGTTCGTGAGAACCATGCACGCGGCAACATACATGTCTACACAAGTACAAAAAAGCACATTTTCAAAATATAAAATCAAGTTCTTTATTTTCAAATACAGTTTAGAATAAGTCCAGTTAACAGAAAATGTAGGAGAAAAAAATCCTCAATGTAAGACCTCACTGAATAGTGTCTGGTATTATATAACTGATTGAAACAACAAAAAAATTAAAACAATAAGCACTGCTCAGTCAGCAGACCCACTTTAAAATAATAAAAAAAACCCTTTGCTTACTAGAGAGACTTGCAATGCAAATAGCAATAAAGGGTTAATAAACATTTTTCACATTGTCAAACACTAGATCTGCACAAATCTCTAAAACAAGGCGCTTATATGTTTTATTTCAAGCACCTTACTCAGAGGACAAAAAATATATAAATATGTATTTTTCTAACATAGATTTGTATTCTCTGCTACAGAGATAAATATTATACAGTTGCTAATAATTCTAGTGCAGAATAAGTAGCATGATATAGTTTATTTGCTAGTAATAGATCACACAGTCCATATTATTTATTACTAGATAACTGTGATAGCTCCCGTCAGAAAGAATGCTGGAGTATACAGTAAATATTGTTAAATAGCATAGCTTAAAGATGCCTTTTTGGGACAAATCACAAGGTATACTATGCTTCCGCACATTTTCATTTGGAATGCAAGCTAACTTTTCTAAAGGTCTCGACTGTACCACAATGGGGAAAATCTGTATGCACTGCTATGGATTTTAAATAAAATCTAGATTATTCCAGCACAGATATAATTCACAACTTCGTGTGTACTGTTTCATTATTTTCAAAAGGGCGTTTGCTGTAGACAGTATTAAGTACTTTACACAATAAAGTAATACGTATACTCCTTTGAAGTGACTCTATTTTCAAAGAAATTATTAAATGTAATATTCTCCTTAATAGATACAGAATTGCAGAAAAGAATGCAGAAAAAAATGAATATGCGTCTGGCCCCAGTAATGGGTCTGAGATCATGAGGGCATATTTGTTCACAACTGTGGCGACAATAAACAAGTAGTCCACATAATGCAGAACTGCGTTATGAAATCAACACATATATTTCATGATTATATTTCACTAGACCATACAACTGGAAACATAAGGGAATATAAATTCACACCACAACCTGTAGGGTAAAGGTTTGACATGTTCCTGGAAAGTACAGTACCTTATTTTTCATTCAAGTCTACTGATGCAGATACAATTAAGTAGGATATGTTGAATGAAGAATATGACATATCCCTCACAAATATAGTGCATGTGATAAGAGATAAAACCATAACTGAATCCAATACTGAAAACTATTACATATCCCATTCATTTTATTGTATGTTCATTTTTTTGATCAAGATCATGTGTTTTTTATATGTGCAGTTTCCCTGTAAAGCTATTATCACAAATATCTTTTGTGGCACCCGTTTAAAAGGTGATGGCTGCAGAAAGATGGCAGCTCCCACATACAGTAAATCAGAACTCCGATTTCATGCTATTACTTATGTGAAAGGTAAAACAAATGTAGAAAATAGATTGTACAAAGGTGTAAGAATTAGGAGCTGGAATAATCTGGAATGTGACATTTTACCTTCAAGGTGAAGGTGCAAGGTTCTATTCTAAATCTTTACAAAATAATGATATTGGCATGACTTAACAACAAGAATAAGTAAAGCGAATTTACTCACAAACTTTTGGCTGAGACATTGGTTAGTCACAAATAAAATTCAGGCAACCCCATAAAAAGAGACGATCTATTCCTGTCTGTTTTCTTTTTTTCCTTATAATATTTTGATTGATGTCCAGTAAAAACAGATAGCAGTGCAAATACAATACAATATATATATATATATATATATATATATATATATATATATATATATATATATATAAACAAGTCTTTCCTGTTTCTAAGAAGCACTCCAGTTGGTGGTGGTACAAGCCGCCATGAGGTTTCATGATGGAAAACAAATTCCACAGCATTCCATGCAAATTTCCAAACAGTCTGAAGATTCACAACAGGCGTCCATAATCCCACAATCCATATCACAAGGGCAGTTACAGTCATCGCCCATTTCCTCTCCACAGCAACAGCAGCATGCTTCGGAACTACAGATGCCACACGATGCTTGTCCCAGTACAATGTTACAAAGTGTAAGAAACTCACAGAATAAGCAGGCGAGGATACAGTGAACACAGCAATCTTCAGTAATGTTTACAGCATCAAGGTTGGTGTAGAAATCACACATAAAATGGGAAGAAAAAGTAAAAAGTAAAGTTAGATAAATGGAGCTACAAAAAAACATGCATTTCATCAAATCGTCTATTATAAAGTGATTCAATTATATATAATAATTCAAAACAATTTACTGTTAGTACAAAAAAAAAAGACAACAATTAATGGCACAAAATATATTTTGGAAATGTGTTTAGGAAACTGTTTATTATGCATTATTATAAGGCGTATTAATACACTCAAAATGTGTTTTAGTTACATTACATGCAAAACCAAAAGGTTATGACATAGTAAACAAGCTACAAACCAAAGTTTTGCTCAGCAAACGGTTAATTGTTCTATAGCCAGTGCTGAAGAGTTTATATAATTTATAATAAATTATTATTATTATATTTATATATATATATATATATATATATATATATATATATACACACACACACACACACTATACCAGTTGTATGTGGGGCAGAGTTATTTTATACTGATAGGTCTATCACAACGGCCTTACATTTTTGTCTATAGACTGTGGGAATTGGAGAAGGAAATAGACATGTTGAGTTTCAGTGATACAGCAGCTGGCTATTTTTTCCTTTCTTGCGTTATTGAAAGGAAATTGAGGCAGCAGGGAAAATTTCCTGCATGACTATGTCAACAACTGAAACATTTAAAAAAAAAATCTGAATAGTCACTAATATACATAGATTATCTTTACATGAATACATAGAATTTATTTAAATATTAAATAATTAAAATATGTAATTATTTTGAGCAATATATATATATATATATATATATATATATATATATATATATATATATATATATATTGCACTTGGTTCCTTTGTAAATATGATCACCAAACTTTAGAATTTAAAGGGGGGTTACTGACTGTATGTAAGCTCCTCCTATTTTTATTAAAAAGGAAGTCCCCTTTTTGCAGATAAAATAATGTACTATATGCAATTATGTAGATTTTGCACCGACAAAAACTTGGTTTATCTCAATTTACTTTATCTACAGAGCTGGAGGCTGCCATTGAACGTCACGTGATATTTTGGATATCCTTGCTTAATCACGACACTGAGCTGATTCTTTATGGCAACGCTAATGAAGACTGGAAGACTGTTCCTCTTAGACTTTCATTAGTCAGAACGTACAGCTGTGTGAAGCATTCTATTGTTTACTAAAGAAATAAGTGTGTGTGTCTAGTGGATTGGGCTGAGATAACAGAACCAGAACTCATCCAAATGCAGCTGTCTGAAATATTAGGCAAAATCTAGAGAGATTTAAAAAAAAAAGAAAACAGCACAATAGTTTGGAAAAGGTATTTTTAATCCAGTACTAGTAATATAAAGAGTGGATTGGAAATTCCCTTTTAATTTTGTTTTCTCTTGTGCATCACCTACTTTATTTCAGAGTCCCTTCTTCAAAGCATTTAAAAATACTTAAAATACTGGGCCAGTGTTGTTACAAGAAAATACCATGCACAAGCTAACTAGTAAACTAACCACAACCGGTTAAGTAGCCTTAGATGTCTATTAACAAGTAAAGCAATATATAGTGTACAGTATGGAAATGGCACAACATCTTGATGTAATTAACATCTGGCTAACACAAAAAACAGACACAGGCTGTACTAGAATATGGGCCATACCTTTAGCATTTGTGTTCTGCCAAATATCTCTGCAGAGCGATCAGATTACTATTTATATATGGTATTTTACATTTTAGCTAAACTTAAAGAAATATTTACACTGTTAAAAAAAAATAAAAATACTAAATTCTGTCTGTGTGCATACAATTTGAAATAGGAAAACTATGCCATCCACACATACTTAACTATGTGTTCTATATTTAGGGCTAAAGTTGCAGAAAACCTTATATACAGCATAGCTCTTAAGTATTTGGACAGTGACAAGCTTTTTTTTTATTTTGGCTTTGTACCCCAGAACCATGGATTTGAAACAACACAACCAGTAAGAGGATAAAGAGGATAATGGTGCTCCATTAACCACTTACTTTTGGATTTGTCACAATGTTTTAATAAATATGGGTGGTTTATTTTCAGTTAAAATTACTGATCTGCAATCCCACAGTATGCATATACTTTGTATTTATTATGATACATTATAGCTCTAATTCTTGGTCACTGTTTCTTTGATTGAATTTGATTGACATAGTTCAATTATGATTTGGACTAAAGTGATACTCATGGGTCCCACATTCTTTGTGTGAATTTAATCAAACACACCAATAATATGTAAAGTCCAAGTGAAGAAAATGTTTTAAAGTGAAATAATTAATAAAACATTAGTAATAAAAAGACAGAAAGCCATTTTATACTTTGTGTTCTAAAGTTACAAGAACTATGAAGAACAATGTACATCATAACCCATAGTGTGATTGTGAGGAATCACAATACTCCTCCTATATTTTGAATAGCTTATTTTTTTGCAGAAGAATAAAAATCATCACCAGCAGTATAAAAATATGTGCTTTTGGAATGATAAAGAAATTAGAGTTTATTAGTGTAGGTTGCTCTGTTCATCGTAACAAGAACACTGACAAGCACTCCATTCAAAGTACCCTTGACCTTCCAAAGACATGATTTGTTAACGTCATACTGTGCCACAGCTACTATGCCTCATATATTTAACACAAGCTGCAGTAAAGGGATAATGTCCCTTTATTATGCATTTAAGTAGTTATTTTGTGCAAATTACTAACCCTTAAAAAATTACATTTTAAATCGAAACCCTAAAGCTGTTTTGGCTATGACCTTGAAAATGGTTACATCTGCTGTTTATGAACATTTAAAAATCAAATATTTATTTCTTCAAATTCAGTGGTATTTTCCTTTTTTCGTAGGGAAATGTATACTAGCAGCTAAAATACTGTGTGTTGTGGCTTTCTTTTAATGGATGGTGGGTTTGTTAAGTTAGAAAGATGCAATATGACAAATATTGTCTGGGACTTAGTGCTGTTAGGTTAAGCTTAACTTTGAAGCATGACAAATATTTGCAGCAGAATATAATTGTCAAAGTATATAATGAATAGACAAATGCCATCTTAATTTGTAATATGCCATTCAAAAGACTTTGCTTTTCAAGTCTTACAAAACTGTTGGCGCATGCTCTACGCACTTAGCCCATTACGACAAATCAAATGTATGTGCACACATTAAGCTGCATACTGGATAGATTAATATCAATTTTCCTTACTTATTGAGTTAGGCATCGTAGACAAGAAACATGCTACAGTGTTTATGTTTTTGATTAGTTTAGTGAAGGGAGTAGAAATTAATATTTAATTTCCAGTTAGAGATTTCTCATTCATGGAAGTCTCACAGAGAGTGTAACCGTAAATAAACTCACTTACTGAACATTGACCTTGGTCATCCTTTTTTTTAGCTAGCTATATTCACAGAGTTCAGAACACTCAAAGCAGATCTCCAGGCACTCGGCTGTCTCACAGCAAGAATCAAAAAGGGCAAAGTCACAATCAAAGTGGTAGTTGAGGTCCTCAGCAGGAGTTTCCTCAAGGCCCACACAGATACTGGAACAGCAGCCACAGCAGGTGTTACATGCCTCATGCAGACAAGTGGAGCAAGCCTGGTGTGGGCCAAGGATGAACTCAGTGCACTGACAGAAGAGACAGGCCAGAATCAAAGAAGCACAGCAGTCTAATACAAACAAGAAAGAAGGTATACTAAAATGGTGATAAAGAGGAGGTGAAGGAAAAAAAGGAAATAAAAAGAATAAAATGTCATATTGAAAACAGGATATATATGTTTTATTAAAAAAAAATCAGCAAAGGAAAACAAAAAAAAATAATATCATGCAATATAAATAAATATACAGTATATATATGTATAAATATACATATATATGTATGTTGGCAATCATTCACAGAAGATGAAAATACTGTATAATATATTAAAAGGTTTTCTTATCTGGAAAAAAAAATTAAATGGTGACCCACTTTGAAGCAAATCAAATTGGTAATTAAAATTTTTAAAGAAAATGTATACATGCATAGATTAGTAATGGTGTGTAAAATATCCAATCATTATTTTTATCTATAGAAAAAAATGTTTTTTTTCTAGATTAAAAATGACCTAAAGCATAGTATCATTGTAGTGATGGCTCTGTCAGGCTCCAACGCATGTGGTGGAGTGTTTACATATTTTACATGGTGATCACTAACTACACAAGTTATAAAAAGCTGCATCTCAAGATACATGCACAATTATCATGTGATCTTAGTATTACATCAATTTGGTTCAAGGATCTTCATTTGACAGACCATGTCCATGTATATGGCATATGTGTACAAAAGTCCTGCTGGATCCCACAATATGAGTTGAGTGGCAGAGAGGTGCTGTAAAGTATAGCACAAAACCGAATCTTAATATATGAATCACTAAAGTAGTGGCACAGCACTGACTCACTGTGTAGCCATATCCGCTACAAAAAAACAAGGTCAACAGAGCACCTGCAGGCACTGGTACATGCCTCACCTCCCTACCCAGACCAGGCTCCACCTCTACATGGGTGTAGGTTCCTGAGTTCCTGAGTAGGTGGGCAATGTTCGACTATGCGTTCAGGAGTGGGACCCCGGGGGACTCCTTGACTCCAGGGAAGGTAGCTTTGTAGCTGGTGCTGGCAATAGATGGCCACAGATTCCCCTGTATCCACAGAGGAGCACCTCTACATTGTGGGTGGCATGGTTGTCCCCAACCCAGAAGTCATAACATAGTAATTTAAGTTGAAAACAGACAGAACTCTATTAACATCAACCTTTATGTTAATCCATAAGAATGGAAAAACAAAAAAACACACACACACTGAAGTGATTTTCAATTTGCTTCTCAGAATAAGGAAAAAAATTCTCCTTCACGCTAAAATGGATTTCACACTAAATCAACAAGCTATAACTAATACCATTACATAGAGCCAGAACACTTTACAATAAACCTGAATTTTGGTAACTAAGTAACACAGAAAAAAACTACTGAATAGTTCATAAAATGCCCATTTACTGTATTTGCAGATTATAAAAAGTTTTTTTCAGAAAAAAAAATCATCTAAAAATGGATCACATCTTATAATCAAGGTAGTCTACCTCAGATCCGTCATTTACACTCTCATTCACACTTTCATTCACATCCTCTCTCAATGTCTCTCTCTACTTCTTTTTTTATTGATTATTTTATATATAAATATACAAAACTGTACAAAAGAACATATGCATATAGGAGATCTTTGACACAGGGTGCTCTCTTATCACATAAGGTGAGCTAGATTATGGTTTGAGTTAAGGGGCTCCACTAAAACAGTTTTTAATTGGCAGGGGCTGAGTCTAAGCAATCATAGGGGAGTTATTTATAGATACTTCTAGTTCTTATAGACGTAATTCCCAGTCGCTCGAAGCTTTGTCAACGAAGACATTAAATTTCCCCGTAAGGCCACTCTCCATCTGCAGCTGATATTCAATTTGAGTTTTGAGCTCTATCCAGGTGACAATCTTTTGGCTTTTCCAATGTCTAGCTATTTTCGGTGCAATTGAAACACGTGGAAGTAAATATGTCTTTATTTTATTTAATTTTGCCCAATTTAAATGAAGCAAATACATGTCTCTATCTTTCCTAATACCAACTATTTCCAGTTGCTCTAAGATATTGTTAACCCCGTGCAGCTCCACCAAATGTGGTCATACGTACCCTTATCTGACATCTCCAACATACACTCTTAAAGTGAGGATATATTTTACTTAGTTTATCAGGGACTAAGTACCATCTATGTAGTAATTTGTGTTGAAGTTCCATAATGTTCTGACAATTCATATTTTTACTATTATCCTCTTCCAGACATCTGGGTTTATCTCTTTACCTAGATCTTTCTCCCACTTTGTCTATACGTTTAGCTTGGTATTAAGAATATCTTTAATGTCCAAGAGGTGACTTTGACAAATCTGCCTTATATTGGCATCTTCTTCAAAACTCTTAATTATTTCCTCAGTATAAATATACTTAGATAGGTAAATACCGTATTTGCTCGATTATAAGACGACCCCGATTATAAGACGACCCCCCAAAATCAAAATATTAATTTAGGAAAAAAACAAAAAGCCTGAATATAAGACGACCCTATAGGAAAAAAGTTTTACCAGTAAATATTAATTCATGTAAATTATTTTTTCATGTTTAATAAAAGCTATGATTGAGAAAAATATATTTTTTAAATTTCCTTTTATTTGCCAACCTGCCCCCCCCAGTTATGCCACTCTGCCCCCAGAAATGCTTTATACCCCCCTATTTGCCACTCTGCCCCATGATATGCCTTATACCCCTATATGCCACTCTGGCATATAGGGGGTTAAAAGGCATATCATGGGGCTGAGTGGCATATAGGGGGTTAAAATGCATTTCTGGAGGTATATAGGCATATCATGGGGCTGAGTGGCATATAGGGGGTTAAAATGCATTTCTGGAGGTCCAGAAATGCATTTTAACCCCCTATATGCCACTCAGCCCCATGATATGCCTTTTAACCCAGCATGTACTGGCTGCCTTGGCTTGATAGGAGTGTGATTGCTGTTAGCAGTTTGATATATATATCAAACTGCTAACAGCAATCACACTCCTATCAAGCCAAGGCAGCCAGTACATGCTGGAACCTGGGGATGATAGTAGTGGGATTACAGCCTCCCTATGCCATGCTACAACCCCCACCCCCCTTACACATCCATGCTATCACACACAAACACATTTAAATACTCATTCATTCCATTAATCACACATACTTCACACATTAAACACACATTAATCACACATACTTACCCAAAAACCCTCCCCCACCCCCTTACCTGAACTGCAGATCTCTCACTCGAAGACTTCTGCAGGGGACCGGCTGTAGAGCAACTTCTCTGGCCCCGCCCCCAGAGGAGGGAGGGGGAGATAGAGCTCTGTGAGGACGCTGCAAGCTTCCTGTCCTCCTGCTTCTAACAGAAGAGACGCTGCTCGCGACCGGTAAGCAGCATGGCCCCAGCAGACATTTTTTGGGGGGTCTGAGAAGACGACCCCGATTATAAGACGAGGGGTATTTTTCAGAGCATTTGCTCTGGAAAAAACCTCGTCTTATAATCGAGCAAATACGGTACTTCCCGGTAGGGATATCAAATTCTTCCCTTTGAACTTTTAAATGAATCATCTTTTATCAATTGTTTATATTTTTGAAGTTCTTGTCTAGCCAAGTTTTTATTGAAAGTTCCTTGGTGTCTCTCTACTTTCTCAGCTGACCTCTTCAATGTCCCTGTCTCCTTCCCACAGCTTGAAGAAAAATATGTTGACATGATCAATAAAGTTCTACTATGTTGAGTAAATTAATTTTAGTTGAGTTGTGTTTTATTATTTACTCAGAATAATTTTATTGTTGCTACACCAAGAACCAGTAGAAAGCAGTTGTCTGAGAAACTAACATGATTAGCAGGTTTTGAGTATTTTTTTCCCAATTCTATGTTTTCTAATAAAAAAGTGTTATACTCAGTAAGACATGTGAAACAGCATCTTTAAATGCTACATAAACCACGCCATTTAATTAAATATTTATATTAACATATCATTTGCATTTTATACATACAGTTAAGGCTGCAAGTTATAAATCCATTTTAACTACCGGTGATTTGTTTTCCAAGAGATGCATGTAAATATTTATCATATAAACGTGTTTAGTAATCAGTTGTCTTAAACATTTTGGTTCTTGCAAGCCATAGCAAAAGCTTTAAACCACCCAACCAATCAAATGTAGTCTAAATAAGGAAAGTTTTGCTAATGTGAAATTGATCAAAAACTTGCAAAATGATAAAGTTGATTCTTGTTTTTGGTCAAATCAGTAGACACCAAGGATACTTTGGCATATGTTATTTCCCAGTCTCACTCATGCCTACCACTAATGGTTAAAAAAAGTTTGCTCCAATTGTTCCCTGGAAATATTTGAGTTTGGAGCAAGAGTTCCTGAACAAAGGCTTAGCAATTGTTAAGCCTCATATAAAAAAGTAATTTTCCTTTTTAAAGTTAGTGTGGCTTCAGAGTACGTTCATGTGTAACAAGATTGAAAAGGCTGCAGGTTTTTGGACATCATAAAGTTTCATTATTGGGTAAGGGAGATTTTGGAGTGATATGTTTTTCATGGGTAATATAATCTTCATTCCTGGCTCCTACAGTTAAATTCTTTCTATGCCAAGCAATTTAATTTTGCTTTCTTATACACACCTTTTGTTTTAACCACTTAAGAAGGGGAAAGCCAGACGTGAGTGCATACTTTCATTATATCCTCTTTTACGTAACAAGCCTCATCCTCTCTCTATCATCTATTCAATTAAATCCATAAACAGATCAGTTGAGTTTGGATATAATATAATTTTGTCAAGTTTTATTTAACTGTCTTGTCCTTATAATTACTTTCATGCTGTGGTCCTTGGTAATTTATGAGTTGCTAATATTATGATTTTATTATGATATTATTGTTTGCCTGTTGTGGGTCATCAAACAAGTACTCAGTCTAGAGTTCCTGATAAAATAGACTCCATTTGCGTAGACAATTGTGTTGTGCTTTGCAATCTCTGAAATAAAGCTTTTATCTAATTCTTTCAATATGAAATAGTGAGTCCAGGCCAGTAAGAGGTAGAAAAAAGGGGTGCAAATTGTCTAAATGGCTTGCTAATACTTCAGTCAAATATCTACTTTACGTTGTTTCTGAGCTGTTCTGAAAGTACACCTATTGTTCCTCTAATAACGTCTGGATTGTTTGTACCTTACCAAAACATTATGGTCTCGATTCTCTCTCCGTTACCACATCTTTCCTTTTCAATAAATGCCTGGACAATTTCTCTTCCTGATTTACACTTTTTAGCCAATGAACAACTGACTGCCTCTTGGTCAGTTAACTGGATGCTCTTGTCCTACTGTCCAGCACTAGTGGTTTATATTGCGCTACTACACAGTTGGCAAACAAAATGAAAGCCTATGGCTTATCTATACTCCTGCACCATCAAAGACAACCATTTTTACCATAGACATAGATGAGAGTCTACCATAGAATAAAACAGCAAGTAATAATAATTGGGTCAAATGACATCATCTTTATGATTAACATTCCATTAAACAAGTTTGTTTTTACTATATAATCAAGACACGTTAAAACTTTTACCTTTTATTAAGATTTTTTTAAAAAAAATAATATCAGGGTCCCTACATTATACATAGTGGTTTTCTTCATCTGACTGCAATTACAAACCGTTGTAGATCATGTTTTAATAAAAGTGAAAAATAAATAGCTACATTGTGTAAGTAGCACATATTTATGTACATAACTTTGTTTACGATAAGAACATTATATTGCACTAAAACATCTTACCTTCTGGTGAGGAGGATGGTTTTTGAGAATAAGCTGAACTCATTTTGCTTTTTTTGCTTCCATCACTGCTCACAGACAAGCTGGACTGGATTTTCCTGTGCATTTTTTGAGAAACAGGAGCGGATAACTTTCTATGATCTGAAGCAACATGTTTGACCCCATTGCGGATTCCATTGATATTACTAAGACCTACATGACCATTCTGTAGCTTTCCAGTGTCTTCTTCACTCTGTTGCAGTGCTGAAGTGTTTGGCTGAGGCAAACGCTGAGGCTGGGCTAACAGATAAAGGAAAGAGATGAAGAGATTAAACAGAATTCTATAAAACCACAGCCAGAGGCACTAGTAAGGAGACAATACAGAAAAAAGATATTGCAGATCTATCTATCTATAATAACATTGTTTCTGACACAACCATTCTTTATTCCTGTTAGCAGCCAATAAGTGACAGGAAACAACTCCCACCGAAATGGATGAGAGTGATTTCTGACTGTAAGCAGACTATAAACCAAATAACAGGGGCAGCCTCATGCATTTAGAAGGGCCACCACACGGAAATTTAAAGGGAGTACTCATTAAAGTGCATATGATGGCTGGAGTTTTCCATTATGCACAAAAATGGCAACCACCATCTTATTTCAATGCCAGGATGAGGGCAATGAGAAATGCTTCAGCACATCTTGGTGCAAACTGTGATGACTACTAAACTGAAGAATATTTTAGTTTCAGTACAGAATACTGCTTTTCAGAATATAATAATGTTATTACACATGCGTTTCATTTATTGGTAAACTAAGTCTTGTAAATTACCAACATAAATACAATATAAACATTATTTTTCTGTATGGTTAAAAAAGATTTTATAAAATACGTGTGCCAAGGTGATGGTCATATTAAAATAACAGAATTCATCAAATAGCATGTTTGTTCAAAATCCTTTATACTCTTCAATACTAGAAACATCAGGTCATGCATAGAAAAGTCAAGCCTGGCAGAATACATGATCACATGGGCATACATTATGTTTCTTCAAATGCACAGCTATATAGAATGGGGAGAAGGACTTGCTACTCGTCATGGTCTTAAAAAACCTGCCATGGGACTACCACAATTTTAAAATGTCTCTTCAACCCAACGACAGGTTCGGACTGGGGATTACAATTGACCCTTGCAATTTAAGATGGCCTCACACTACACTCTTACACAGTTTCAGCGCGTAGCCGGGTGTTTCAAGTCGGTGGCCCCACATTAGACAATGGAAGCTGCCAGACTGTAATTATTATAGGTACGTGGGAAGCTTTTGATACACAAATTAGGGTATATAAAATGAAATAAGTTTAGAGATACTTTAAGTTGAGCATGACCCTATTTAGATGTTCTTAGGATTCACAATGTCCATAATACACAGATTGATATGATGACCAATTCTTACAGTTAACACTTTAATGAAAAAGGTGACACACCTTGTGTCTTTGTGTGTATGTCTTAGACATATCCATATTGGCAGAATGTATTTTATCTCACTTGCTGTGCTCTGAACAGTGGTGGACTTTTGTCCCACCATAAGCATACAGACTCACTGACTATAGAGTAGTTTCTATTCGGCACTAATGACATATAATAAGATGTATGTGGAATGTTCAGCTCTAAGCTGCGCTTAAATGCATTGTCTAAAACAATGTGTCTTAGACATGTCCATATTGCCCTAAGTCTATTTTATTTTGCTATTTAATAACACTGGTGCCTCAAGACCTTCTACCAGTGCCACATTTTAGCACATTCTAAGAAATGCCAATAGCATAGAAGGATCTTTTAGAGACAAAGAGTACACCAATGAACCAGCTGTCAAAATGTGGAAATACAAAATATGTGCTGGGGTGCTAGGGGGCTACTATTTAAGGGTTTCTGCTTAGGGGGGTGCTTTATAGGGTTCATTTCAGTTTTTCAACACTATACCCTTAATTACTATGATATCTGAGAAAAAGGGCTCATGTTTTTCTCTTCAAATGATAAAAAAATTTCTGAGCATACTCTGGGGACTTATAGATGCTAGATGTTGGCTAGAACTGAAAAAATATGTTTGATGTGATGCAATGACAATACCTCTCTAAGGGGACTGTGTTCTATAAACATTTTCACCTGTAAAACTGGACTCCTGAACATAATTTACCTTCTCTCTTCACATACTAGCACTTCTAGAGACTGAAGAAAATTGAGTGTTGCAGCTTATCATTTTGTGTTTATTATGTTTTCAGTGCCCTCAAAGGAAACAAATCACTCTACTGTGAAAAGAAGAAAACCGAGATCTATATCTTAACATTACAAATGACCCTGTATGGAGTGGCTTTTCGAAAAGGGTATAGGTTTAACTGTGACTGTATTTTGCATATGGTAAACAATAACAATTATAAGTTATAGTAATGAACATATTATTATTGCACGAAAAACTAGAAAAATAATGTTGAACAACATAATTTTTTGCCACCTTGTTCTAATATTGTTTGATTTAATCAAGCAAAAGAAACGCCTATGAAACACAATCACATGTGCTATCAAGTGCAGGTAGTTTTCACTCAGGTGGTCTTTGCCAAGACGTTTGCACTCCAACGCTCACATTCACAGCTAGGTACAAACCACAACGTGTATATATTTAAGACATTTAATAAAGGGTTCATTTTCTACTAGATATAGATGCAATGCCACCAGCATGGGCTCAAGGTAAAGCATTGCCTGGTCAATATGGAATAGTGTGAGCCCATGTCAGCTCAATCTCCTCTCTTATGGTCAACCCAGAGCAGTGTCCTCCATAGCTTCTTTATATTCTGGCGCTCCATCTCTTAACCCCTTTATGACAAAGCCCGTATATGTATGGGATCAAAATGCATTGTTTTCAATGGGTTTAGGGACCACCCATTGTCCTTAAGGGGTTAAAGATGTCCAGAGCCAAGTGCATTTTGGATGCTGAGCCAGTTAGACACAGTCCCTCGTGGTGTAGTAGGGCCAGTGCAGAAATTAGAAATCTCCCTTGTAACCAACTTCTGAGAAGACATACACAAGGGAGCCATCAGCCTAGGCCAGAATATGCTGTTTTTTTATGTCACTTATATCACTAATTAGCTTGTTCACCTCTATGTGTAAGTTTTTACTAACAAGAATTTTGGTTTTACAAGGATACTTGTGGGTAATTCCATATATGAAGTATGTTACAACTGTCAGTAAAATAATTTAAATTCACACATAATAACAAACTGGTACAAAAGGAGAAGAGGGCCCTGCTCTTGCAAGCTTACAATTTAATCCGATAAAGAACCTGGCCAGTGACATTTTAATTAGACTCGTAGCCTTGTAATCTATCTAGGGTTGTCACCCTTAGGTAAAAAATATGTACACTTCCAATTAGCATGGGAATTATAATATGTATATAAGTACCACATAACTTTTATCAGATCCCTTTTTTTATGCATAATTGTATATTATGTGATACATGTCTGTTTGCGTGGCTGACAGTGGTGTGTGTGTGTTCAAAAGTGATATGGGTGGCGGACACCGTTATGTGACGCAGAGTGTGATTTGATTGCTTAGAGCGGTTGTAGGTGGAGTGTGTGGTAGTGTTATCTATGTGGTTAAGAGAGATGTCTGTGGTTGAGAGCAGTGTGTGTATGGTAGAATGTGATCTCTGTTTATAAGAGTGCTATGTGTGATGAAGTGTGACCTAAGTAGCTGAAAGCTTAATAAGTGTGTGTAAATTCACCTACCTTAATACACCTACCTACCTAAGTACACAAACAAATACACATCGAACACAAAGTACATACGCATTTTTGTATGTAGCTGCTGGGGAAGCCTGGCTCTACTGTGTAATCAACTGCTCTTACCACACAGATCAGGGAGCTACACGTTCCAGACAGCTCAACCACCTACCAGAGCCTAGTGGGTATCAGGACAGGTAGCAACCGCAAATGCACATGTCTTCATGAGCCTGGACGTACACATATGTAATTCTTTTAACCCCTTAATGACAAAGCCCGTACATGTACAGGCTCAAAATGCATTGTTTTCAATGGGTTTAGGGACCACCCATTGTCCTTAAGGGGTTAATTGTATCCAATAGCCACATATTAACATGAATTAATTACAGCTATTAATCTAAAGAATTTTGTTTCCTAACATACGACATTTTCAGAGCATTAATGAGCGAGCTTTGTGAGGAGAACAATGATATTGTTAGCTTGAATTGCAAAAGGTACAGTGCAATGTAGAACTTATGATTTTGTTTTGAATTATTTATATTTTGCCTGTATATTCAAGATTTTTTTTTTTTTTTTACAAACTCTGCATTTTAGGCTACGTAATCATATACATTAGATGTAAAAAGGAATTTTTGACAAACCTTTTCTTTGAAAAGAGTGATTTTTTTTTTTCTGGTAACTTTTAACATTTGCTATATCATTCTTAAGAGACTATTCCCTTCAACAAAAGATTCCATTTCACTATCTTTCATACAAACTAAAATTGTATTTTTTGCTATTCAGCAACAAATCAAATACATGTCAAAATGTTAAATAACAGTCATGAGAACACAGTACATCGGGCACCAAGACTAGCTACACAAATGGTTACCAATAATTCACCACTTTCTGCTTTACACAAGAAAAGATTCTTATTTGATTCACATTGAAACATTGAACTTGACTGAAGTTAAGAACTATTCGGCCCATTAAGTCTGTCCATTCTTTCCTGCTTTAAAAAAAATCAAACCTTAGTTAGTCCTGTTCTTCGCTTAGATTCAGCATAACCATTCCATGTAGGTTTCAATTTTTGTGTTAATATCAACCTATTCTGCTAGGAGGCTGTTCCACTTACTTTCCGTACTCTCAGTAAAGTAAAACTTCCTTACATGTGGGGATTGTGCTCTAATTATGATTGTTTTCCAAAGGCAATTTACTAATTAGCTAATACATGTTGTTGTGAGCTATAGGACAGTAGAATAACGTAAGAGAAAGCATATCTCATGTTGTAATATTAGCAGCTAGGACAGTTCAACTCTTCAACTATACATGGGACACAACAATGTGATGATAAAGTACAACCATGTGGCTGTTTTAGCTTGAAGAAAAATATAAAACTGCACTATCAATAGTTTTCTTATTGGGGCGATCTTGACGCAATAATCAGTTAAGAAATATCTTTTCTTTATGGGTGAAAAGACTTTTTGGTTGGACCACACTATGCTAGACTACAATCAGCTGCAAATGGTCTGTTCTAAATGAGACACAAATTACATATTTATTATTATGTTATGCATATATTATTTCTGAAAAAAACATGCCCTAATGAACAATGTGAGGTGGCGTTTAATTTGTGAAAACAGATTTCCAGGTAGTCCGTTAGTTAAAAAGATGGTTGGTTTGCCAGACGACAGATGCACAGCTTGCATTTACATACCACCACATGCCCTCCACAGGCATTCTCAACATTAATTAGACAAATTATGCTCACACCTACAACATCCCAACTGCAAACAGAGATCATACCAGCAGCAGTTGACAAAGCACAACATCTGGGAAAAAGGATAAATAAGTCAGGTTATATCAGACAGCATGAGAACAGCTATTATTTGTGTGGCTGATAATGGAATTTATATCGCTGCTTTTGAGCTCTGATGCTACACATGAAACATGGCAGATGTACACTACAACACGCAAACTATATGTTAAATGCCTTAACCCATAAATTGGATCTATTAATTATCAAGAATGATTATTAAGAATGATTACATAACTACCATTGTCATTGTTTCATCCCATTTTATCAAATCCTTCTACTGTTACATTAGTGTAAGGAAGTTAATCATGAAATGGAAGCGTTTCAAATGAACACGTGGAAAAAAACTCTACAGGGTGGTCATTTTGCCACCAGAGAAAACAATTGTCCTTCTTGTACTCCAGGGTTGTTTATCCCTTGACAAATAAATGATACTTGATTCAGAGATTCAGTGCCAAGTGTTATCCACATACCTTGGTGTTGACATATAAGGGTCAGACCTCTGAAACACTGCTCTGTTTTCCAGTCAGGGTTATGGGGTAGAATTTGGCACAGCCTTCCAACAGGTCTGCCCCGCATTTACCACAAAAGCAAATTTTAAGAGCGAAAAAAAATAATCTGATTCACTCAATTTCTGGTATCCAAAAAATAAACTAATAATAATGTTATTACTAAAGCTGTTTTTCCCTTATAAATATAGAAACACCACCACTACCACAAAATGAAATGTTTCTGAAGCATCGACAGTGCAGTTTTGTCTATGTTTTCAACAACTTCAAGCAACAGACTTGTTATACAGAAAGCCATCTTGCATGCACTTCAATGTATTTTACTGGATGCACACAAGATCAGGTTTTTCTTAGTTGCTGGAGTTAAGAAATAAGCCTTTAGTCTTATTTAACTATTCCTGGTCTGCCTCTATTGAAACCAGGAAGCACTGCCACTAAAGCTGCAACCAACCACATGGACGCTACAAAAATATCACGTTAGGAGAGCCGCTTCCAAAACTACTTCTTGAAAAAGGTTCTACAAGGAACCTATTAGATTTACTAAATCTGTTAAAATTACTTGTCGAAATTTACAGGGCCCAGTAAACAACTCACAAATATGACTAGGGCAACAATTAGGCCCCAAATGATAAAACTAACATTTGAAGTTTGTAAAAGGTAGTTCAGCTCTAAGCTATGCAGTCTCTACTGTCCTTTCATACTCTTCGTGAACGTGTCCCAATTGTCATAGTAATAAGGATATATAGCCAATATATCTATTTTTTCTATTGCAATCAAGTAATCTCTGACACTGAATTTAAATATTCAAATTATATATATATATATATATATATATATATACACGGATCATATATATCTTACGTATACCGATATTTACATATATGGACGATGTATGACAATTGCTGTAATTCTTAATGGTTTGTACAATATTTTTGTTGAACCCCTTGAATCAAAGTTCAAAGTCTGCATTTCAGACACATCTTGGTTGCTTCATTTTTAAAATCCATTGTGGTGAAGTACAGAGCCAAAATTAGGAATATTGTGTCACTTGTGTCACTCAAATATTTATGGACCTGACGGTATACATATACTGTGTACATAATTGACAGTTTGCCTTAAACTAGGCATCTATAAATACTTTAGCTTGTTCTGAAAAATACATATACAGATTTTCCTAAAATGTCAACTGTTTAAAAGCTTCTCTCCTAAACATTACTAAAACAAAACTATTCAAATTGCCCTTGACACCTATGGGGAAAAATTATCCAGCCCCCTAACACTGAAAGGGTTATCCAATACTAACGGGAGTTTAATATTATCTCCGAAAAAGTCAATCATACCTATATATGAGATTAGTGAAGTGTGAGTGGAGAAAGGCTGCAATTATTTCAATATGAAAGTAAAAAGGCAATTTTTACCAAAGTTTTTGACAGATAAATATAATCAGGCTTTGTAAATGTTAATAAAGACAAAGTAACCATGAAAAAAGCATGTGAAGGAAAATATAACCTTGCCTACTGATAATAAAGCAATATTTACAAATTACTAGCAATTTAAACAACTTATGTTAAAAAATATGGCTTTACAGATACTGCACATCTTTAATTAGAAGTACAAACTTTAACTGTCTTTCCTATAACCTTTTTTGCTTATTTTTTGGTAAGCAAATGCTTAATGCAAATTAATACAACTTAACTGAATGCCTGAAAGTATGAGCTGTAGTCTCTTTTTTAATATTTAAAAACAAAAGGCTTAGGGAAATTCCTGACATATTACCCATTTTTCAACTTATCCTTTTGAACTAATACAAAGTTGGCCATTGTATGAGCCTTTAAACTACTTCAATAGGTTGCGCTGCATAGCTTTCTAAAACATTAACATTCAGATTACACGATGTGCTTCTCAGCCGGCTTGTGAAGTGGCTTTTGTCAGCAATTATTTTTGAATATATTCAATGTAGTAAATAGCATATACTGCATCTTCCATGACACAGAAAGCATACATTAATGTAATAACTAGGCACAGTTCTTTAAGTCAGTTTTCCCACTTACTAAATTTTTTATGCTTTTTTGATCTTAATATGAAAACAAAGCAAGCACTAACATCATCACCCAGAAATACTTTAGAAATCGTTTCAGGTACAACAAAACAGAAATTTGAAAGGACTTACAATTTGTTCCAGATGAAAAAAAACAGTGTTTTTTAATAAGAATACATGAATGTGATTTCCAACAAAGATGCAACTAAACAGTTTCAGCAGAACAAATTCCAACAAGATGTCAGTAGTTATTCTACCCACACACGACACACAGAAATGTGATTATTTCTTGAAATCAGTTAAATCTTTTTTAGTTTAAACAGACAGAGATGCATCCTATGGACCCATGGGTACAAAGACAAATGGCTTTCTGGCCTAGTATGCTTACAAATAATCTATACTACACAAATAATAATGAATTAAGAAGATAGTGGGTTTATAGTTTATAGTAGTTTAGGTTGAGAAAAGTCTTGCGTCCATCAACCCTTAAAGTGAAGTGAAGCGAAGCATTTCATTATTCCTGACCCCAAAACAGGGGAATAGAAAATCAAGTAAATGGACTATGCGCCAAACAGGGGTAGACCCCAGGTCCCTGTAGCCAGTCAATATGATGGACAGATAGGAAAAGCCATTGATCTCTTCTTCTACCAGGAGGTATCAATCACATAGCTCCTGAACGGCTCACTGGATGAGTGTTGGACAGGGCCGTCTTTAATGTGGAGCAAAAGGGGCGATTGTGACTGGGCCCACCACAGCTTACCTCTGTGTTGCTCACACACTGTGGGCACACATCTCATGCAGAGTCATGCTAATGTCAGAAGAAGGGAAGACTGCTCTGACTCTGACAGTCTCTACCTAATCTGCAGAGTCAGTGTGGCAAGTACTTTTGTTTTTTTGTGGGTTATTTTGGTGTTGGAGTGGAGGGTGTGATTGCATGCTAGGGAGCGTGGTAGGGGGGCATGCAAAGAGTCCTAACAAAATTAATAGTAACCCTGGTGCTGGGGTGACATACATCACAATCCCAAATATTGCAAAGAATAAATAAAAGGGCTTGTAGAATAGCTTATGTCAGTAGAGGAACAGATCCACTCTACCCTGTCCATCCCTATGCATCTAGTATAAAGTCCCTTCTGCTTACCCTCCCCTCCTCGTAATCCCATCTGTCCCCTTAATCCCCTCCTTCTACCCTCTCAGACCCATTCATCCATCTGGTGGTTGTAGATGTTTCTGTGTTTATGCCTGGGTTATTTTTAGAAACATTTTTGCATTTGTATTTTTTAATGTTTTTTTGTTTTAAAAATTATTTTTATCGGCTCTGTCTATATGCTGTAAACAAATAGTTTTTGGGCACAACATTTGTTTTCCCTGTTTGCTGAATTAGCTTCTTTGTATTATAGTACAGGAGGTTACACTAAGTGCCTTAAATATAACCTGCTGGTGGCATGCATATGTATCTAGAAATGGTGTCTAATGTTTGGATGCAGCTGCAGAAAAACAAATGTGCTGCGTGTTTCAAAGCGAAATGCTTCAGCAAAGATCAGTAAAGAAAAACAGTTTGCTACTGATCCATAAAAAAAAATAAAAACATCTGCCCCTTTAAGTTTAGTTATTACTTGGCATACTTGGAATGTTATGGTAGCGATTCTCAGAATTTGAAGCTGTAGCAAGAATTAACCTAGTCTGATCAAGTAAAACCAATAGACGTTGTAGGATAACACACCCAGTTTTGTGAAAGGATAAAAGAAAAACAACTAAGATGAGTTTTTGGTACATATTGAAGCGATCACTCCCGGTGTGTTTTTGTAAATTGCTGCACAGAAATCTGAAACCCTTCTATGATAGCTCAGAGTAAATGCTGGCACAGAGTGTGTTTTGGGTATTTCTTTTTCTTTCAGAATCTGTGTTAAAATGTTACTCTTTAGCAGCTGTAGAAAAAAAGAGGGACAAACAGCAGCTGGAAACACTTTGAGCATGAAAAGTTAGTTGGTATTACATTTGCATACACACAAACCATGCAGTCACAAAGTTGAAAAATCTAATGATTTTTTGTTCTCATAGTTACAATTGCTCTTTTGCAAAGTTGATGAAGAACCCACGTATTAAAACAGAATTGATTTCATATCTAATATAAAAAAGAAATATAAGAAAATATCAATCTTCCTAGCCAATTAATACATTTAATTACTATACACTACAGGAAACATTCTGTATTTTGTATGAAATAATGTTCGGGAAAATAATGTATGCTATTTTAGGTAGGTTACCTGCACAAACAACATAGAGTTTGAGATCCAAGAGTACATTTCACAATGGGGCGAAGCACGTCGTGGGTTAATGTGCACAGACACAGGCAACCCCTTCACTGAAGCAAAATGAATCTCAAAGTGAAATACTATTTATTAGTGGGCCCTAGGCAAATGCACACATTGAGCAATAGGTGAGGATGTTTCCTCCCAAAGATGTAAAGAGACAGTTAAGCCATCATGTGCATCCCAATGCATACGCTGCTTTAAGTTATTTTTTCCCCTTGCAAATCCGTGTGGGGATTGATCACAATCACCTCCACCCCATGCACTTCCCCCAGTTCATTTCTTTCCAATACACATAGATGGTATACTCCCTGCCAGACATCTTCAGTACTGGCTCCAGTGATATATCCAGGGGCCTAACACATGAACAGAAATGGCTCCCATTGAGAAGTGTGCGGCTGCCAGCTGGATATGCCCGGCTTCATGATTATAAAACTGTAGTGGCCTCCGGCTTTAAAGTGCCAGGGCTATTTAGTCATTCCATGTCTGGTCCTGCTTACAAACTACTTTAAAAATCTTTTTTCATTAGGGTGTCCCTTAAAGTGATGCGTTAACCAAAAACTTACTTTTGACAGTCACATCTTTACTGGTATCTCCCAAAACGTCCCTGTCTTCTAAATCCGTTTGAACAGCTTTGTTTTCAAATTGGTTTGTAGCTTCCGTATCCATATTTTCTTTTTCACATTTTTCTGAGCACAGGAAAAGAATAAATTAGTTAGTGATCCAAATCAAGATAACGTAATACAAAAATTCAAATCACACTAAAGCTGTGTGTATAGCAAATTCACCGTTTTAATAGGGCAATCAATCAAAATGATGTATCAGTATTTCACAACTGTCTTAAAAAGGCACTGTAAATATTTACCACTGGTTTGCAGAGTTCAATGCATATTAGCTTAAAACAACTAATACCTTCATTGTAACACTTATATCATTTGCATATGAACAAAACACAATTAAAATCTAAAGTTAATTACAGTAACATGGCTATATGTGATTTCAAGAATTCACATGCCTCACATCTCAAATGATATGGATACGTGTTGGTATATCAGAACAATGCAATTTCTCTTCTACATCAGTAGCTCTTCAAATTTAAAGGATGGTTTGCTCTCTCACTGCAAAATTATCACAGGCAGAAAATACCATAGAGATGAACTGATAGTGTCGATGGAGTACACTGCATGATGTTAGGACACCTGAGCTGGAAGGGGGGCTATTAGTGGAAATGGATGGAGAGAGCCGTGGCAACTCTCTAACCTTACCTAAGGAGCCATCTCTGCTTTATAGCGTTGTGAGGTGGCAGGGTGATACAGCTCCCTGGGCCAGTCATGGGAAATCAGAAGATCTCTCCTTTTATCTGGAATGTTCTTTGGCTCTATCTCTATATCTGTTTAAGATTTATAACTTAATGCTTGATTTTTGTCAACAACCTACCTGAGCCAAATATTTTAAATATTTTAAGGAAGGGTTTGAGCATTCAACGGTATATTTCTAATGCTGTATTTAGGAACAGAAGTGTTAAGTTCAGTAGGAAAGCGTGTGAAAAAAGGTGTGCTGGGATGCCCTCATATTTAGCATTAAAGGCACATTAAGGGGGGCTATTGCTGTACTGCAGTGAAACCATTGGTATGACTAGAAAGTAAAGAAGTATTGCCGTGTCAGTCACCGTTTCTTTAACAAACATTTTTAGCTGCATAACTTACAAAAGATCAACATGGCTGTAAACAATCTCCAGTGCTATAGGCTCATAGATCACTAACTTAAACAAAGCAGGTTCAGCATAGGATAAAGAATATAACTTCCTCCTTCCTACTTGGGCAGAAGTATACCGAATTGTCATCAAGAGATGATGGAAATGAAAGCAAATTTGCATACAATACCCTGGTAGCAGCTTTTGGTATATCTCAGATCGGGAACATAGATGTATAAGCATAAGTGCTTAGATCTAGATTAATGCTATACAGAAGCCTGAAAAGTATGTGTCTTTATATAATACATAATAGAAATACACTATATTAAAAAAATGGCTAATCTAGTAAAATATATTTTACTCTGTTGAACACCACATTTAATGTGGTTTTAAAACACTACAAATCAAAGGTCAGGCATCATAAAACAGCACTGGCCTGAATCTTCCTTTTTTTTCTAAGTATATACATTTAATATTCACATAGGGTGTGATCGTGAAACTATAGTTAACATTTAAGCAGTCACTGAAAGTTCCAAGAAGGTTTTGCATTTGTAATGAAATGTCAGGAAGATTTGTGTGTGTGCGTGAGTCATAAAGTTGCCACTCTGCAAATCTCAAAGACGGGAAGCTTTGTCGGCAAGCAGTTGTTTTTTTTTTTTTTTTTCTGAAGCAAATTTTAAATTAAAGGGACCGTTTACTGTCCCTGACAGCCCTCACAGAAGAATATATACTTATATTTAATATGAGTTCTTCAGAAACAAAGAAAAAAAATACGTACCTGATGTAGAAACTGCAGCTGCTGTCCACCTCTATGGTCTGACAATTCCTGCCACTGATTGAATGCTTGAAGCAGCCAATCAGTGACAGGAAAGCTCTCTCATTGAACAGACCCCTGCCCACTGGAGCTGACTCAAAGTGATTATATTAGGTGCATGGAGTTGTGTTTGGCCTACACATCTCCTCCACAAAATACAGCTGGGGCAGGGGAATGGGCAAACGCGTACAGGGGATTCTGCAGAATGACCCCATCCATTTGCAAGTAGGGTGCCATGCCATTTAAAGAAATCACTCCGTTTTTGAAATTTGCAGTGGAATGTCCCTTTTCTTCTGCCCACTCTAGTCCAGTTATTCAGTGTCCTAATACATACACTAAACGTTTGTTACCCAAAGCAACACAACAGGTGTGCAGTGCTTTAAAAATCTATACAGGTGCCAGAATTGCACAGATCAGTGGAAAACTGCATCAAAATAATGTGAACAGTGTGAATGAAGAACTTCATTTGAAGACCAGCTGAGATTCCATGAATGGTTTAAAGTTTAAATACTTGATCTAACTAGATGTGTTTTATTTTCTATACAAACCTATTTCCAACACAGGTTTTATTCTATAATGTTATCGTTTTTAGTCTGGTTACAAAATTCCTTTCACGAAGACATGCTAGCAACTGCTTGGGAGCAAAACTATTCCCAACAGGGCTTCTCATCCTTCAGCAATATCACCTGCAATCATTGAACCCAAAGATGTTACTTATTGGTGTCTGACGTTATGGTGGCTACATATATATATATATATATATATATATATATATATATATAACAATCGCAATAAATAGAGACCCCAAGATATTTTATATGGCTGATACCTATAAACAGTGTATTTCTATCAAATTGATTTTGTCTGGGAAAATAAACTACCGTATTTGCTCGATTATAAGACGACCCCGATTATAAGACGACCCCCCAAAATCAAAATATTAATTTAGGAAAAAAACAAAAAGCCTGAATATAAGACGACCCTATAGGAAAAAAGTTTTACCAGTAAATATTAATTCATGTAAATTATTTTTTCATGTTTAATAAAAGCTATGATTGAGAAAAATATATTTTTTAAATTTCCTTTTATTTGCCAACCTGCCCCCCCCAGTTATGCCACTCTGCCCCCAGAAATGCTTTATACCCCCCTATTTGCCACTCTGCCCCATGATATGCCTTATACCCCTATATGCCACTCTGGCATATAGGGGGTTAAAAGGCATATCATGGGGCTGAGTGGCATATAGGGGGTTAAAATGCATTTCTGGAGGTATATAGGCATATCATGGGGCTGAGTGGCATATAGGGGGTTAAAATGCATTTCTGGAGGTCCAGAAATGCATTTTAACCCCCTATATGCCACTCAGCCCCATGATATGCCTTTTAACCCAGCATGTACTGGCTGCCTTGGCTTGATAGGAGTGTGATTGCTGTTAGCAGTTTGATATATATATATATATATATATATATATATATATCAAACTGCTAACAGCAATCACACTCCTATCAAGCCAAGGCAGCCAGTACATGCTGGAACCTGGGGATGATAGTAGTGGGATTACAGCCTCCCTATGCCATGCTACAACCCCCACCCCCCTTACACATCCATGCTATCACACACAAACACATTTAAATACTCATTCATTCCATTAATCACACATACTTCACACATTAAACACACATTAATCACACATACTTACCCAAAAACCCTCCCCCACCCCCTTACCTGAACTGCAGATCTCTCACTCGAAGACTTCTGCAGGGGACCGGCTGTAGAGCAACTTCTCTGGCCCCGCCCCCAGAGGAGGGAGGGGGAGATAGAGCTCTGTGAGGACGCTGCAAGCTTCCTGTCCTCCTGCTTCTAACAGAAGAGACGCTGCTCGCGACCGGTAAGCAGCATGGCCCCAGCAGACATTTTTTGGGGGGTCTGAGAAGACGACCCCGATTATAAGACGAGGGGTATTTTTCAGAGCATTTGCTCTGGAAAAAACCTCGTCTTATAATCGAGCAAATACGGTATTTGACCAAATTTACTGAAAATGCCCAAAGGTTCCTATGAATCGGAACATCTAAAAAGGGAGGATGTTCCCATGGGAAAATCAGGAAGATGCCCTCCTGAACTTGTTTACGAGTGCTTGAGAAAATAATTTCAACCACCAGGCTGGCCAGCTGGCACTACTTTTCAGAGATCTGGCAGGCTAATTGTCTGGAAGGATGATAGGATGTTATAGGCTAAAATGAAGAACACGTTTTATTGCCAAACTGGGACCCATAATAAAAAAGGGCTGCAAAGATGTGATACAGTGTATGTTTTGTTGACAAAATCACTTGCAAAAAATGTTTATGTATGTATTGCTGCCCAACACAATTAGATATATTAGCTGAGCTACACACAAAAAATCTGTCTCACTATTTTCCTCAACGCTCTTTATGCCACACATACCAGGCTCTTAATATAAATGTCCTCTTACTTCCAGTAAAGTGGTATTTTCATCAGACCTGGAAGTTGTATATTTTTTGTACAACAAACTTAACAGGAACAGAAAGTACATACCATAAATAGCCTTGATTTAGTTTGACTATGTGTAAGCATCTATGTGGTGGAACCTTAAAAAAAGAAGACTTTTATTTGCTTAATGAAGAAAGTATTTGCTTAAATATATAAAGAAGACAGTAATAATTTATATTCAGCAACATGAATATGGAGATAGAGTACCTGCTAAAGACTGATGCCATGGATAGTGGTAGCACTTTACAGGTGCTTCCGAGTGCTATATGGCACTAAAACAATATAAGACGTTAAACCATTTGTATCAAAAGCACTTATGAAAGGCAGCTTGCAAGTGCTTCCAAATGCTAGTTAACACAATGTACTCCTCACTTGAGGAATGATCCAGAAAAAATATCTCCAGGGAGCTCATCATTATGATCTTGCAGTTTAGCATTTAAAGAGTACTAGATGTGTATCAGACTTACTATGTGGCAGATAAACAAGGAACAGTAAGTCTTTATAGTAAATAAGTAAATCATATATACCGTATTGGCTCGAATATAGGCCGCACTTTTTTCCCCCACTTTAAGTTTTTAAAGTGGGGGTGCGGCCTATATTCGGGGTCTAGCGCCCGACGCCCGGGACATGCAGTCCCGGGCGCCGGGCAGGCAGCGGGGTTAAGATACAGATCCCCCGCAGCGGTGCAGGGGACCTGCATCCTTCTCCCCGATACGCTCAGACAGCCTCCCCTGCCAGCACTTCCCACGGGGGGGGGTTGCCGGCACGGGAGGTTATCTAAGCGTTTTACCTCTGCCCACCCCCGACTTACCGGAGCAGACTCCCGGGTGTCTTGCGGGGCCGGCGGGAGACATTTACGCAATACGCAAATGCAACTTCCGGTAACGGTACCGGAAGTTGCATACGCGTATTGCGTAGATGTCCCTCGCCGGCCCTGAAGACACCCGGGAGTCTGCTCCGGTAAGTCGAGGAGGGGGGCAGAGGAGGACAGCGGCAGCGTATCGCGGGGAGGGAGGACAGCGGCAGCGTATCGCGGGGAGGGAGGGCAGCGGATCGCGGAGAGGGAGGGCAGCGGATCGCGGGGAGGGAGGGCAGCGGATCGCGGGGAGGGAGGGCAGCGGATCTCGGGGAGGGAGGGCAGCGGATCTCGGGGAGGGAGCGCAGCGGATTGCGGGGAGGGAGGACAGCGGCAGCGTATCGCGGGGAGGGAGGACAGCGGCAGCGTATCGCGGGGAGGGAGGACAGTGGCAGCATATCTCGGGGAGGGAGGACAGTGGCAGCGTATCTAGGGGAGGGAGGACAGTGGCAGCATATCTCGGGGGGGAGGACAGTGGCAGCATGTTTTTTTTGGTGCTTTTTTAAAGAAAAAAAACTTTTTCTTTAAAAAAGCACCAAACTTTTAGGGTGCGGCCTATATACGGGGGCGGCCTATATCCGAGCCAATACGGTATAATTTTGTTACTTTTTTATAGATTTTGTTCAGTAAATAGCTTTAGAAGCTTGGAACTTCTACAAGTTTGGGTATAAACATCTGCAAAGAGCTCAAAAATGACCAGCTCTATTTGCCCCATATCAGATAGGAAGAACTGCAACAGGATTTCTCATGGTAACAAAAATGTGTCCGCGATTAACACCAGGGTTTTTGATATCAACATTTAAGGAGTCTCCAGCAACCGATTCTTCTCATGGATCAGTGAAGCAAGCCATGTTTAGTTCATCGTCACTCCCTTCATGAAAATAAGATGATTTTCAAGGCCAGTAGAAGGCTGGTGTTCTAGGTTTACTGATTGAACCCACTTAGTGGCTAAGCTAGTTTGCTTGGTATGTACAAGCAATGCTCCACAAAATGAATTAGCCTTGGTGGATCTGAACTGAACAAAACATAGTGGATGAGACACTGATAGAAACTTTACACTATGTTAAATTATATTACAATTATATTGTAAGGAAATACAATTTAAATTCTAATTAGATATGGTTAAGCTCCTTTAATATGCCAACTCTGTAAAAACAGATATATATATATATATATATATATATATATATATATATATATATATACCGTATTGGCCCGAATATAGGCCGCACTTTTTTCCCCCACTTTAAGACTTTAAAGTGGGGGTGCGGCCTATATTCGGGGTCTAGCACCCGACGCCCGGGACATGCAGTCCCGGGCGCCGGGCAGTCAGCGGGGTTAGGATACAGATCCCCCGCAGCGGTGCAGGGGACCTGTATCCTACTGTCTGATACGCTCAGACAGCCTCCCCTGCCAGCACTTCCCACGGGGGGAGTACCGGCACGGGAGGTTGTCTAAGCGCATCGCACGGACGTTCCGCACGATGCATTTTAACCCCCCCGACTTACCAGGGCAGACTCCCGGGTGTCTTGCAGGGCCGGCGGAAGACACCTACGCAATACGCGTATACAACTTCCGGTGCCGGTACTTCCGCTGAGTGCCGGCACCGGGAGTTGTATACACGATGTGCATAGATGTTCCCCTCCGGCCCCGTAAGACACCCGGGAGTCTACTCTGGTAAGTCGGGGGGGAGGACAGAGTGGCAGCATATCTCGGGGGAGGGGGTCAGAGTGGCAGCATATCTCGGGGGGGGTCAGAGTGGCAGCATATCTCGGGGGGGTCAGAGTGGCAGCATATCTCGGGGGGGGGTCAGAGTGGCAGCATATCTCTGGGGGGAGAGGACAGAGTGGCAGCATATCTCGGGGGGGAGGACAGAGTGGCAGCATATCTCGGGGGGGGAGAGGACAGAGTGGCAGCATGTTTTTTTGGTGCTTTTTTAAAGAAAAAAACTTTTTCTTTAAAAAAGCACCAAACTTTTAGGGTGCGGCCTATATACGGGGGCGGCCTATATCCGAGCCAATACGGTATATATATATTTCGTATTGGCACGAATATAGGCCGCACTCCCCCCCCACTTTAGGTCTTTAAAATGGGGGTGCAGCCTATATTCGAGGTTTCATTTATCCCTGCTACAGGTAAGCAGCAGGATGTTAGGATCCAGATCCCCCACAGCGCTGCAGGGGACCTGGATCATCCTTTCCAGCAGCCGTGGACGTCTGCGCGATGCCGTTGCCGATACTTCTGCCGGGGCTTCTATGACGGAGAAGCACTGTCACACACTGGGTAAGCAGGTTAGCGAGGGGCCTCGGTGCAGGGATAGCGTTGTCTGTTTGTACACTGCGATTCATGGTGCAAGGTAGACAGGCACACAGCAGACAGAAGTGCGGGACTGGAACTGGCAAGGCTGATGAGGAAATAGAAGCCCACCGGCAGGGCACACGACTGGAAGCTCACTGGCAGAGCACAGGACTGGACATGCTGCTGGAAGCCCTCAGGCTGGGCACATGACAGGAATCCCACTCGCAGGGCACACGACAAGAAGCCCACTCGCAGGGCACGTGACAAGAAGCCCACTCGCAGAGCTGAAGGCAGGAGCAATACAGAATCATGTACAAAAGGAACAGGACCAGGGCAAAACGGTCCTATTACTACAATGCCAAGGCCCCGTTTGCAGGAAGCTACAGCCCTTTATACTGCAGGGCAGCAGGTAACGAGGCCAGGTGACAACAATAGGAGGAGAGCAGAAACATAGGCAGAGCGGCCACTAGAGGCTGAAATAGGAACAGTCCAAAAACCTGAATGCACAATACAGGAGCCAGGAAACCAGGGCAGAATGTCACAAGCACCAGTGGAAGTGCCGCCAGAGGAGGTTGTCTACGCGTACCACACAGACGTTATATATATATATATATATATATATATATATATATATATATATATATATGTGCGTGTATAGAAGTATATTTCCTCATTTTTTTCAAAGAGTAATCATGGGTTGCTTGGCATTTCAAAATAACTAAATAATGTTGTATGCATTTTAGCGAATTTGACTTTTGCCAGACATTGTTGTGTTGAGGAATTCACTAACGCAGCATGAATGCTTTATGTGTCTCACACTTGAAAAGGGAGAAGGCTCTGTCTTCATATTCCAAACTGAAAAAATAAACATGATTGTGGGAACAACTCCCTGTGAGGGGTTTTGTGAGGCATAACCAGTTGAAACGCCTGAAAAAATGTGTGTGGTTTTGATATCCACCCTTTCGTTCTAGAAAACAAAATAACAGAACTTGAACATAGCAAAAGAATATATTTCTGCAAAATCTGTCCTAAGAGTCAAGTTAAAAACTGAATAATATTTATATTAAAATATCCACTTACCGCATTACAAAAATCGTTTTGGGGGGTTCAACACTGCTCAGTGTTTTTCTAAAAAAGTACTTTAGGTTAAAGCAAAAAAAAAAAGGGATAACTTTTTCCAGACTATGAAACTTTGTTTCATTTTGAACAATTGCACATTGGAATGTAAAATGTCAAATTGTTGTCACACGCTGCTGACACAGCGATTGCAGCCGAGGTCATGATCGATGAGGGTATGAGAGAACTGAACGTCTTACTGACTGCAGTTCTTATAGAGCATTTAATTCATATTAACCGGAATGAGCTATTACATAAATATTTTCTGATTCCACATTTAAAAGGTGATGTTGACCCTTACTGACAGGGGAGAGTCCAGTCAAAATCTTCCAGCAATCTTATTCTGTAGGCAAGAACAGTCTTCATGGTCAAGTGACAGCAGAATGGATTTATTCAAATAACAGGGATAGGGACGTTTAGGATAATGAAGGGAGAATCGGTTATAATGGTGCAAGGGAGGTAGAATGAGCAGCAGGGGTAAGGCATCGATAGAGGGAGCAGAAGAAGTAGTGAAGTTAATCATCAACAATCAAATCGTGCCCAGACTGGCCATCAGACACACCAGGCAAATAGACAGTTGGCTAATGCCCTCCAGTGTACCTCTATTGCCATTCTTGCTTCCAATGCCACCTTAAATGTCAGGCTGCCTGATGTATACACATACCTGCATGCTGCAAATGCTTAATGGTGTGGTGTGCAGGCCATGTATCCAGAAGGTTCCTGCACACATGTAATTTATTGGCTGACGATCTCAAAGACTAAGGGCCAGTTTTTAATGTAGGCCAGGACTGATTTTATTCCCTAGCCTGTTCTTTATTCAAATTATAATTTTGTTTTCTATTACTCCATTTCATCTTTCAAAAGTGTAACAATGTAACAAACCACTAAAGACCAACCTAACTGTAATGTAACGGTACATTTTGTAAAAAAACAAAATAAAATAAAACCTCACAATGCTTCTTATTTTATTTTATTATCTTTTTTAAGCCTCATAGCGATTATTGTTATATAACCAAAGCTGAGTGTGGTGAAATCTTTATTAAGATTCCAAACTAGTTTAGGCATTCTTTCAGAAAATGCATGAAAAGACACCTGAACAAGCATGTCCCTCACGGGCATCCTTAATATCTATTACAAAGATCTTTTTTTTGTGCTCTTAGACTGAAGAACCAGTCTGAAAGTTTTCTCAGTTGAATGGCGGTATGCTATATTGATAGACATAACAATAATAATAATTAATGAAAATGACAGTTTATTTGATATGAGCCTTTAGTCACGTTTAATGATATCACTTAAAAAATCACAGTGGATTGTAATTGGATGACTTTGCATTAGACAATACGCATGCCCGCGTTACAGTACACTATAAAATGTGTCACTGCGGCTCCAGTAGCCATAGCAAACATACTGTAAGAATCAGAATTATGTCAGCCTATAATAATGTTTTGTGCTATGCAGTAAATAAAACATGACAGTGAGTAAGCCTAACCATATGACTAGGTGTGGCTTTCCATTAGTGCTTCAAGTGTTGAGTAATTTGAGTAACGTTAATTATTGTGTGTCATAGGAAACTGGGTACAATGTTGCTAAATACATATTCTTCTAGTTTGGTTTGGCAGTTAAAAAATGCTTGCAGAGTTTATTTGCTGTAAAGCAGTAAAAAAAAAATGGCTGTGAAGATTTTTAGTGTAAAGGAAAACGCCAACGATCATATTCACTTTACTTCATACGATACAGTGTCTTGAGAAAAGTATTTACCCCCATGGCATTTTTCCTATTTTTTTGCATTACAACCTGGAATTAAAATGGATTTGTTGGGGGTTTGTATCATTTGATTTAAACATCCCTACAACTTTGAATATGCAAAATATTTTTTATTGTGACACAAACAAGAAATAAGAAAACGTTCACTATTCACCCCCCAAGTCAATACTGCAAGACTCGTGGGGTGTGTCTATATGAGCAAAACTCCTCCCACTCTGCAGGTGTACAGCAATTTTTAAGTCATACCACAGATTCTCAATTGGATTGAGAGGTCTGGGCTTTGACTAGGTAATTCCATGACATTTTACTTTTTCCCCTTAAACCACTTGAGTCTTGCTTTAGCAGTATGCTTATGGTCATTGTCCTGCTGGAAGGTGAACTTCCATCCCAGTCTCAAATCTCTGGAAGATTGAACCAGGTTTTTCTCAAGAATTTCCATTTATTTAGTGACATCCATCATTCCTTCAATCCTGAACAGTTTCCGAGTCCCTGCCAATGAAAAACATCCCCACAGCATGAAGCTGACACCACCATGCTTCACTGTTGGGATGGTATTCTCTGGGTGATGAGAGGGGATGGGTATGCTCCAGACATAGCATTTTCCTTGATGGCCAAAAAGCTCAATTTAAATTTCATCTGATCAGAGCACCTTCTTCCATATGTTTGGGGAGTCTCTCACATGCCTCTTTCAGCAATGGCTTTTTTTCTGGCCACTCTTTTGTAAAGCCCAGCTCTGTGGAGTGTATGGCTTAAAGTGGTCCAATGGGCAGATACTCCAATCTCCACTGTGGAACTTTCCTGCTAATTCATGAGCTATTATTGGTCTTTTTGTTGACTCTAATTAATGCCCTCCTTGCCTGGTCCTTGAGTTTTGGTGGGAGGTCCTCTCTTGACAGGTTTGTTGTGGTGCCGTATTATTTTAATTTCTTAATAATGAATTTAATGGGGCTCTGTGGGATGTTCAACGTTTTAGATATTACCCCTTGCTCAGTGGTGTTGCAGACTATTGGGCCTTTCGGAACAGGTGTGTATATATATATATATATATATATATATATATATATATACTGAGATCATGTGACAGATCATGTGACACTTAGATTGCATACAGGTGGACTTTATTATGTGACCTCTGAAGGTAATTGGTTGCACCAGATCTTATTTTAGTGCTTCATAGCAAAGGGGGTGAATACATATGCAAGCACCATTTCATATATTGAATTTTTTGAAATAAGCTGTTTTCTTCATTTCACTTCACCAATTGGACTATTTTGTGTATGTTCATTACATGGAATCCAAATAAAAGTTGGATTTGGCAAACACTCTAAGGAGAGCCATGAGTGGAAAATGCTTCCACTGATGTCAATGGGAACCCTTTCCTGCCACTGATTAGCTGCTTCAAGCAACCAATGGCATGGCAACTTATACCACCAAGGGGGTGGGGGGCTGCAGAGACTTCCTGAGGTTTTTTGCATGTTATTTGAATGCATATTAAACTTTTATGTGCATTTATTGGTCTCCCGAGAACACTTCATTCTTCAGTGAGCATCACCATGTATTTAAAACAACTAAGGAAATAAACTGGTAATATCAATACCAATCAAACAAATGCGCATGGCGTCCTCACTGCAAAAACTGAATCACTGTAGATTTTGTTTGCTCTGTTTGTTTGGAAACACTGAGTCACAAAGACGCTAAGGTAGCTAATATCATCCTGAATACTTCTGTGCAGCCGCAGTTAGCATGATGGGAATTTTGTTTTGATTAAATGTGTTCCAAAACTAAACTTAGTTTCACTGTAAACAAATTAGTAAAATGTTTCTAAATAAAACCTAGACTTATATCAAGAAAATCTGCAATACACCATAAAATTTCAAACAGAGCCCGGCATCAAATTTTATTATCTTTCTCAGAAGTACACATTTGCTTCTTAGTCAACACATATGGTGATCATGAGTGAGCTATACATCTGCAAGGATTGGCAATCTGTGTTTCCATTGTAGCTGTCTGTTAACACTCATATGACGGTTGATGACAATCTCTGTACATGTACATGGTCAGATGCCAGAGTATCTACCATTCCGATTCTTGTCCATATAACCAAGTGTAATAAAGGGACACTATAATGTCCCAGACAGCCTCACCAAAAACAGAATGCATACTAAAAGTAAAGATTAAAAAAAGTAAAGCACCTTTTATTAATTTAGGGAAGACTGAAGCTACCTCCTCTGCTTTCTTTACTGCACTGGAGCTGTACAGTTGTATTTAATTCTATTTGTATTTCACATATGACAGGTTACTTTTAAATACCCATAAGCACAAAATGCCATCACCTGATGTTGGTGGATCCCAAAGAATACTATCAGCTCTATAAGTAAACGAACCCTGAGTAGGCAAAATGTTTAATTTCCAGAGACAATCTACTTATAGGCAGTGTATACAATGTTTACTTTACAACTGAAGTAGATGAAAGGGTGCAAGCCTAATGTTATATTTAACTTTTAATTGAATAGTAAATAGACACAGTAAGTTATAGAATATTCTACAACCACGTAGCCATGTCATAAAGAATCAAATGCTAATATAAAAGGGTTGGACTGAATACGGCTTAGAAATAACTTTACCGGATTACTAGTAAATTACTAGTAAATGTGCAGAGGATTGCGTACAAGTGATGTCTCTTCATTTTGCACTTAATCCCATAATTGTGTACAAATACAGCCCAATATGGTTTGATATTTTGATATCTAAATATTTTTGAACCCAAGCAATGACAGTCTTGTGGTTTTGCTACTGAAAAACTTGCCAAATCCGGCAATGCTCTCTAACAATGCATGAACACAACAAATTCTTCATTATAAAATAATATATATTTGTCGGACACAATGATGTGATCAAATTAACTAAGGTGGAATTCATCACGTGATTTTTCTCCTGTTCAGAACTACAGATATTTTACAATTGATGTTACATTATTAGTATAATAAAGCAGTTTTATTAAACAACTTTAAGTGAATATATTATATTTATCTGCGTTACAGGGCTGCCCTCCCATTCTCTGTCACACTTTTGGTCTCTGCAGGTCTGAAAGAGTAGAGTACTGGGATGTGACTTCATATGACCATGAGTGTGAAAGAGAAGCAGCTGTACTCTTAAATCCAGGGCCCAAATACTGTTTTTGCTCGATTATAAGATAAGGTGTTTTTCAAGAGCAAATGCTCTACGTGATGCGTAAATTTGCCCCTAGGGCATGGCACTGGTTATCAACTAATTATATTCAACAGTTTATTTTACATTTGCCGTTAAGTTTGCTTTAAAAAATCTGTTATAAACGTTACTGAGCTCTTCTAGTTGAAAACAATGTGATGATATACTGTCAATTCGTTGCTTACCCAAGTCTGTCTTTTTATAGAGATAATACTTATTTGTAATGTCTCACCCATAATTCTAGCATGGCAGGATTTACACTAGTAAATAAATATGTACAGATTGCTTAAAAAAAGGTAATTTACTGCTTAGTAATGTGTTGATAATATGACTGCCATGTTGCTGCTAAATTATTCGACAATAATTATCTTTAAAAAAAATGTATTTTACGTGGAAAGAAAAAACACATTTCAGCTTCACAGCCATTCTTAAACATCTGGCATTCTAGTACTTTAATCAGCAACTAGAAAAGCCAAGACATTAATTCATGACTTCATACCGTACCTCTGCCGCACCAGAGGGGCCTTCCAAACTGAGGTTTAATTGCAATCTCAGTACTGACTTGCCATATAGCGGCATAGTTTAACAATGTATCCCATTGTGCCACAGATTTATGTAACATATTCTCTGCCAATATGTGTTGAGTATCTCACAGCGAGTTTTAGTTCACTTTTTTCAGTGAGTGGGCCTCAGTTTGCAGGCCCTGTTGCTGAACAGAAATGTTAGAGCTACACAGAAATGTAATATGCAAGACAATATTGCTCTCTTAGTCGGCCTTTGGCAGATATCAAACCGCTGACAGCTTTTTATATGACAGCTTATCTAGAAAATAAGATAAGGAGTTATACGGAGATAATACATTGCCAAACATGTCCAACAAAATGCCTGTGTTTACTTTAATATGTATTTTATATCATATTAAAATAAACCACTTCTCATTAGCTGCAGCTCCAAACTGATGTGCACTGCACTCTCTGTGGTCTCTTTTTCTAGCCACTGTTGGCTGCCTGAATCATTGGCAGAAAAGCCCTTCATTGGAGCCAATGGAGCGGTTCCTACTCATCCACACAAGGGTCTCAGTAGACCCTTTGGAACTCTAATTTGAGCCTATGCTACACCTGGATGGGGAGAGTACAGCGTGCATGTGACTGCACATTTGCAGAAAGCACTTCAATTGACAGTAAAGAGACACTACAGCCATCATATGCACTAGTTTTAGTAGTGTTGCAGAATTCCAAGTATCCTTTTCAGATGAAAGCTCAAATCAGGTTAGGCTCAAGGTCTTTAAGCATCCTAGGCAAACTATGTCTCCAGTTCACCCCAACCACATATTCCTCTGCTCAGTGCCTTGCCTTGGAATGAGAGACTTTTAACCAATCAGAGACGCTCTAAAGTCCACTCACCAGAGGAGATATTAAAGGGGCAGTTTAACGTCCCATGGAGCAATTGCAAAGAATACTGCATATTGAACTCCCTTAGTACTTTAGTATGCATTGAAACAGTAAAAAAAAATTACTAACCTGAGAATCTGCAGCTACAGAGCTGCAGCTCCCCACCCTCTCTGTGGTCTGACAATTCTCGCAGAAAGCGATCCAACTGAAATCAATGGGAGAGTGTTCTTACACCCCTCTAATGTTCCCTGAACCAGCACTGGAGCTCATTGGCTTTAGATGGGAACAGAGAAATTCATGCATTTGTAAGGGGGAACATGAAGAAAAATTAAAGCGATGACATGGCTATCATATGCATTACATTTGATAGCAATATGGGGTAAAGAAAAAGTCACTGTACAAGTAGTCAGGGAAGGCAGGTTACAGCAGAGTCTCGAGGCATCAGGGCATACCTCCAGCTGAGCAGCTTAATTCTGGACAGACAGAATCATTGTAATTTCAAAAGTACAATGTGTTGCCTGAGATTTCTAACTTAATAAAAAACAATCTCGTGGTCTTACAAAATAAGTAAATATTATTTTTAAAGTTAAGAAGCTTTATGAAACGTGACTCAACAATTTTCCAGATTTACCTTTTTAAGCAAATTAGCCAGATCATTAAGTTCCTGCTATTTGTACGCATTGGACCATTCCTTCTTGCACTTTCATGACAGACAGATTAATCGTTAGATCTTTTACCTTTTTTTTTTTTTTTTTTTTTTACAGAGATGCTACCATTTTTCCTTGTCTTCTGTCTTAAAATCTCAAACTATATACTCCAAATTGAAGCATCCATATAAAAGCATAATTCAGGAAACATGATAAATATTCATAAAGAATCTCTTACGTTAACACCATGATATGTGTTAATATTTCTTTAAATACATAGAGGCAGGTGATATGCCTGATCATAGGTTGGAACATTGGCCTTACAACAACATACCCTAATTCATCATAGAACTTCCAAACCCACACCTAAATACCAGCAGGACTCTACTTCTGGATACATGGGTCCTTGTTTGCTTCCTTTAAGATACACATGAAGACCCAGAGTCCAAACACATGATGTTTTTTAGCCATGCTGCCCACAACCTCCTCTTCTGATGACCCAGACCTTGACAGGCAGTGGCCTGAAGCCCGCACCAGCTTGCCCAAGTTGAGCCACAATTAGCTATCAAAAGAATAGGTAAAAGTACTGATAAATAAAATAACAACAATAATACAAACACTGAACGCTACTGTGCTAGCTGCAATATTTCAATAATAAGCAATAGACGAATGCTGGACACAGAACACTGGATGAAGAATGTGCTCATGGCCGCCATTTTAACTACACTAAGAGGAAGAAAATCTCGCCATTTTAATTCAACTTCTTCTACGGGTTTATTTCTTGTTTCCATGGCAACCCGGACGGATGAATGGGATTTACGAAAACATTGTAACATTGGATGAATTTCGGCAAATACGAAGAGGACGACGGACAAAGTTCGTTGAATAAGAAGAATTTTTTCCCCCTGAAAATGAACACGAAAACGAACACAAACCTTCCACCGGCACCCAAGTCTAGCAAGTAGTATATAGATGTTTTAGCCACAGCTGATGACAGTCCAGCATTTTTCACCTAACCGGGCTTTGCAGATGAGTTAAGGTGAAATGAATCATTTCATCTCACCAACTATGTAATATAAATGGAAAGTTCTCAAGCAAGAACAGCTGATTTGGTTCTGTGTAATGCATAACTAAGTCGCTGACAGAATATAAGTAGAAGACAAAATATAGAAGAGAATCTAAAACCCGAGACTACGTTTTTGGTTTCTCACAGGCCTAGTCAATAAGATACAATGAGCAATGGGTCAATACTTGGATCAGTTAAATCTTTGTGACAATTCCTAAGATTACGCAAATAACAGATGTTCATCTGATCATTTATACCATGTATAGCTGTCAATATAATCTAAAATTATTATAATTGTTTTTATAAACCACTATCATATTCCGTAGCGATGTACAATGTTTTTGTGACAGCCTAATTATGTCACACCATAAAGAGCCTTGACTTCTCCGCTGTGACGCAATGACCAAGTGGTTATAGCACAGCTTGCATTCTTTATAGGGGCTAATGATTCATACGACACCAATGCTGACTTTTATGGACAGGATCCGATGTACAAATAAACTTTACAATGCCACAAGGAATCATGCCACAAGGATGAACATTGTTAAAAAAAAACTGTATGGCAACTGAAGGCACGCTATGATTTCTTCTGACAACTTTAAGAGTCAATGATCCACACTAGTACCATTTTGATATGGCCAGCTATACTAGCGTTTACCTTGCATAAAGTAAAGTTACTAAAGTTATTAGATGGGCGATCCAATTATATTTCGAGTGGTCAAAATTCAAATCTACAGCTGGAAATTCTTGATGGCTGTGATCATACCAGATGCGGCACTGAGAGGGCAACCTCTATGTTTTTGCCTTTTTTACACCATGCACATGATTGTGACCACCATTTCCTTTTGAATGCAAGTTCTTGTGGTCAAAGTCCTCCTCTCCATGGTGCTTACGATGTACAATGTTTCATATGCACTGCAGTTAAAAACGATACTCGTATTTGATAAATAAATAAATAAAATGCCAGCAGCTAAAACAAACATCGCATAAACAGACAGGATGTGCAAGGAGAAAAACTATTTCTGACACTCACCCTGAGGGGGTGATATCAACAGGCTGCCTTCAGATGCTGCCTCTTCTTGCTCAGGCCCTCCAGGCCCAGGAGGAAAAGTTTCTCCCACTTGGGACATCTGCCAGGTCTCTCAGCAAAAACACACAAATGTAACCAAATATTAACCTGGGCCAGGTTCTAGAAAAGAAGAAGAAACAGAGTATATATAAATAAAAATAAATAAATGATATATTGATCACATATATATAAAATGTGCATCCTCTACATACATAGTAATTCATTTACCCAAACAGAAGCCCTGACATTCTCAGAATATTAATCATAGAAGGAGGAAGGAGGCTCTGGTGCGTGTGCTTACTTTACAAATCTTCCTTTCAGTGAAGAGTCTATAACCCTTTACGTGCCAGGGAAGATGAGCCAATGCATTTCTAAGCCTTCTTTTTTGGGGGATCTGATGGGTTAGGAGCTGCTCGTCTGCAATGCCTGCAGCAAGGAAGAGGTTAAATGAGCCGCTGGTACTAGTTAGCTGGCTGTGGCTGCCACCGGTTGCGCTGCGCCCACGGGGCGCGTGGGGTCTGCTAGGGGGTCCCTGCACCTCTGCACGCAGGGAAGAGACAGCAGCTCCCCGCTCCCATCCCGGTCCCGTTAGGGAACCTGACATGCCGTGACATTTGGACACGACGTTAAAGGGAAAGTTGATGCCGTTTAAGTATACTTTCTGTACTTTACCTTGCCCAGAAGAAACTTTTTTTTTTCTTTTCTCTTTCACTCACTCTTCTCTCTGGTTTTCAATCGTTCTTTTCATCATTTCCGGAGGCTCCAATCATCCCACTTTGGCAGACAGCCGACCGCCCTAAAAAACAGACAAAGGAGGAGGCTTCTGGGGGGGTGCCGCCTCCTCCTGGTCCTTGAGTCAAAACTTTAACGTAAGAGATGCGGATCTAGCAACAGCGGGGGAAAAAAAAAAGTTATCACCGCGGTCACAGTACCGGGAAAACGGGAAGTGGCTGAGTGCATTGCCTCTGCACAGCGGGGAGCATACCGACACACTGCCGGAGCTTGCACAGCGCTCGGGATTCTAACAGTAGCCTGACTGTTTGATACATCGTGTATCACTGCCTGGCATCGCTCCACACCCAAAGCCGCCTGTCCTTACTCAGGAGGCCCGGGACTATGAAGCGTGCATTGTGCACGGTGTGAGTTATATGTGTATTAGTCACACACGATCACATACACGTCCTGCTGGTTTTTCTTTGTGTATGTACCTATATTTCTATATATTAAGTACTTCTACAGCTTCCACTATAATAAAGGTGAAGTACAGTAAGTACATAGACCTTATAATCTGAGTAAAACGAGACTGAATACATTAGAAAAGGGGGTATCTGCCCCATAGAGCTTACACTTTAAAAGTCTTATACTTTTATTATTATTTATTGATTTATATAGCATCACCATGTACAATACGACGCTGTCAGAATGAAACATGTGAAAGCGGGATAAGTTTAATATTTTGGGATGCTTCAGAATATTTTGAAGTTTATCATGATGTCACTCTAATGCAGAATGCAGGGATACAACTAATGACTAGATCTAATAGATCTGCCTGGTCACGTTGCTGGGTATAGAGCCAGTCATTTTATTCTGATTTTATATACTTGATATTTTATATAACTCTTAATATCACATACTCCTCTGGTCCAAATAAAAAAAAAGTTTTAACAAGAGCCATGTGAATGCACACGTATGTATGTATGTATTCGCGCCTACCTACTCTCTTTCAAAATATGATTCTGTTAAATATTAAATATTATAGATGTAAACAAAACATAAGGTCGCAGTGAGCTCATTCTGTATGTTATTTGTTAAGTATTGTTTGTAAAAACAAATTAGAGCTTTGCTTACTATTTTGTCTGGCTGTTCTTGTAAGCAAAAAGGGGTTAATGCACATAAGTAATAAATACATGCTTTACTGCTTGCCCAGTTCATCTGAAGATAACAGAATGTATACTCACAGATGGTCTGATGGAGGTCTACCCTCTACAGATAGGATCTTTGCAGGAATCTTCTATGTTGTTTTAAAAGACATACGAAACTCCTGTTCCGAGCTCCCCCGAAAACTGGATCTGTTCTTCTGTGTATTACATTGCCTGGCGTGTCCAAACATTTGATTTTAGGGCAATGTATGCATTACAGTGGTTCTCCCTGCTTTGTAATTCTATTTCCAGCATAATTCAGCTCAAGGAAAACTATAGCTTAGTTTCCAAATACGCTTCTGGACAGTTTGCAGCCATTTCCAGAACTCTTTTCTTAAACTTTACAGTCACACGCACTCACTCACACATACCATCACACGCCATCTAGTGCCTAGCAGATTATATATAAAACGTAAAAAAAAAAAAATCGGTGGGATAATACACGGCAAGAAGCGACAACTTATGACGTGTGGGTTGATAATATTTATAGGAAAAGTAGTAAAATTCATTCATTATTAATATACATCTAGCACAGTCAGTATACTTGGTCGTGAAAAGAAACTGTCAGTACGTGAAACCAGTTTTTCAAGTACTGTTTTACATTAGATACAATCTTCGGTGAAAAATGTGTGTGTTGTGTGTGTATTTAGAGCACACAGTAACTAAACTAAGGATCTAAGTATAGTAAAGGGAAGCAATATTGTCTTGGATTCTGTGCGGTTGCCTTGACACTGTGTACTCACATACATCACATCACACTGCATAGGCCAAATAACCTGCTCTTTGCAGCATGCCCAGGGCCAGTACTAGCCCAAATGGCAACCCAGGCAAGAAAGCTGTTATCCTACACCAGTACACTCCATGTCTTTTTTATATACGTTTAGAATGCCGATATAAGCATGGTGGTCTTGCGCATGTCGTCCACATATAGTGGAGGCTTCTGTTCCACCTGTGTCAGGTACCAGACAGACCGGGGGAGTTTCTGGGGTGGCTGTTGCTATCCTGGTTAAGGTACTTCAGACAGATGCCTAACTTGCTCGGCCTTCGTTAAACCTATGTGTTGTTTCACAGCCATTTGGCACAGCAGGTCCTGCTTGCAAGATTAAGGTTGGCCTTTTTTTTAATGCTAGGTCGAGCATCTGAATCGGACTTATAAACAACCGCTTTCATATTATTTTAATATTGCTTTCATATATATTTTAAATAAAAGTTAAACTTTCGGAGCTATGTTTTTGAGTTGTTACACCAATTGGTAACAGTGTTTGGGTTTACATTTGTATTTTCATTTGAAATCCAATTTTTAAAAATGTTTTACCTCCATATATATTATTGACATTTTAAACACATTAAGTGAAAATTGCGGAGATAGAAACTTGTGATAACATTGGCATGCCTGTATTTTGTGATATGCCTTATGGTAATTTTGGGGATTCGTCTAAAACTCCACCTAGTTAAAAAAGTTCCGAAAGAGTTTTTAAACTTTTTTTTTAACCCTGTAGATTGAGCAGCTGATTAGGAAGTGGTAGTGTCAGTCGCAAAAGTTCATATTGCAGCAAAAGAGAAAGGAAATGTAGGCACGGATGATTATTATTTGGTTTATATAGCGCCATCATATTCAGCAGCGCTGTAGAACTGGATGTTGTACTAAAATATCTTTAAAACTGCCGAGCTACTAACAGTTTGAATTGAGACCTAAAACTAAAGACTGTTTATGAAAATACAGTTCAGTTGGCAGACATGAGATATACTACATAATTACCAGTGTCTGGAAAAAACATGTTCACTGCATCTAGTATAATATACCTAATTACCTGAACAAAACTTCATTGGGTTTACCAACCCTGTGCCATGCCTAGATTTTTATAAAAAGCAGAAATACATTAGCTCAACAAATATAACAATGTATTGTTACTAAGTGAGCATTAAAATTGGGTATAAACACAAATAAACTTCTGAAAAGATAAAATAACAGCGTTTGGAGGGATTTTCTCACTGAATATATTTGATCGCATTTTGACGAAGCTGGGAAGGAGCGCAGCTTCAAACAAAATGGGCATTCATTAAACAGAAACTTTGAAGTTTACACCTAAATAACCTATAATTTCCTCTGTCGCTGTTTAGGGAAAGCCAGAGTAAAATAACAGAGGGACTGTATGTGGTTTAAGTAAAAATGCACCAAAATAGAGTTTATTCCTCCGGTATGAAGTGAATACATTTATGAAGAAGAACGTCATCATGCTTAGTAGGACCTGACGTGACTAGATAAGCAGCCTGTGGGCAAGGCTTGGATGATAAAAACTGAAACCTTTTTTTTTTAACTCTAAATACAGTCGGAAAGGTTTAAAACTAGTTTAAATGTTATTTCTCATTTATTTACTCACCAAGGTATCTAAGTACCATGCGGAACTGAGTCTGAGTTGCTCTCAAAGGATGCTTTCATGGGGCAGACATCTAGCAGCTGTAGCTCTTGGCTTTAATACAGAGGCATGTTTAATATGGCACTATGCACTCTTCTGTTACGAGTAGCTCTTTAAGGGACGATTTCCAGCTGTAAACCTAAGGGGGATGTTTCTGGTTCAACAGCATAGTGAACTTGTAATGACTTGAAGACATTTCAAGAGTTCTGCAAGTTGTGACCTGGCTATGCATAATGAGCCACACAAACATTCTAACTTTGTGCTTTGAAAATACATTCTGAACTCAGTTTGTCACCCAAAAAAAAGAATGAATGTCAGTGCACTGTTCCACTCCAGTAATGCTAGAATACAGTATCACGTCATTTTCTCTCAGTTAGCCACAGACACCGAGCGAGTGTCACAAGGTCTAACATGGAACAGTGCATGTGACACACGTGGAGATTTCACAATGATTGACAGTTTAAGTAGATACCCTTTGTATGCCAGATTGTTGAGTAATACACTTTTCCCTTGCAGTCACATTAAAGATAGAGACGTTGACACCAATTACTGAAATTAGTATATATTATATATATATATATATATATATATATAAATATATATATATATATGAACCTTATAAATTAGGTTTAGCATGTGTTTATAAAGCAGTCACTATATCCAAGCTGAAGAAACCGAATTTAGAATTGCAAAATATAAAAGTCCTGTGATTTTGTAATTAGATGTTAAAACCCCAAGTGGTTATTACATCCTATCCTGGCGCTCTCAATGTTAAGGCTACTTTGTATGCTATGGAAGCTGTACTGGCTTGGCACAGACCTCTATAATGTAAGTGGTTTCATGGGAGATCTCTGATCGCCCTGTTTGTCCCATTAAGTAACGGATGCACCACGATCTCTGCTGCATGGAAAATCAGGAGTGTCCTGCGAAAACCATGACTGTAAGGAGATATGGAAATTCCAGAGAATGGTGCCCTCCCACCCTTCAGTCTTGTGATCATGATTTACTAATCCACATTCTAAACAAGCTATATTTTTTACTGGCGGGCCATTCTGAATGTGTGTTTCTTATCTTAGTGGCGCAGTACACCAAACATGATGCAACCCTACAGGTCTTACAGGCCAAAGATAAGCCCTGGAATACATAGTTGCAATTTTCATTTTTTTTTTCCTCTAGAAAAATCCAAAACTCTTTATCTGCCCCCTTCCACCATTATAGCAACATGTTGAATATGTTTAGAAGTATGTATATTACACTTACAGTGCCGCATACTGAATTAATTTATATTTTACTTTTCTTACACAATTAAAATAAAGAATAGCTATGTGTAAGGAACTTATCAGCTTTAACTTCCTATGCTTGTGTGTAATATGTTTATTTCTCCCATTATATTATTTCTCCTGTTTTTTATATTTACCCTTCCTCTTTGATATAAGGATATGTTAAGTTATGGCAAGTATTTTGGAGGCATGGGCCTCCCGAGTTTGAAACTCTACTGGAAGGCAGCCCATTTGCGCCGAATTGTAGAGTGGTCTGTTTTCCCCGCTAAGCAGTGGATATCGTTGGAGGAAACCTTTTTGACATGTCCGATTAGTGCGTTGCCATGGTTTCACGATCTATTGAGGTGTGTTTTGTACTCTGCTCACCCTCTCATTGTTCCCACTGTGAGGGTCTTTCGGACTGTTTTGCGGGACGGCTTGCTTTCTGGGCTTCCTGGCCCATTGCTCCCTCTGGAGGGGAACCCGGACTTCCCGCCGGGTCATTCCCTGGGCGGCTTGAAAGCCTTCTCACCTCCTCAGGTGCGCCTTCTTCGCTTATGCCATGTAGTTAGTGGACGTGAGATTAAACCCTTGGGGGCGTTAGTTGGTCAGGGTTCGTCTAATTTTTCACTCCAGTTTCTTTACCACCAGCTCAGGCACTTTATATTGTCCTCTGGGGCCTTGCAGCTTGCTGATAGGCCGCTTACGCCTCTGGAGCGGTATTGTCTCGAGCAGAAGGAACCCCCCCATTTATTGTCCAAACTGTACACGCTATTGTTGTCGTCGGCACCGCTGGCTAAACCCTACTATTTTTGCCTCTGGGAAAGGGACTTGACCTGTTCTTTCTCCTCGGAGGATTGGACCAAAATTCTTTCCGTCGCACACAAGGGATCGGTCTCTACCCGGCTGCAGGAAACATCCTTTAAGATAATAACAAGATGATATAAGGTCCCTTTGGATCTCCATAGGTTTTTGCCCCAAGTGCCACCTACCTGTTGGAGATGTTGTTCCCATCCAGGTTCCCTTCTACACATTTGGTGGTCGTGCCCCGTTATTAGGCCCTTCTGGGATGCGGTCGTAAAGGCCATACGTGACATAGCCAATCCCACTTTTCAGGCTTCTCCCGAGTCTGTGCTCCTCCACCACACTGATACTCCCTTCACAAGTTACAAACACTCTCTGACATTCCATCTGATTAACGCGGCTAACGCTATCATCCCTCGACACTGGAAGTCGGCTAGCCCCCCAACGTTTATGGCTTGGGTCAGTCAGGTTGAATTTGTGTACCAAATGGAGGTTCTGGTTTGGTCCGCCAAGGGTGCTGGGCATACAATTGAGCTTAAATGGTTCCACTGGCGTACCTACGTGGTGAACTTGAACAGGAACCCCCAACCTGTTTCGTTATAAGGTGGTGTTTGTTTCTAGTCCTTCGCGACATGTAATGGGGGATTTCCCTTGTACGCTTTCTCGTGCGGGGTAATTGATTTCTACTGAATATCGGGACTTTCCTCTGGACCCTGGGACTGACATGTTTCTGTTATGTTATATTTTCTTTGTTTTATGTTTTATGTTACATACCGGGTACTATTTCTCCTGTGCGATCTGTCCCATTCCCGCCTATGGGACGGTCGTGTTTGATCCTTTGTAGAGCCTGCCTTGGACATGTTTCTGTTGTTCTTTGCCCATGGGCTCTGTGAAGTGCCGTTATTTGCTCATCTCGCATGCGCTCCACCAGTACAGTGGGGGAGTTTTATTCTTTCATTGCTTCCTCGACTGCTTCCTTTCAGTCCTACGTTGCATTATTGTTACTGGTATCTACCCGTCTGGGGAGGCTGTCGCCCTACGCCTTTCCCCTTCAGGTCTCTTAATGGTGCTGCGCTATCTTGTGCGTGGGATGTATGTCTGATTTGTATATGTTACTTTTGCCAGTGGTACGAGCTTTGTTTTTGACTATGTTATGTATTTCGCTTGTACGCCGATGTGGATACTTTTGGTCTACCATAATGTTACTGTTTTTGTTTATACATGTATCTTCTCCACTGTGTGATGCGTTATTTTGCCATTGGTCCAACCGTACTGGATGTTCATTGTGATATCTGTGTATGACATTCTGTACTGTGTTTATTTTCCCAAACGTGCAATAAACAGAGAATTGAAAAAAAAAAAGGTATGGCAAGTATTTTAAAGGGCATTTAGATTGTTTTTGAATTGGAAACTTGTTATTATGCTAATTTACTACCAATTTGAAAGTGTTCTTCAAGTAATTTGTTAGCCACCTCTTGTCTTTGAAAACTAAAGAGGTTAAATCATACGTCCAAATATGAGGGGGTTCCCCAAATGTTGATACTTTGGATATAAATTACCTGACACAAAAGACAGCAAATGTTATTTTACAAGAGATAGAACGTTGATAGAAGACTAAGGGATGAAATGCCAATTGGTGGATGGAGCCTATCATTCAAGTCTTATTTCATTATTTGTATTTGTTATTTCATGATCTAGCACATAGTCTATAAACGAAACACCTGAGTATATAAACTATTTCTTACTTTCTTACGTAGGCACTTATGAGTCACGTCTCCTGTATCAAACTGTATCAAAACCTACTTCCCAACTATTAAAATAGGATTCATTAAGAAGGATCCACCTATAAACTTTGGTTGAGAACAAATCATCTATCTAATCTACATGGAATATAGGAAAGGCAATAAATAGTTTTTGTTACATCGTTTTAAAAATGTCATTCAAACTAAATGAAAGCAGGTTGGGTTGAAAATATATTGATGTACATATATATATATATATATATATATATATATATATATATATATATATAACAGCCCCATGATGCTGTTTAGTATTTGACTACTTTCTTCTAGAGTACATGGCAAATCAGTTCATATACTCCGGGGATCTAAATGCCATTTCATTTCTGTACAATCTAGCCCACTTAAACAAATATCTGCTGAAAATATAAACCAGTTTATGCTTGCTATAATTGCTTATTTGAGTGACCTACTAACTAACACATATTTTGCTCATCAGAAAATCCAGTCACACAAGGCATGCTAATGCTGCTTTGGATAAAAGCTCCCAGGAAAAAAAAGGTTACAAACATGGTATTTTTACATAAATGCCAATGCACAAATATGTATATATATCTAAATGTGTTTAAACCCACACAATAAAATTAATGACACCTCAGGGCTGTATGTTGCTCCCCTTCTTGTTAACTAGAGCTGGACACAAAGGAATGCTGTCTTGTAGGAGGTAAGGAATTAAACTCATGCTGTACTCAGTAAAGGTCCCAGTGTAGAAGGTTTCATATATGGGTCAGCTATTATATTAGACCCATTAATTTGCTAATTATTGTTGCACATTTAAAGATGGCTCAGACACTTGAAAATTACTGTATCTTATTACATTGACTTAAGGTCTACTGTTTTTTTTTTTCGGCGACATACGATGTAATGCAATTAATGTAGTTAAATAGATTTCTTCAGATAACTGATAGCTAGACTTGTATATTTGGATTAGTACAAACTAGCCTTTTAACGCAAATTGCCAGATTTGTGCTGTTGTACGATTCTCCCGAGAACTAGAGCAATCCTCGATGAAACTGCCAAAAATGAATTGCAAAATTGCCAAACTTTCATTAGGATTTCTTTTGTTGCCACGTGTAGCCGCCACCATTAAATGCCGTTTTGGCACTCCTTGATGAGATTAAGTGGAAAGGGATGATACTGTCAGGATTCAACCCTGTCAGTCCGCATTCTATCTATTTAGGTGTCATGTCCGTTGCCGCGTCTAGAGGCCACCTGTCAGATCACAGTACCTTGTATGCTAACCTAGCCCTCCCACTTAAATACCTGTTGATTCCATCATTCCAGGCCTTTGCACCGTGGAATTGTGCTGTTTCTCTGCATCCTGGCCCTGTGCTCTGCCTAGTAGTTCTCTGTTGTATTCTCCCCGTTTGACCCGGCTTGTCCTGACAATGATCTTGGCTTCCGATCTGGCTCTTGTTCCTGTGATCTCCTGGCGTTGACCCGGATTGCCGGACTTTTTTTTACTGTGGCCAATCAGCATTTACAAGGGGAAGAGACAAGCATTAGATTGCATCATACATTTTTTCCCCAATTCACTTTAGGACAAAACCTCTAGTTTTTGGTCAGCACAAAAACATATACTTGTGAATAATTAGGCATTTGACTGTGCTTGCAGTGTGTTTTAGTTGTTTATTACTGTTCTGTTCCTGAGTAGAGTTTATTTAGTTAAGACAGTTGCCTATTAACGATACTAGCCAAACCTCTAATTTGTGGACAGTATTTTGAAAAATGATGTATATTATATTATTATCTTGCTATCTTATCATACATTATTCTTCATCTTCATTGATAAATATTGGTGACAAAACTAGTCATTTCACTGGGCTTGCGCACAGCTGTGTTTCAGCTGTTTACATTTTAAAACCAGTTCCTGAGTAGTTTAAGACTGTTGTCCATTTACGCTGCCAGCCAAACCTAATTTGTGGACAAGTTACATTTTTGTATTATCTTTTTATCATATACTATACTATTCCTTTTTAGGTGAACGGTGAGTCCACAAGGTGACCACAATTATGAAAATAATTTCTTCCGAGCAGAACAGTTAGGAAATTAATTTTTTTGCCCAAAAATCAATGAGGTAAAAACGAAACAAACATTTCATGTGAATTGATTTACCTTGCTTAAGTGACTCATATAGAAGGAGACATTCAGTGAAACAAAATCTGAAGATTTCTTTGTTTTGGCTTATGTTTAAATGTGTTAATTTCCAGTGTACTTTCATTATTGGAATAACAATCATTCATGACATTTGTGTTTATGATATATTGCAGTTGATATGAGTTCTTAACAGTAGATATCCACAACCTGTGTATCTAAAGCTCATATTTCTGTGAATCACAAAAACAACAATAAACCTGTCACACGGTTGAGATATGCAGTAGAGATGTCCTCTGATTGTTATACGGTTCACTATTTAGTACATAGCGGAGCAGAGAGTAATGAAATACAGTTTAATAGTTCATGGAGAAGTCAGGTTCACTGAGTGAACAAGCTATTTATTTCTAGTATACACCGAAACCCATCACCTATTATGAAAAGAACAGCAGAAAAGATACTTGAACCTACACTAGGATAAGCATCAGTCATATTTTGAATTGGAATGCTAGCGTTAATTAACCATGTGTACTTATAGCTATATAAAAATAGGTAGGGGTTGTTAAGTACAATTGTCAACAAATAAAAAAAATCCACATTTAAAAATGTTTGCCGTTTTTAATACATTTAATACATTGGGAAAATGATGTGCCCTCTACAAAAATAAATAAGTAGCTCACACACCATGTCTTCCACTCTGCACTTATGCCTGGGTAGAAACAAGGAATGTGAGCCTTTTAGGTCAGTGTGATAGAAATACACTTGGAGGCTGTTTTTTCGTTTCATGAACCCTTTTGTAATCTGGTATGTGTATGACGCTAGCCATGTGACAGTTGGGCACATACTTACATACTTATTTGGGCAATAAACCCCAAATACAAGAATGTTTTTCTGTATGTGACCCCGGCATGGACAGATGTACCATAATAAATGCTTTCATTAATTCATATTTTTAAATATCAAAACAGCTTGTTTTTCTTATTTGATCCTGAAAATATAGTCCCAAGCAGACACAGTTTGCTCCTGCTTTGTTAATCCACGTTCTCTTGTATCTCATATCATTTATGTCATGAGATCTGCCTGTTTATAAGTCTTATGACTAAAATCTGAAATCCAGAAAATTTATTTTGGTTGATTAACTGGACGATCATGTGTCTGAACGGCCAGCAAAAATAGTCAGTGAATAAAGTAAGTAGCATAAAGGTAGGGCATAAAGTTATTTTGCATAACATAGAATACAGAACATAATAGAAAATACAGAAAGAAAACGTAAGTAACCAAAACAAGTTGTGACTTAATGTATAGTAAGAAAATCATGTAATGCTGGGGAAGGTCCATATAAGTCAAGAAGTAAAAGATGTTAGCAGATAAATTAAATCAAACATGATAGTAATACAATCTTCCCTGTTAATGTATAAAGTAGTGATCTGCCATTATTTCTAAAAAAAAAAATGGCCTTTAGTAATGAACATGAAAGTAGCGTATTTGCTCGAATATAAGATGAGTTTTTTTCAGGGCAAATACTCTGAAAAAGACCCCTCGTCTTGTATTCGAGGTCAACTTAAATTGGACCTCAAATAGAGGTTTGTCATAGAAGCACCAGCAGAAGTGCCGGTAGAAGCCGAGGTTGTCTGCATGCATAGCGCAGACATTCACCGGCTCCCAGTGAGGAGGATCCCCCGCAGTGCTGTAAGGGGCCTGGTTCCTCCTTTCTGGCAGCCAGTGATGCTGCCATGCACGTAGACAACCTTCACTGATGCCGGAACGCTTCTATGACCTTCCGGTTCTCAGTCATAGAAGCCCCAGCAGAATCACCGGGTAGCAGCGGAGGTTGTCTACGTGCATCACGCAGATGTCCACCGACTGCCCCCACTAGACACCAGGGTGTCTGAAGCATGGGGGACAAGTCTCAGCATGCACTGGTAGGTCTAGGGGGACAGAGTGGCATATCAAGGGGCTAGAGTGGCATATAGGGGGTATAATGCATTTCTGAGGGGCAGAGTGGAATATCAGGGAGGCAGAGAGGCATATAGGGGCATAAGGCATATCTTGGGGCAGAGTGGCATATAGGGGGTTATAGGCATATCTGGGGGGCAGAGTTGCATATAGCAGGTATAAGGCATATCTGTAGTGCAGAGTGGCATATAGGGGGTATAAGGCATATCTGGGGGGCAGAGTGGCAAGCCTGGGGGTAGATGTGCATAAGTGGGGGGCAGGTTGGCAAATAATAGTAATTAAAAGCAAAAATGTATTTTTCTCAATCATAGTGTTTATTAAATATGAAAAAAATAGTTTACATGTGAATTAATATTTACTAGTAAAACTTTTTTTCAATAAGGTAGTCTTATATTCAGGCATTTTCTTCTTTTCCTAAATTTCCTATTAATTTCCAGAATATTATAGTGCTGTATAAATCAATAAATGCCATAGCGTTTGCCCATCTAAAACAAAACTCAAGGATAACACTCAAGAAACTGAAAGTGCAAGAGGTAGTCATGCAAATTCATGTTTTCATGAACGTAATATTATCATAAATTGTGCAAGTAGTGAAATGGTTTTCAATGACATCCCCCCATAAGGTAGTGTGAGAGACTGTTGAATTCCTTCATATGAAGGAAATGAACAAACCCACTAAATAGGCTTAATAAACTAAGAAAAAAGGTCTCAGTGCTGGAGTACTCTATGTATCCTAAGTAGAGTAATATCCCACATCCATATAGTGTTTTGTTTACGAGGGCCAATAATGTCCCTTTCACACTGCTTTTCTTCTTTTCTTTTAACTTTAGGTTGAGGGACAGAATATATATTTCTTTTAAATTATAATTCTAATGTGAGAGGTATGAAGTGATACTTTTTAAGAATACATTCTTCTTTTTGTTTACTTCAGCCTTTTTTTTAGCACTGGTCTTTATCATGAAGGAAAATAATGGCCACATGGGGCACTTTACATGTTATCTACTAAACTAGATAAAATCAGTAAACTGATAGCTGGCTTTTGCTGACTGATTGGGCTACCATTAGATTATGGGTGTGATTGGTGCTAAAGTGCCTACTTTAACCCATGATTTTCCGTGTTTACCTCTGGTTCAATAGGACCAGCTTTTTGCGATGTACTTAGTAGATATCTGCCGTGAAGGGAGAGATGCTATTGGCTTATTTGACATAACAGTTCCTTTACATAACTTGCACCATATATAATACATGACAACTATGCTTTGTTGTCTATGGTTTGTCTATTTTGATGGATAACATCAATACTTATTTGTTTCTAACTTGGTATTGCTTTTTCTTTTTTTAAGTTTAATTGTTTAGATTTTGCCTAGGGGGAAGGAGACTGAATTCAGTCAGATCTCTTGGATTATTTTATATCCACTGTGAAAATAAACTGCACGGTGTAATGTTCTTTAAGCATCAGATAAACATTAGAAATACATTTCATCGTTTATAGCAAATTATTTTTATTCAGTGAACTGAAACACTACTAACATTCATACATCCCAAAAGATTTTACAGTTGAATAATTTACTGTTTATGTATTTTCAGCGAACAATGTAAATCAAAGGAGGATTCTGCCATAGGACTCTATTTATTTTGAAATATGGTTGATATCTGCTGAAAAGACGCCTTGCAGATATATGGGTAACTGTTCATAAATGTATCAGCTGTCTTTTATCTATGTATTATTTAGGGTGACATATTTGCATGTAATCCTTAGTTTACATCACTGTCTGAATAAATAGGACCATTCTTTTCCAATATAATATTTCAGGAAAATAAATATATTTCAGAGAACAGCACAGCTTTAAGCACTTATAACAGTGCATGATTTACATGTCTTGGTTAACTGCCAGTCAGTCTTGGTCATTCATTATAAGTAAGTGTGTTTTACATTTGGCTTAGTGTGAGAGATACCAGACACCAAACCAATAGCATGGCCTCGGTAAGGATAGTTATTCTTTGTAATATTCACAAAGTGCTAAAGCCAGACTGTACAGCTTGACTTTTAAGATTATTATGCTATTCAACATTTTATTTTGATTTAGGATATGATGTGCATTATATTGGGCCATGATGTGACTTATTTTTGTGCTTTTACTATGGCCTATATTTTTTTTTAATCTCTCAAAACTAATTATAGCAGAATGAACAGTCTTTTTTGTTTAAAAATCCATGTGCTAGACGTGTTGTAACATTCCTAGCCAGCTAAAAGAATACCGACACCTTATCATTTATAAAAACATTTGTTGAATACACACATTCTAGTCAATTTCAGAGCTACATCCAAATGTTATACTGGGCAGTACTAATAATGACCAGTGTTTAAGAACAGATAACTAACACTTACTCTAGGCTCAATACTCCAACAGTATACACTGATACACAAACTCACAATAACACCATACACTCACCCATACACACATGCTAACACCAAATACTAACACACATAAACTCATCCTAACACTATACACTACTATATGCCTATACACTCTAACACCATAACTGTAACATCATATGCTCACAAACACTAACATGTTACAGTTACACACACCAACACACGCTAACACCATACTTACTGTAACATAAATATACAAACACACACACATGAACTAACATAATTACACACAGTTACATACTTACACAGTATCCAGGGCCGGCCCGACAATGGAGCCACTTTTTTTTTTAAAGCGAAAGAGAGAGAAAGGGGCTGTCAGTACCCGCTCGGCGCCCCTCTCTCTCTCCTCTGCGGCGAGTCTCCCTGTTCGGTCTCGGTGTCGGCTTGTAATACTGAGTGCCGAACAGGGAGACTCGCCGCAGGACTGCTGAAAGGGGGGGGGAGAGGAAGGGTAGATAATGGGGGGGCGGCAGGGACGGAGGGAGAGGAAGGGTAGATAAGGGGGGGCGGGAGGAACGGAGGGAGAGGAAGGGTAGATAAGGGGGGGGCAGCATTTTAAAATTCGCCCCAGGCCGCATTTTGCCTTGGGCCGGCCCTGACAGTATCATAATTGCACACATAGTATCGTACTTAGACACCCACAGTAACACACTTACCCACACTACCATACTTACACACATACCTACAGACAAACAACATACCTTTGTTGGCTCTGGAGGGGTAGGCTTCTGCTTCCTCAAGGTTCTTAGAGGCTATGTCTGGACACTAGCAAATTATGTCATATCCAGTCACGCAGACTCAGCATGTTGTGCCTGAGGAAATGCAGCCCATATAACTGGCCTAGCGGTACCCTGTGAGTTTAGAGTTTGGGTGGTGAAGCTGGTGTTGGTTGTCTGCATGGGCCTCCTTTTTCCAGTGTCTGTAGTAGCACAGGATGACCTAATTTATGTTATGTAATCTAGCTGGGCACTTCAGGTACCAGGTGCCAAAGTGCGATGCACCTGTGGTGTTGGTTTCATGACCTTCAGTGCCCTGATAACAGCCCTGTTGCTAGAAAATTAGTTTTGCTGAGTCTGAATATTTTTGTGTGCATGTGCTTATTGTTTAAAGTAAAGTGTACCAGAATTGTACAAAGAAGAGTGGTAGATAAATGGAACAGCCTCCCATCAGAATTGGTAGACACTAATACAGTAATTATACATGCATGAGGTAGGCATAAAGCTATCCTGAAGAAAAGACAAATGACTGATTATGGGCTGAATCCATACATCGTTGAAAATGGGCAAAATACATGGGCCAAATGGTTATTATCTGCTGTAAAATTCTGTGTTTCTAATTGTCAATTTTACTTGGGTAGAATAGCTATAATTCTTCAAAAAATATCCATGACAATGTTCATGAAAACAGAAAATAAAAACCTAGGAACATGTGGATAACAGGTGAGGGATCTCATACGTTACAAATCTGAATATGCTTATTCCTGTTCTCAAATGCTGGAGGCTTTGACTTTTAGAACTAATGAGGTGGCACAAAGTACCTGGATAATGTTAAATCACACTAGATTCCACAAGATATATTGTTGGGTGATTGCATGAAGCTACTATAGTTGAATCGCATCTCAAATTTTAAATAATGGTGTCATCCCAAATTAAACATCAAGCAGCTGAATTCTTGACATTGACATTCTTTTTGGGGAAGAAAAAGGATACATCGTATTCTGTAAACCAGTATTTGTACTGGGGGAGAGAAGGAAACATTTGTGGAGTCACATATAATCCCAGAAAGAAGTACAAGCAGTCAGTAAAATCAGCAGATGCATAGTAAGTAACGAGGACAGACAAGGTTGCATTCTAATTTAGAAACCCTGACATCAGTGGCAGTAATAAATGTTTATTCAGAGATGGAAGTTGAAGATATGGTCTTTCTTTAGCAAATACTATTAATATTTGTAAAAATAGGGATACTCTTTAATTTTAACCAACATCTACAGAACTAAGGTTTCTTTCTTATTTCACCTGAATTATAGCTCAAATCACAAAACTGCTGAGGTTGTTCTGATCTCTGTAAACTAATAGAGACCGGGAAGTCTGAATATTGATACGGAGCAATGACATTTGCATACTAAAATAAGTTTCAGTTAATAAACATAATACATTGCAATTCAATAGCGTTAATGTGACTCCTCTGAAAATGTTTGCATTAATAGCATAAGTGACCTCTTCACTTTTTCCAAAGGTGCTCTTTTTCTAAAGTATGGTCGATATTGATCAGACAAAACAGTTAAGATATAGGATTGGACTGACAATTAGGGCTTATCAGAGCCGGCCTTAGGTGTTCCGGCGCCCTGTGCGAACTACTCCTCTGGCGCCCCCCCTCACTACCCCCCCTCTGCCCCATCAAACTACCCCCCCTGTGCCTTCAAACTACCCCCCCTGCCCCTTCAAACTACCCCCCCCTCTGCCCCTTCAAACTACCCCCCCCTCTGCCCCTTCAAACTACCCCCCCCTCTGCCCCTTCAAACTACCCCCCCCTCTGCCCCTTCAAACTACCCCCCCTCTGCCCCTTCAAACTACCCCCCCTCTGCCCCTTCAAACTACCCCCCCTCTGCCCCTTCAAACCGCACAGGGCGCCACACTCCAGGGGGCGCCGCCGCCGGGTCCTCCACCGCCGCCGCTGCTGCCGCCGCCACGGGGTCCTCCGCCGCCGCGGGGTCCTCCGCTGCCACCGCCGCCGCCGCCGCGGGGTCCTCCTCCGCTGCCGCCGCCGCGGGGTCCTCCTCCTCCGCCGCCCCCGCTGCACCTAAATGAAAACGTTGTTTTTTTTGTTGTTGGTTTTTTAACTTTATTTAACATCCTCCATGTTAAATAAAGTTAAAAAAAACTTTATTTAACATGGAGGTTATTAAATAAAGTTAAAAAAAAACCAACAACAAAAAAAACAACGTTTTCATTTAGGTGCAGAGGGGGTGGCAGCGGAGGAGGACCCCGCGGCGGCGGCGGGGGAGGACCCCGCGGCGGCGGCGGCGCCCCCTGGAGTGTGGCGCCCTGTGCGGTCGCACAGGTCGCACACCCCAAAGGCCGGCCCTGGGGCTTATCTCTCCCCTTTCTCTTTTATCTCTTCTCTTTTTCTTTATATTATCTCTCCCATTTCTCTTCATCTCTCTCTTCCTATTTCATGTTATATTTTCCTTTTCCTTCTCTCTCTACCTCTCCCCTTTCTCTTTATCTTACTGAGCCTTTTTATCTCTCTTCTTATACTATATCTCCTCCTCTTTATCGCTCTCTCTATTCTTTCTGTTTATCATTTCCTTTTGTCCCCATCTCTCCTCCTTTTCATTATCCCTCCCATTTTGACCTATCACTCCCCTATTTATCATCATCTCTTCCCCATTTCTCATTTTTCTTGTTATTGCTTCCATTTCTACCTATCACTTAACTTGCTGAAGTCCTGTGGTGGGAGCATGATGCTCCTGTCTCACTGTTGTGGTGTGAGTGGCTTCACTGCTGAGCATCAATCACCAGCAGCATCACATGGGAGCAGTAAGACAAAGGTCTGAACACCTTTATTTAGGGCCAGTTAGTGGGAGATCCATGATTTTCGCAACCAAACCTGCTCCTCCAGAGGTGGGCAGTCAGGTCTGCTGCAGAGGAGGCTCCACCTCATAGATCTGCACTCAAGCCAGCACCTACCTTGCCTATAGGTAGCACCGACCCCGAGCAGGGCAGAGGATGGCAGCTTCAGGTGTCACCCCACCGAGGGTGTCACCTAGTGCAATCTACAACCACTGTACCCCCCCCTAATGATGCCACTGAATTTTACTCAAAATTATGTTCTGTTAAATTAATGTTAATTGTGTGAACATTTTCTTCATATCCCACCCCAAACGATATGGAATTTTGTTGACAAAAATATGTCTCATTTCAGACATAAATTGCATTAAATATAAGATCGAGAATCCATCATAATGCAAAATAAAATTAGCCAACACAACCCCTCTTTTTAAATTCATCATGGTTCTTGGTAAATTATGGTTGGTGAAACCTGAGCTGAACAGAATTAAAAACATTCTAGATTACATGAAAGCAGAAAGGGGATTCAGTGGACATTGGACTTGTGCAAAGGGACCAATTTTTCATTTTATTCTTGGTCAATTTGTTTTCAGACAATTAATTTTTATTTCGGAGGCCTTTTTCCATTCAGAAATTAAATTCGTTGTTACTCTTTCACTCATGCTCTTTCATACTTTCTCACTCACGCTCTCTTACACTCTCATTCTGCTCCCTCTCAATGTCTTCCTTCCTTCTCAGCCGAACGCTTCCCTGCTTCTTTCCCACAGCACTGCTTCTTCTCTTACATCTCCCTGTTCTTGAGTCTTCTTTCTTCTGTCTTCCTCAGCTTTTCCTTGGGTCTTTCTTTGTTCCCGTCTCTGTGAACCAGGCCTCTCATTGCTTTTCCACAAAATGGCAGATCCTCCAGGAACACCCACTCCCCCCTATTGGAGGAACGAAAGAGAGGCTGTCCTTATGACTCCGCTCTTTTATGAAAGTACGCCAATAGGCCAGATTCAGGGAGGAAGAAAAGGGTTTCTGCACCTCTCTTCCTCTGCAAATCTGTCTGATTTATTCTGGCTCCATAAATTTAAGTTATGCCAATCTTTTCTTTAGTCTGATAGCTTACTTTTTTCTGAACATTAGTAGAAAAGGTATAGTGTTAAACTTAATAATAGTTCATAGTAGTTAGGACATTTACTACCAATAAGGGTAAAACGATCATGGTATTCTTTGCTTGGACATCAAAGAAAAGCTGTTTTTCATTATTCAGCTTCACAGTGAGAATAATTGGAAATCTTTCAGAAGAGTTGGATGCCCTCCTGAATGACCTAAAAGTAAATCCTTAAAACCATGAGGTTTAGCAGTTTATATGTAAATGTTAATGATGATACATAACTTTGCTACCTTTTTATGTATCCATGGATTCACGGGTATGCAAAGTAAATACTAATGTTCTGTCAAATTAGTGTTAATAAGCGATTTATCTCATTAATACATGATTTATTTTAGCCACCCTACAAGTGTCTGAAGTATCTATGTATATGTATATAATTAAGTCAACAATTCAACTTTCAGATGTTTGAATAATCTTTCTTTGAGGTTGTATAATGATTCTGTTATGATGGAAATACTACAGTAAAGATCAGTAGGTATGTTTATAGAATATTATGTTAATGTTTAATTGCACCTTAATAATTCAATAGGATAATATATATATATATATATATATATATATATATATATAGAAGTACAAAAAAGTAAAATAGAATCTAAGTATAAACAATAAAGTTAGTGGTCCCATTTTATGTGATTTATGTTTGATTTAATACAAAAATGTGTAAATATTCAGTTATAAGTAGTAGTTAACCCTTTTCACCATTTTGTCCTGCTAGTTTCAGATTAAAATTAGGTTTTTAAAAATATGGTGCGTTTTTCTTTTGGAAAAATAATTAAAATTTTCGCATTACTTGCTGTATTGTTTTCAGGCAGCTACACATTAGCTATACACCAGCTCTGTTATCTTCAATCTACTAGACAAACACCCTGACTCCTTATCACACTGCTTGCGGTAAATAATACAATGTCTCGGTGTTAAAAACTCAGCTCAGTGTGGTGTTGGAACAGAGAAACTCACCCAAGATTTTGCATGGCCGACAACAATGGCATCCTTCAGGTCTGCAGATAAAGAAAGTTTATTGGATCAAGATAAGATAAAGTTAGATTTTTGTGAATGCTAAACTACGTTACTAAACACAGCACTTTTTATGCTCAAAGAAGAAAATATGTTCTCCATGGGACTTCCCACAATTTTAGTAAATTAACTTCCTAATAATTGTCCCACTCTAGAATATTACAGCTCTCCTGTGATCTGTTCCACTTCTTTCGTGTCAAACAAAACAAAATGTAACAGCCAAAGTTTTCTTAAATTCTGGGTCAAGTCACTCTGTTATGAGGATTGCAAGTAAAATAATATATACAAAGTGATTGCCATTGGTAGTATGTAATCCAATCAGAATCCAAACTGGACATCAGAAGTTAGTACACTTTAACAGTAGTATGTAATTCACAATCTATGTTAGATACCGATTATAAGACGACCCCCCAAAATCTGAATATTAATTTATGAAAAAAAAAGCCTGAATATAAGACGACCCTATAGGAAAATAGGGGCAGAGTGGCATATAGGGAGGTATAAGGCATTTCAGGAGGCAGAGTGGCGTATAGAGGGTTAAAAGGCATTTCTGGAGGCAGAGTGGCATTAAGGGGGTTAAAAGGCATTTTACAGAGCACTCTGTCTCCAGAAATGCCTTATGCCCCCCATTTAACACTCCCCCCCTCCCTCCTCCAAACTTACCGAAGCTTCTGAGTCCCCAGTGAGTAGTCTGGGCAGCGTGTAGAGCTCTACGCGATTCGCGTACACAACTTCTGCTGCAGCCGGGAGGAGGTGCGGTTAGCAGCGGGGTGGTCTGCGTCCATCGCGCAGACCTTCCCCGGCTGTCAGAGATCACGGAGAACTCTGATCTCTGACAGCCGGGGAAGGTCTGCGTGATGGACGCAGACAACCCCCGCTGCTAACCGCACCTCTACACGAATCGCGTAGAGCTCTACACGCTGCCCGGACTAAGCACCGGGGACTCAGAAGTACCAGTAAGTCGGGGGGGTGGGGGACAGGAGGATCCAGGTCCCCTGCATCACTGCGGGGGATCTGGATCTTAGTCTCATAGGCAGACCTAGTTGATGTCTGATTATAAGACGACCCCGATTATAAGACGAGGGGTATTTTTCAGAGCATTTGCTCTGGAAAAAACCTTGTCTTATAATCGAGCAAATACGGTAATATATGCAGCTTTTAATATATTTTAAATGTTTAGTTCCCACTGTATAGCATGTCTGTTTTAAATTAAATATTTAGGATTTTTCTCTTTGTAGTCTCAAAAAAATATGTATATTTTAAAAAAGATTATGACTTTTTATTTTTTTAATTTAGTTAAAGTTGTTACTTTTCCAATCCAGATTATTCTCTGACTAGGCAAAATGTAGTGCATTTCTCTGTCAAGGATGGGGTGTGGACATATTGGCACAATGTTGGAGTGCGGCAGCCAAGGAGTTCAGATCTTTTCTATATAATTAGCAAAGCGAAAGGATTTACCATTAATTTAAGCTATGGTTATTTGACTAACAATTTGTTTGAATGTTCCATATCACAGTTCATTTAGCAATTTCAGACTGGAGAGCAGTTGAAACCTTATTTTTCATGAAGACTTTCAATGTAAACTGTCTGCTCATGCTGCAAGTGCCACAGTCTCAAACTGGAGACCAGACATCATTGACTTGACATAATTCTATAAAGGACTTCATATCTTTATAATAAACCTCATATAAATATAATTGTAGGATAATGTTACAAACCAAACCTGTAGATGTTAATTACCACTTTGAGTCTGTCTTTGTGGAATTTAAGGATGTAAAGCAGAGTAAAAAAGTCTTATGTTCAGACTATGGAAAGATGACATCATGAGAGAGAACAAGATGCACTCTCAAAGAGAAATAAGAGAGATAATGAGAAATGGGAGAGATAATGACAAATAAGAGATAGGGAGAGCTAAAGAGGAGGAGAGATAAATAATAAGAGAGAGATAAGAAACATGCACAAATAAGTTATTTATTGAGTACAAAAATAAAGGTGTAGAATAATAAGTCTATAAAGTAAAACATACTCACACCAGCAGGCAGATATAGAATAAAAAAGGGTGATAGCTCTTGATAAAGGCATTTTGCTGAAACATTGAGCAATGTCCACAATTCAGTTATATTGTCGTTACTAGTGTTTTTTTGTATTTTATATATGCTTGTTGGTGTTGTAAGTAGCATATACTTATTGTTCTGTATATTGTTGCTTTCTTTCTTGCACTGAATACATTTTTTTAGATTTTTGATAATTTTCTATGAGCTCTTTATCAGGGGATCAGGCCCGGGGTGCTGCACCATAATTTGTTTTCCTGTTGTATTAATTTTGCAAAACCTATTTTTTGTAGTGACAGGACATAAGAAAGGGGGAGAGAGGTGAGAAAAGAAAGAAAGAAAGAAAGAAAGAAAGGAAAGAAAGAAAGAAAGAAAGAAAGAAAGAAAGAAAGAAAGAAAAAGAAAGAAAGAAAGAAAGAAAGAAAGAAAGAAAGAAAGAAAGAAAGAAAGAGGGAGACACACAAAAAGGGGGTAAGAAGAGAGAGATGAAAGAGCTATAGGAAAAAGGGGATGGAAAGACAAGAAAGGAGGAGAGAGAAGAATAAAGAGGGTAGAGAGAAAAAGGAATGATGACTAAAGAGAGACAGAAAAAAAGAGTGAGAGTGTAGAAAGAAAAAGGTGCCCAACATTTTAAAAATGGCCATATACACTAGTTTAATCATAAAGGCAACACAATGATACAGGGTTAAGCATTCCTTTCAAACAATTCTTTCCCTTTCAGACTACATATTTTTTAGACTACCTATTTTAAGTCACCACCTCAATTCCACCACAATTGCCCTTGAATGCTTTCTTGCATTTTTATATGCTCTTAAGGTCAAAATGTCATGCCCCACATGACCCATGACAACGTATATATTTTTAATAAATTTCATAATTTCAGTTCAGCCTTTAAGTTTTAATTAATACTGTTTATTATTAATCAACTGTAACTGTAATAAAACTAAATTATTAGAGCAAATTAACATGCATTTTTAAGTGGATGCATACTAGAATGCTGTAGCAGTGAGATTTTCTTTGATATAGGAAAAGATGCTTTGTTTTACCTATCCGTCCTATCTATTGCCAGCATTAAAAAAAGCACCTGTTTGCTTCTTCTAATCTATGAGTATTTTATACATTTTACATTTTTTCCCTTCTTTATCTTCATATAAATCACAAGTGAGACTAGAAACAGCTGAGGCACCAACCAGAAGTTTGTCATTACACCATTATTTAAAATAAAGCCATATGCTTCAAAGTTTCAGTAATCTGTTCATGTCTCCCATTATGGCCCTTGAGTTAACCAACTACTTAGTAAAGGGTCCTCGCCATGTAGAGTGCTATCATTTTAGACACCTTCCTCCACTGTTCCACACGTCTAGGGCACCAAAAATATCCCAAGAAAACGGGAACTGGATCTAGAATCAGTCATGATGAACGTGAGGAATGAAAGTTCCTTTTCAAAGATGTATCTATTCATTGTGCCTCTAGCTGAAAGGTTGAATATAGCAGTATATAAAGAGGGTTAATTACTAAAGCATATGTGGTGGACAAACTATTTGGTACTTGCTTCCCAGATTTATAAAAAAAATTAAATTGACAAATCATATGTTGATAAGTATAGAAAACAATATGATTTAGAATTGGCAAGTAACTATATATTTTATTATAGTTGGGATGGGTCTTTGCCATGTACTACCTGACAACTAGATCCAAAATATATTAAGCCAAACCACTCGTGTTTATCAGGAGACAGAATGGCCCACAGCAGATACTGGTCAAACTTGTTATGATGTTTATTTAACATTGGGCTATGTGGACAAGTCTCAATCTGCAATTTTTCAATACATTAAAAATATTCCACAGCTTGCAAACATTTTGTAACATCCATGCCCAAACATCCCAAAACAACAACAAGTTTGTACACTGTATTTGCAAACATAAAAGTATACAACCCTATATATGTGATTTAATCATGCCAAATTATAAACTCCTGGCAATGGGACGGTTACAGAGAAGGGAAAAATAATGATGATTTGGTTTGGAAAATAGCTCTTAGGGTTTAGGAGCCCTGATAATGAAGTCCTGTAGGTTTATTAAGTACAATCTGGCCCAGGGCTTGTGGCAAAGTAGGACGTTGTACCATTGGACACAGGGGGCTTTGTGTGTAAAGACAACTATAGCCCTCATACATTACAACCAAGTGCTCAAGTATGGGCACCTTTATTTGCCACCTTACCAAGATCCCCACAGAACTTAATTCAACCCATATAAAGCATGCTTTATGATACAAGTAACCTTGTGTTGCCCCATCTCAGCAAGTCTCATATATTTGCTTTAGTGTCTTAAAGGGACTGTATGTGTACAAACACAGTCCCGAAGTTCAATGCTTTACTAACCTGCCTGATACATAGGGAATCCTATGTTAACACTTGCCTATTTCTATGGTCTGTAAAATAAATCAGTATCTTCATGCAGATATCCCAAATAGCTCTTGGCAATATTCCCATGCCTGTTACCACCAATTATCCATTCATTTTCTTAATTTCATTGATCTTCAGAGTCATCAGCTACGACTTAATTTGAATTGTTTGACTTTCTTCTCATTAAAGTGATGTCAGAATCAAGACTGAATAATAATACAAAAATGGTATTCCCTTCGTAACGAAGGGTAGCTAAACTTCTTTCTTTTTTGATTAATTTCGTGCCTGCCTCAGTCAGAGATTAGGCTCTGACACATTTTATAATTAAATATTGAAATCATAAAGTGCAAGAATGTTTAATTTTTAAAATATGAGTTTTAATTTACCTCATACAGAGAATATCTCTGGTCACCTGTTGAGATGTATTACACACTGCATTGCCTAATGTATGATTCCTGGATGCAGCTGAGCATATGCTTAAAGTAAACTAATGCAATTTTCTGAATAGCAGTCAAATATTTATCCAACTGATGGAGCAGGCTTTATGTAACACTCACGCAGTAATTAAAGAAAAAGCATTTTGTAATTTACAATCAAGATCAGAATAAAGCACCGAAGGGCAATACGGAGCTCACCATCTTCTGCTCATTTAGAGGTCAACATTCTACATGGACAGTACCTAGTTTGAAGCATCTGTCTCTGTGTATTGTGTGCTTAAAACGTATCATATTATCACAAAGTAAAGAGGTCTTCCTCTAAATAGGTTCTTACTTAGCCAATACCATTGTAAAATCTCATTTAGCCATGTTTTTATATAATATCCTCGAAAAAGGTACACATTTTAGTTACATACCTGTACAGAAGGTTTTTCTTGTTTATAGTTTCTTGATTTTGGTTACATTTACTTTCCTTCCACTAAGCACAGTACACATGTCCTGTTCCTTTGTATGTAACATACATCAAGGGTTTTTTAATGTATATTAGGTGCAAAGGACTTTTTTTTAAGGAAGGGCGCAAATAAACAGTAATAGCGTAGTATAGTTAACTGGGATTTTTAGCGCGGTTATGTAATTTATTTAATACCTCCTGAAGAAGCTGGGCAATCCCAGTGAAAGGCATAGGGGAATTGTACATCTTGAAGAAGCGCTTTTAACCATTTGTTGGCAGCTACTCTGTGTTTTTTTTTTGCACAAAGGACTTGGCAACACCCATTGTAAGTGTCTCTTCACAATTCACAATATGTGTACAGTGATATTGTGCCATTGAATGTTTTTATTAATATCTATTTTAGAATCATGGAATTAAAGAGCTGTTTTTGATGAACTCGTGTGATAAAGCAACATTCCATTACTCACTTTAAAGGGTTAAATATATTACACAATTAATGTTTATTTTAATTTTTCCTTTACATGTATTTGCACCCTTGCTCTTGAAAGTGATTTGCAACTAAAGTACTGGAGGAGTACTTGTGAGGAAGCTGCATCTACGGTTTAAAGGGTAAAGTTGTTGCTTTGTGTATCACTTTGTGTATCACTTGGTGTGCGGTGTTACAACTTGTTTCTTACTATTTTTGTTCAGTGTCCTGGGAATTCATTTCAAATGTCTGGTCAGTTCATCAGAACCATAAATCCCATAATGCTTTGCCAGCTAGTGGTCAGATGCGCATCATCCTTTTTCATAACACAACTGCCTTGTCTATGCAAAATGTGCTTTGTTTAGTTTATTCTTTTTCTTTTAGACACCCTGATCATATGCTCTTACATGGAATCAGATGGTTGATGTGTGGTTTATCATATTCATGACTGAGTACAAGCTGATACAGAAGATGCTTATCCTTGGCATTCGCAAAAACCTAAACAGAGAAAGGTGCATTTCATCTACTCCTACAGATGTTTGTTTAAGCCAATTGAAGACTGAATATATGCAGCGAAATGTTTGTACACCTCCTGTGCGTTATCTTTTTTGGAAATAGAATGTTTGGTCATAGAACTGGTAAATATGTATGGGGCAGGTTATTTAAACACCTCCAGAGTTACTTATTTTCTTTGTGTTTTTAACTATATTGCTAGTCTGCATTATTTTTTGACATCGCTATGCACTGTACAGTTGTTTTTTATTCTTTTTTTTAAAGTATCATCTCTGGGAAGAAGTTGTTATATTTTTTATTTTAATACATGGAAATATCTGGAATTCCTTTTTGTTGGGCCATCAGTTCCCGTACCATTGTCATTCAAGAACCCCATAACTTGGAAAATTGGAATAATTTTATGATAAATAAACAACATATCAAAGCCATCTAGTTTGAGATTTAATAAAATGCTGTACAATACTTAAAGGGAAAGCAAGTCAATGTTTTTTTTATAGCTGGTACTTATTATGTTACACGGGATATAAGTTACCAAATCTAATTTCAAGTACAAACTGAAGGATATTGTTTGTTTTGTAAAAAAAAAAGGTTTATTTAACTTTTTAGAAAGGTTCCTTCTGGATGTAACAAAAAGAGAAGCGTTTTCACAAACGTTTCTTTATCTGTTATAATCTCATACATCATTTATTTCTGTCTGCTGCCACTCTTGTTAAAATATTGTTAGAATGATAGTAACATAAATAATAGAACAACATCAATTGCAACAATAATAATAAGAATTAGACCTCTTCGGGCGAACATGAAAACAAACACAAAGAGTGCGTTTTCGTGTCCGTTCCGAAGAAACGTATAATAGAATATAGTGGCGGTAAAACGTACATGAAGACGACGACACACAGCGCGAAGAATCTTCGTGTTAGTCTTCGTCTTCTTCTAATCTCCCTGGTCCCTTCCCCATCTAGCCTACCTTATCTCTGCAGCATGGCAGGGGTTGATGGAAGGTATTCTATTGGTTGCCTGCAGGGTCCTCCCCTGGCATCAACCAATTGCAGAGCATGCAGGCGACCAATAGGCTCACTGACGGGGAACGTACGGATTTTGCTCCCGTTAACCCCTGTCATGCTGCTGAGATAACGGGAGCGGAAATCCGTAGGTTCACCGTCAGGGGTTAACTTGGCTGGCAGAGACCACTGGTCTCCCTGCTATAGTTAAAGGTCTGTACAAGCGACTTTAGTGGTCGTTCGTACGAACTGTTAACTGTTGGAGCATGGAGACCAGTGGTCTCTTCTGGCCAAGTTGCTGGGAAAGGATTTTAAAAGTCTTTACGAGCGACCCTATTGGTCGCCAGCAGGGGCTCGTCTGCCATCAACCAATGAAGGCAGAGTAAGCCCCTGCAGGCGACCAATAGAGTTGCCCGTACGGACATTTAAACTCCTGGCACCAAAGCTGCTGCATAGGTAACCCCGTATTATCTCAATGTCAATCACCTCTTAAGAATTTCATTGATTGGTTGTTTGTTTAACAATGATTGTAATACCCTGGAAAACAATAAAAAAATAAATCTTAATTATATATAGAATTACATTTTATAGGAGTACATTTTTCTGCTTTCTTACATTGCTGTGTTCCTGTGTTTTGTCATACAGAATGACTAAATGGTGTTTTTATTTGCGTGTGTAATTTTAAATGTTGTTATAATTTTGGGTTTTTACAAGACATTCAAGAAATAAATGTTTCCTCTTCAAAGAGCTTGATGCTGAAGTATAGATAATTGTAGAATTTCAGAAAGGTGGGATCCGGGGTATATCTTGTTACTTTCTGCTTAAAGAATTCTCTTTGATGTTGTAGAGGATACCGGCAATAAAGTAGATCTTTTCAACCTTCATGAGACTTAATGTCTTTTCTAAAAGAAAAAAAATATATTCAGAAAGTATGAAAAGGCTCTGATCTAGTGTGGCCCATGGGACCTTCTTTTTTCCCATTTTCAGTTGTTGTGCTTCCCAGCCATGTATCTCGTGTTTTCCATTGATACAGTATAAGAGAATGGTACATGAGCCAAGGCTGTGGAAAGAATCGATGGTGTTTGTGTAGGTGCTGCTAACAATTAATATCCCCTGGTTACATTACATAATGTTTATATAATGTTTCCCAATTATTGAATTTAAATGCCTGCAGATGTAGAATTTCATCCTTTCTTAAGTTACATTGCCTCACTCTACACATTCATTGGCAACAGATGCACAGATCAGCAAACTCTTTAATTGTTTCCACAAAAATTAAACAAAAGGTTTCTGATCTATATTTGCTGGCTTACAAAAATGTACAATTGACCCAAAATGATATTAGAATATATGATATATTTGTGGTATACACTGAATATAATGTGAAAAGGTAACGGAAACCGTCACCTTCATAGTATTTGGCATAACGTAATTGTTTTTGCTTAATACTTCATGGAAGATTATATATTGAAGGAAAAGAAGAGAAAGTGACTTCATAACAGGGGAAAATATTGTTAACAATCCAATCTTTGTCGACTTGTGTCACATTTGTAAATTATCTTAATAATACTTTTTGTTATTTAAAAAGTATAACTTTGCTCAGAAATCTTTTACTACAATGTTTCCATATGGCTGTTAGTGATGTTATACATTGAGATTTTTAAAAGTAAATCCACTGCCACTATTTACATATTCTATTGTCTTTTATCACCATAGGTTTTTAAACCTATCAAGAAAATGCAAAAGCAACCACCATGGAAAACCACTTACATTTCACTATAATGCTATTTTATGAAACATGTTTGTGGATGTAACTTTCTTTTACATAAATAAACTCAGTAGATTATTATGATTATTATTTATTGTTTTATATAGCGCCTTCAAATCCTGTAGCGCTGTACAATGGGTGGACAGGACACAACAAGTAGTAGGTAACATAACAATTTGACTTACAGAGACAACAGGAGACAAACAAGATTACAATCTAGAGGATGTTCATTTGATGAGGTCAGCACCTAGCGTTGTGGGTAGAGAATATATTGTGACATTTTCTGCCAATTCATATAGTATGAAGCTCTTGCTATTATTAATTTACTTCAAAATGCTTGTAACTGTACCATTTTCATGACTAAAAGCAATTTTTAAGTTGTTTCTATCAAATGTCTTTGAAAAAGATGTCCCTATACAATAATAATCACACCCAGTCATCACACCTCACACCCATCTTGTACTTCCCTCGCTTTCAGTCTCCCCTCTGTTTTTGTTCTGTCTCCATTTTTCTTCTGTCTCTCTCTGTCCACATCATATATTCATTTTTATCTTCACTTTTCTTCTTCTCTTTTTCTCCCTTTCTCTTTCCTTTTTTCTTGCTTTCTTTTTCGTTTTTCCTTTATTTTTTCTTTCTTCTTGAAACATCACAACTCACTCCCTTATACCTACCATACCTCAGTTTCATTAAACCCCACACCCATCACATCTCAGCCCTATCACACCTAGCCATCACACCTTACACATATCATACCTAACTATCACACATTACACTTCACTCTAATCAAAATTCAGCCATCACACCCCCAACCCAGCCATCACACACACTCACTTTCTCCCCCTACTTTGTGTAGGGCTAGGATCTCCAGCAGATGCAAAAGTAGGTAATCCAGACTAGAGGAAGCAGGAACGTTAAGCAAGGACTCCCTAATTTTGTGTGAAACGAAAGGGCAGGAAACAAAATTCAATGTCCGAAAACAAGTGGCCCAAATTGTTTTAAATGTCATTAAAATGTGATACTTTATAGCTAGTATCATAATTTTTTTTTTACTAAAACATGTTAATTATTGCCAGGTGTTTTTATAGATATACTTTCATATATTTGCTAGCCTGTTGCTGCTAAATTACAAATAACCCACTTTGATACAATTTTGGAGCAATGGGATCCAATGTCACCACCAGACACCACCACACATGCCGATATACAGAGGAAAAATATATTTATAACTTGATTCCGGTTTTTTCAAAATCTAGTCGATCAAGGTATATAGATGACATTTTCAATGGATAGGTTTATGATGATAACCAAGCGCACTCATTTGTTTTGACACTGAAGCTTGTTGACCCTAACATGTAAGTTGGAGATAGAGCCCAGGATAATGCAAGTGTGCTTTTTGTTTACAGTGCCTCACCTAACATTGTCACACTTGGTAAATATGAGCAAAAAAAAGAATCTGAGGCCATTCCTCCATAGAGAATCTCTCCAGATCCTTCAAATTTTGAGGTCAACGCTGGTGTAATCTCCTCTTTAGTTCAAGCAATTCATAAAGCACTTCCTGTAATCAGACAAACAGTATGACCCTGAAGCCTAGGAAATTAGTTTCTTGAGACTTGTGATAAGCCGCAACCTTCCTTTAATAACTTTCTAGTTATTAGTAGTTTCAAATCAATGCTGTTTCTTTTATGTTTCCTCTAGAGTATTTTTCCTTTCTTATTTTTTATTGCACTACGGTCTGGTGGTGAGTTTATTTTTCCTGAAAAGGTTCTAAATTACCATTCTTTTCTGCATGGGCAGAATGGCCAGGGGGACAGGGGGGAAATGGGTTGCTCTGAGTTTGGGTCACCACCAGAATCATTTTCTGTGTTTTGCTTACGGTTCCACACTGAGCCACCAGCATATCTATTTACATATTGGTTACATGATTTCTGTGCTCCTTTTACAGGATTTCAGTATGGTACATTTTGTCATATATTTGTAGGACAGTAGCAGACTCTCTGCACTGAGCATTGGTATTTTGCCACTGCTTTTCTTGGTCATACTTGGTTTACCGTGAGATTTACATTTAATACTGTTGGCCACATAAGACTCTGTTTCGTTTAAATACATTCAGTGAATATTTATCTCATTCAGTATTATACTATGGGAGATTTTTATGTTTTCATCTAGTAGGTTATAATACTCTTTACCCCTTTACATTAATATGTTTGATCATTGTTTGCTGTCTATCAGGTAGCTGGAGGTCCTCCATATCTCGTTAAGATATGGTTACCACTTACACCAAACACATTACACAGGGGGCATAGCTTTACTTTAGTTTTTCCATACTTTCTTTCAGGGAGCCTTTGGAGAATTTGTGTGACCAATGTCAAATTATAATGTACATCTCAGAGGACTGTTTATTCGATGACTTGAGCAATGGGCATCTATAGCGATTTGATGAATACAAATGTGTCCACTTAAGTGATTGGTGTATATGTTTATATGACCAATCATTATCTAATACTTGGAAAATTGTCTTGTACAATAATTAGTTGAGTTTATAAGAGCACTTAAAACAATCATTTTAAAACTTCATTTTCCCTAACAAAGCCAACATTGACTGATCCAACAATTCACTGCTAGTGATTGTTGTCTTACGTCTGCATGTGCTCAATTATATGTAATCAAAGCGTATTTTTTTTAGGCAGAACCTGAAACCCTCACTAGGAAGCCTAGTTTGATTTGGATATTCAAGTTAGATGTGTTCTCTATGGATATGTTATGGCTTCAAGGGGGTTTAATTTATGTGTTTTCATTTTTAACCTTTTGTTTTCCCCCATTACTATTTTTAACAGAATTAATTAAAAAAATGTAATGAGGGATAATAGAGGTTGCCCTGTTTTTGTTTAATATAATATTCATAATTAGCTATTGTTTCATTAATATGTATTTGTGAAATGACACCGTTATTCAATTAATTTTTAGGCAAAACAGAATTTAACGGCGTTATGAGTAGGAATGGGGTGTTTTTCCAGTGTGAATGTTTAGTCCTATAACCATTTGCTGACTTTATGTTTTAGCTTGTGTAGAATATTATCTTATACCTAAAAGTATACCAATTATGTTTCTTTCTACATAATATTATATTTAGTATATTTGGAATAAAGGAAACAGCTAGATGTCTGAGTTACTTTTTTCATATATCACATTTTAGAAAACCATACATACAAAAATGAAAAAGATTAAACTAATTCACCATTTAACTTTTTAATTTTGTATGACTCACTCGAATAATTTAAATAACGTATGATTCAAACTCTTATAAACCTTACTAATCAGGTCATGCAATGCTGGTGTACTAATGTTCCAACAGTGCTAATACTATTGCCAAATATGTACTCTTCCTGAAAATGTAAATTGAAATGAAGTTTTTAAAATAAAGGGAAAATAATTTAAGAACGTCCTTGACACGTGTCATTATTTTAGTGTCTAGCAGAAATTCTTCAATGAGTTGTGTCAAAATTAAAATTGTGGATGTGTAGTCCAATTTTAAATTATGTATAGCATGTGTGCTTGTACAAAGACATTTCTGCAGTGTACACAATGGAAGGTAAAATACATTCATTTTCCTACTGAAAATGGTTGTTTCTAATATCTTGTAAGATCCAGGGCATAAGCTCAGCTGGCCTGGGGGAGAGGCATCCCTGCAGAGTTTCCAATGCTTTGGAGGGCCTACGGCACAATTTGCAATGCCGGGAGGGTGGTTGAGGGGGCTATCATTAGCCCCCAAGGATGCCCCTGATAACTAATTGAAACATTGTTCTTACTGAAAGTAGTGTAGGAGACAAGACCAAGATGAAACACATTCACATGTGTATAAGGCTGGTTTTAATAATTTAAAACCACAAAGCTTATTGTAGGCAATACTGTGAAAGAGGGTCATTTTTGAAATCTGAAGTTTTTTTAAAGTTTAAAAACCAAATGTTGCTTTCAACCTTCTCTTTTATATCATATAAGACAATGACTTTCTTTAACTTTTTAAATATTTTTTTTTATTTTACTTTATGTTTAGCTTGTTTTAATTGTGGTATATAACAAATATTTATTCATAAAAACAGTGGTTTTCATAGTGAGATGTAAGTCAGACATAATCAATTAATTATTATCTAATATGCATACCTAGGAACTTCCCAGGGTAGGCCACCCTTCCCTCTCTGTTCTCCCTCTTTTGCGAGAGTGGCTTCAAAGGGCTAGTCATGCATAAGAGCATAGTCACATTACCCTGACACAGACCATGTGAAGCAGCGCTCAAATCTGAAGAGTTCTGGAGAATTCTAGTGTGTGTAATATCTAATACATTTTGTTATTGACGAAGTAATACCCTAATTCTCTATTTGATGTAAATATATATTTGGAAGCTCGCGGTTTGGTCCTTCAAAATGTAGGAATATAAATAGTAAAGTCCAGAAACTAAAACCACAAATTATTAGACCCCATTGTTTTGACAGCCCTACTAAATCAATACTAATTACACTGAACAGCTTCATTTCATTCATCAGTTTTTTTCTTACAAAATGTAAAATGCATATGTCTTACCACTGTGGTGAGATTTTTAAAAATTCTTTTTAGGCATATACTGGCCTAGTCCTGGGGCAGCAGATCACAGGGGAGTGAGTGTACCTCTTCTGGAAAACTGATAGATTGTCCTGTTGGACTATAAGACTCCCAGGTGCACAACTGCTGAATGGGGCGGTTGGGATCTCCATTGTAACCAAATCACCAGACCAGAGATTAACGTAACTTCAGCAAAAGGGTCAACCAGGAGTCAGTCCAAATTAAACACCAAGAGATAATAAAGGAGCACAAACAATACCAAGAGCCAAGTATTAATAAAGTCCATGTAAACAATCCAGATGGATAATCCAAGAGTCAGGGGGAAAAAACAAATGCAGGTCAAAGCAGGTATTAGGAACACACATATAATCCAGCAGCAGCACAGCTGAATACTTGTTTGGTCTTCAGATGAGGTTTAACTACGTGTGCCTGACACTTCTCTAATTGCTTAAATTGTCAGGTAGGATGAAGATATGCGTCAAGAGATGGCATATTTCATCAACCTCCTCGTGAAGGCATGGGTGGGTGCAGTGTTCTCGTAAGCACAAGGTTTCCTGAGCCTCATGTTATAAGTGTTTGATAAAATGTCAGGTAGTAGAATTTAGGCATATTGGGGGAGCAAGTGTTAGGAATATGTCTACAAGGAGGAGGTAAAAAGTGGAGCTGACATTGGTAATCTTACTAGTTTTGAGAATGTGAAAGATCATCTGTAATGGAAAGAAAAAAGTCCATTATGGTAGGCTAGGAAAATGGGGATAAGGGACACAGCAAGGGTGTAAATTATGTCATATAAAAGGTGAACTTGAAATAAAAGTAAAGAATAAGTTGAATAATCAAAGTGAGCAAATTGAGGATGGGAAGTGAAAAAGTAACAAAACTTTTCTGGAAGTACTAATTTGTTTTGCTGCCATCTAGTGGTTATATAAAAGTTTTTTGTTTTTTGTTTTTTTTGCAAGAATGAATACATTTCTTACGAGTAGAATGAATGATGACATGCACAATGATGTAGTAGGGTCTAATTAGAATATTCAGCAATGGATAAATACTACTACAGAGAATAGTTGTAAATCATAATTTAAATTGGGACAACAGGGTAATGCCCATGGACTGCCTTGGTGTAAAGATGTTGACTTACAATTCTAACCACCAGAATGTATAGCAGAATTTTCATGATGACTTTGCTCTCTTTAGGGCATTTCTTTGCATTCCATTTCTGTAAATGTGTTGGCTGAATCCTGCATGTGGGCTGCTTTATTACCTGGTCACATGGCTATACTTGCCCCCCTAAGTGTATGATCCCAGCCCTTCCTTGGACTTGAGTACAAAGGAGAAACATTGTTAGTGTAGAGAACAACACCTAAATACACAGGGAAGTTTTATAGAAATAGTAAACAGATGCCAGTATCAACCAGGAAACACTTTGGAAATGTGCTAACTTCTCACCTAAAGGGCTTGAGCTTAAACTATGTGGATTTTGCCAGTAAAGTTCATTAATGTCATTACATAACACACAAATGCTCTGAAATAAGTACATCGGTGCATTGTTTGTATGTGTGCCTTTAGCAACACAATGTAGATAACAACCCAGTACTTAAGTACTGCCCTTATTTTTGTTACCTGTTTATTATCTTGTTTTATATACAGTATCTTGTGTATTATGGTTGACAAAAATATACATTTACCGTTATCTCCATTAATAAGAACTTTCACACAACATAAATTAGAAAAAGTGGTAACTGTACTGGCTACATTTGGAAATACATTTTGAAATTTCATAAAATAACTTGTATTTAATAGATCCTTACTTCATGAATTTTTATTTTGTAAGATGTTTCATGACTTGTTTAATTTCATCCACAGTAAAATCAATTTAAGTAGATGTGAAACATCCTAGGTTAGGTCTAGTAAATTAGATGTTTGCAGAAATGTTTTGCCATCTATTTCTTTACTAGGTTCTTCACTGTACAAGTCTTTTAAGAAGCTTAGAAATGCATCAGTAATTTCATCTGAATGTTAGCATCTGTTGATTGCATACTCAGTACTGGAGATATTAGTTGCACCTCTGTAATTCTTGATTAATATAGGCTTCCTGATTTGTTAAGCAGTTAACAGGGCACTCAGATCTTTTCATGTAAATGAAATCATAAATGGGTTCTAGATATCTAGATATTTTATGATGATTATTGAATAGTGTTCAAAAAAGTGCAGACTGCTGTATTTCTTCACCAACTGATTAACATCAATATTAGTGTCAGAAACAGGGATGGAGCGTAGCGCAGATTTGATAAGCGAGGTGTTTTAATGAGCAACCAATAATAAACATACAGTCCCAACGAAAGAAACCCGGCAGTGTAGTTAATTAAACAGTGCCACGGACAAAGGCAGTCAGTGTAGATTCATAAACTAAATCACAGTTCCAGTTCAAAGGGCCAAGGGGCAAAGGGGCAAAGGCAAGTAGCGTAGTCAAAAGCAGTTCCAAGGTCACAGGCAGGCAGTGTAGGTTCAGAAACGAGGTATCAGAGCAGAGGTCAAAGTCCAGGAAATCAGGCAAATACTCACAGCGCATCCAGAAGCAAAAACAACAACCAGATCCTGGGCTGGAGGTGAGGTTGATCTTTTAAAGCCTGATGATGAGGCCAGGTGAGAGAGGCGGGGTTCAGTCCAGAACAGAACTAGGTGATGACATAGCGAGTTTAAGTCCAGCCGGGCCTCTTAAAGGGGCGGCCACGCCTTGCGGTCTGTGGGACCCTAGGTGATGCCTGACAATTAGACTTGTGCATTTGGATTTGCACGAATTGCAAATGTAATAGAATTTGCATATTTCATCAATTTGTACGAGTTTCTGAAAACAAGGCAAGACCCCTCACGAAATAATCGAAAGTAACGCAAAAGTCCAGGAATTTTAATTTTATTTTTGTGGGCTCATTCACTCACCGACATTGTCATTTACTTTCTGTCTCATGCTCTCTGAATGTCTCGCCATTTTTTGCATAAGTTCATCAGGAGGTCATGTCTGCAGAGATGTAAATGAAGAAAGAAGACAAAGACAAAAGAGAGAAGCATGAGAAGATGAAGAACAAAAGCATGAAGAGGATTCTAATGAAGAAGTGAACCTGCAAAAAACAGAAGCGAAAGCAGTCGGCCAAGAAGGTAGGGAGACATTCAGAGAGCATGAAAAAGTTAGTGAATGTGAGAGAATGAGTGAATGTGGACATCGGAAAACAAATTTTGTTTATGAATTTAAAAAGCCCCCCGATTTTCATCTGAAGCAAATGGCCAGTAAACGGAACTCGTAAAATGCAAATAGTTTTTTTAGCCCATTTGCAAATGTCTAATTAATATTTATATGTGTAGCATTAATGTTTGTCAAGATACTGGTGAAAGAAATTGATCAAAAGGAAAAGCATGTCTTTTCAATAATTCATATAAAGTATGATGTAGAAGGATATGCTACCCATGCTGTTGAAGTAAGCCCAAGAAATAGTTTTGTAACACAGTAACAGCAGGTTAGACAGGGCATACAGTTCAGGATAAAAGAGCAGATCATCAAAACCTGAGTAAACCACGAGTTGCAAGTTTTTCAAACAGGGACAGTCCAACTTGGGAGAAGGAAGTGCAGTACAAGCAGGGCACAAAACAGGCTCCAGGTAAGAGTTAGCGTGTGTATGAATGAGACTGTGGATATAGCTTCTGAGGGACTGGGACCACTTGGCTTTAATTGCCTATGAGTCAAACTGTGCTAGCCTTCCCCCTGAGCACAATAAACTAAACTCTGTTTTGTCTCTAGTGACTTGAAAAGTGGTCTTTAGAATCAGAGGAATGAATCCTTAAAACCAGAGGAAGGGGTCTTGTTAATGATGCCACACCTCTGGACTGTTAATGTTTAAAACTTTGCACCAGTTTTAATCAGTATGTATACAAGATGTCCTCACTTGTAATCAACAACTATATATATATATATATATACTGAATTTAAGGAAATCACATAATTACGTAAGAGCAAGCAAATAATATAAGCAGAAGAGAAGCAAACAAAAAATAACTAGACTATTCTAGTTTCTGCCATGTTACATTTATATACACACAGTTTTTTTCTTCATTATAGAAGGATAGGTAAATAAAATTTATTATATTGATTGTATCGTTGTGTACAAAAGGTAAAAATATGCTGTACCATTAAAAATTTTGGAGTTTGTATTAGTGCCGCAGAAACACACACAGCAAAAGCGATAAATCCATCTGGTGTATGAATATAACATATTTTATTTTTATTGCAATCTCTGTTATATAACTTGTTGGTATTTAATGTGCATTATTATTTTCCAAAATTGCTAATCAACAACAATTTATACATTTATAGTTACGATATCAGAAAAAGAGCAGCATATTATATTTATGAAATGGGTCGATTAGAAAAATGGTTGAGAGTGTGGCAGATGCAGTTTAATGTTGATAAATGTAAACTAATGCACATTGGATGCAAAAATCCTAAGGTCCAGTTTAACATTGGGGGCACTGTTCTGTCAGTGATAACAGAAGAGAGGGACTTAGGAGTAATCATTTCTGATGGTAAATAGGGTTGTGGGTTGTATAGCAATAGGCATTAGTAGCAGGAAGAGGGAGGTGGTTATGCTACATATCTCTGACCAGGACTTCTAGATCTAGATACATATCTTACGTATTGTGTTCAGTTCTGGAGCTCGCCAAAAGGATATTGAAACATTGGAGAAAGTTCAAAGGAGAGCTACAAAAATAGTAAGTGGTTTGCAGGATAAAAATAATCAGGAAAGACTAAGGGATTGCCCTCCTTTCCATGGTCCAACTATTCTTGCCACTGATTGGCTGTTTGATGAGAAACCTGCCTGCAGCATTCACTGAGCCAGTGCTTTTGTTAACTGGGTGATAAGTATATCGAGTGCTGGGAGATGTGTTCTACAGAATACCCCCATGCATTTGCAAAAGGGCACCTGTCATATACATGACTGGCGTGTCCTTTTAACTTACTATACAAATATCTGTTATTTATAAATATCAGCTAGACAATCAATCTGTACTTTACTTTAACAAGCACCAAATGATGTACCTTCCCTAATACTATTATTGGTGTGAAGCCTATAATTACCTTTGTATGTCTCCAAAATGCATACCACAATATATTATAATCAATAAATTGAAGTGCTCTTGTGAGATAAAACAGTAGGAAGCAGGCTTATTATACAAAAGAATGTCATTTAATATAATAAAACATTCCAACAAAATACACCTAATTTTATATATCATATAAAAAATAATATAGAATGACATAATAACAATTAGTACAACGTGATAGGTGTGCATCTTACTTGATTCTGGGGTTATTTAGCAAATTCCATCAAACCTCCATATTTTTGACGATCCTGCGTAAAACTACACAATTTACATCTGAAGCGTTTTTCCAACAATGCGACTTCTTCAGGGATGAGATTTTTTTTTCTAGTAGATTTGTATAGGTTATACTTTATACAAATCTACAAATTAAAATATGAATTAGAAGCTAAGTGGGAGACCATCTTGGGTACGTGTTACTGGAAAACTGAAACAAAGAACAGGCAGAAAGAATGATGTGGTAAGACAGATTTTGTTCAGTGACGTGATCACTTAAACAGTGGTTGCTTCCAAATTCAGAGAACTCATTTTTAATAGAATAGCCCATAACATTTGAAGCAAATTGTTGCTCCCCTGAAAGTAACAAGAAAACAAACAATAAGCTATAGGCAGTTTTGATAAACACATTTAATAATGCTATAAATGTATTTGTGAAAGATATTTTGTAGTAAAATGGTGCTATTGCAGCAAATTAAAATGTGCAAATGTTTGTAGAAATAGTATAGCGTTACTGAAACTCACATAAACATAATATATAGACATTTAAATCACTAATATCACTTGGTTACAAAGCACACAAACAATGCTTCTGTCAAGACTCATAGTTAAAAAAAAAACAACAGGCGATCGATCATTTTATATGTAAAGATATCATAAATGATATGGAAAAGCTACACAGTTATAGAACTGAGCCCAGCTTATTTTAGTTTTGAATAAAAATATCTTTTTGGAGTTATAAATACCATAAAGCACAGTTTTCTTTTTAATTGTCTTTTATGTACACACATATTTATGACAAAACAAGAACAGAAACAAAATAATGATCCTCAAATTCATTTCTATTCATAGCGTTTAGATTCTTGTATTCACATTTACATTCAGGAAAACGGGAAGCATACAGGTTTGTGTAATTCCAGTTTACGATGCCCATTGACTTTTTATATCTCGAAGCAGGATTATGCTCATTTAATAGGAGAGCATGCCTATTACAATATACAATATCATAAAATCTAAACTCTCTAGAAGTAAATCCAATTCAAAATATTTCCATAACATATATCCGCTGGATGTTGCTACTGTTTGTATGTCATTCTGGATGGATTTAACTTCATGACAGACTAGGTTAAGTTTTTTTTTTCTGCATTTCGTGTTTTTAAACAGTTTATATTTGTTATCATATCAAAGACAGACTTGCAGTTTTCAAAAGGAAGAAGAGAACATAGTGCCCAAGGCTCTTCCAACATTTCATTACGTATTCCATTTTATCTTTCTTGGTTTTGACTAATGTCAGTAACAGCTACTGGTAATAAAGTGCTTGTTACAGCTCGCTGTTGCCTTGAAGCACTGGCTTTGATACATTGTCAGCCAATTGGAAGCATTTCCTGATTACATTTGCAAACTGCTTGTTTATTGATTGAAAGTTAATAAAGTAAAATACAACTTTACTGCTCTAAATTAAATGACTAGTTCCTTTGATGTTTGCGTTATCCAATCAGCCAACATTTAATGTGATAGAACCTGTTTTTTTTTGTAATGAAAATAATACGAAAGATAAACTAACTCTGACATAAAAAGTATAATTTATTTGAATTATTAATACATTATTTGAAATCGGTGTATATATATATATATATATATATATATATATATATATTTATTTAATTTTGGAAATTATATAAAATCTTAGAAATAACACGTTCTAAAATATAGGAAATAATGGAAATAGGAAAAATGTAAAATGATTAAAAATTAACCAATGATTGCATCAAATGGCAATGCATTTGGAATAAGTCTTTTGATTCTAAAAAATTAAAACAGGTAACCGAATATTTATCAGCTAGTTATCGACCATTCCTTTGTAGACAAAGAATTATTTATATGAAAGTCTTCATATAGAAGTTTTGAAATCTCTTATAAATCAATTAATACGTAGAATAAAATATATCACAGGGTATAAACTGTATCAACACAATAAACGGATATAAAATACACTATATTTAGTAATCGGGTCATATTTTAAATGAGAATTACTTGTAGACATTTATATTTTTTTTTCTTTCGCAATATTTACATGATATATACTAATAAATATTTGGGGGCAATTTTAACCATGGACACAAAAGTGGCATAACAGAGAATTTACTTAACGGATAAACTTGGTTAAAGTTGATACTTTTTTTTTATATAGTTATATATACAATTGTCTAAATAATTTTGTTTGCGGTAACATTAAAATTACCATTCACTGGAACTAAGGAATTCCCCTGGCATCTGCCAAACCTAGATTTGTCTATTAGACTTCCAGATGAATTACTCTAGAGAACACGTTTCCACTGCTCCAGGATCCATTGGTGGTGTGCTTTACACTACTCCAGCAGAAGCTTGGCATTGTGCATTTTGATCTTAGGCTTGTCTGCAGCTGCTCAGCCATGGAAACCCATTTCATGAAGCTTCCAACGCACAGTGCTTGTGCTGACATTGAAGTCAATGAAGGTGATTTGCTACTGCACAAAGAAAGAAATATATCTTGTACACTTATATTGACAAAGTTATAATGCTTTTGTAGAGCATAGTAAAACTATGTTACTTCAGTATTTGTCCACTTTGTACCCTATATATACCTTTTATTTTCAATTCTGTATCATACACAAGAGAAGTTTTCCTTCAGATGTTACCAGGATACATCTGCATTTCTCAAAAGGGTTTGAGGAATAATCATACACATGAGGCAAGATGGATTCCTAAGATAGATATGTTTTTGTAAAGACAGTCCATTTTGTTTGGAATCATACAGCCAATTACAGTTTATATTTAGCACAATACATGGCTTCCTCAACAGGAACAAATGTTGAAGGGGCAGTTTGGCCAGTTAGACATGTAAGTGACCTAAAATCCATTTATGATCCTCTACAAATGCCCTGTGAAAGTGCTAATCATCCATACAGATTTATTGTATGTAAAATGTGCTAATTTAAATTCTCTCATGACTTTCGTATTATAGTTAATGACCTGCAGTACAAAATCAGCATTAACTTCTCAATGCCAAATTTGCACCAATGGAAAAAATACAACACATATTTCTCTTATGATATTTCATGTGCATGTTTTAATATGATTTTGTTGAGTGTTAAAGGGAGCAGAAAAATAACACATGAATATTATCACAAGGGTAATGAGATGTTATCTGAATAACCAGTAAGTATATTAGTGAAATGTTTATTATTCCAGGCAATTTGCCATTGGCTGGCCCCTCTCAGCAAGCATGAAGGAACTCCTGTTCGAGCCAATCATGTTTTTAAAAAGTCAGTTGCAAAAGTAATGCTTTGACTGTGTGTATATTCTGTTAATTATTGCACTGTTTGCTGAGTTATGTCTGCTGTGTTCAGAGTGAGACTTTATATTGTTCTTTAAATATTAACCTTGTATTTTTCCTCTCTAATTTACTTAGTGGACGTGTTTATGAGCATGTTGTCTATACATGCTATGTTGACCATGACAAAACTCTGTATGAAATATAAATATAATATATATATATTATTTAAAAAGAGGCTATGTTTATTTTATTCTCATACATAACAGAGTATTGTGCCAAAGCCATTTAATTCTATATTGACACCTATGTTTTATGGCATGAGATATTTTTCTTTGGTTGTGTAACAACTCATAATGCACTTTTTAATATCTATTTATAAATCTGAGACATTTGCAAATAAATGTCAATTGTAACAATAACAGTAATGCTATATAAAACAACAGTGTTATATACATGTTATAAAAAACAAATTGAGAAATTATTCAGAAAACAATATTTATATGCTTTCTTACCATTGTCTCTAATGTTGTTTTTTTATGCAGTAAGGAATTTGTGTGAACATATATATTTACAGTTTGCCCATATTATTATTATTTATTGTTTCATAAAGCACCATCATATTCTGCAGGGTTGTACAAATGGGTAAACAGGACATGACAAGTAGTATATAACATAACAGTGAGACTTGCAGAAAGAACAGGTAAGGAGGGCCCTGCTCAAACAAGCTTACAACCTAGAGGGTTATACAAATATTATTACAAATATTATTTATACTATACATATACAAAACTCAGCCTTAGTTAACTGTGTGCAATAATCAGTGATGCATTGTCAATGTGTCCAGCCCCACGTGACGCTTTTGTCATGTCCATTGACATAATGTGAACACTAACAATAAATAGACCTTACACATAAAAAGCCGCCATCTACTCAAACGTGTGTTAATAGGCAATTATAGGGTTTAAGCTTCAGGAGGAGCATGAAAAACATAGTTAGGAAACAAACTGGCATTCAGGGCTGTTAATTAATTACTCCGTAATCTGCAAAATCGGTGACAAGATACACAAAGGAACCCAAATTCAAGAAAAGTAAATTAATCATCTCTGGCTTTTCAATGTGTACCATAATTAACAAGTTATAATATCAGCCAGAAGTATTTATGACACAGCATAACAAGAATTCTGCTGTTAAATGTGTGTGTATCTTATTACACTTTCATTCAGGAAATAGGCCATGTGTTTACCCTGAGTATCCAGGCTGCTAAGGGGCAGAAGTGGCACAGGCAGGTTGTTTTGGGGCAGAGGTGGCACAGTCAGGCTGCTAAAGGGACAGAGGTGGCATAAGCAGGCTGTTTCAGATGCAGAGGTGGTATAGGCAGGCTGCTAAATTGGCAGAGGTGGCACAGGCAGAATGCTAAAGGGGCACAGGCAGGCTGTTTTAGGGGCAGAGGCATACCACATCAATATCTGGCTTAGTGTATAGTTATAGGGGTTATGCTGCAATACCTTCAATGTCTGGTTCAGTATCTAGCAATGCTGTACCATATCTGTTCAGTAAATGTTATTTATTTAAACTTATGTAATTTATTTATTAGTTAAGAATTTATTTTTTACAATTTCATTTTTTTTTTTCAGTTGACATATAGTTTACAAATTAGTGAAATAAATACTCTTTCCAACATTCATTTTTTGTGTACATACACTAGATAAGCCGCTGGGGAAACATTTAGAGAGCATGAGAGAGTGAATGAGAATGACAGTGGGAGGGAGTGTGTACCGAATGGGCAGGTAATATAATTCCTTGCCCGAAAACAAATGGGCCAAAAACAAACCAAAACATTTGTGCTGCAAGACAATTTAGGATATCCACACTCATATATCTATGGTATATACATTGATAAAGCTTGATAAAGCACAATTTTAGCCTTTGTGTCAGTAGGTTGCTTCTATTGTGAATTACTGTGGGGAAATAATCGTGTGAAAGTGGATATATATAAAGCTATTAGGTGTTTTTCACAAGGATAAACAAACAGGCAATTAAATGAAAGCAAGCAGCTGAACTTCACACTTAAAGCAGCTTGCTGTTTGTTTTCTCTGGTTTCTGATCTCTACATAATAAGCTTTTAACCTTTAAGCTTCTTTACTCATAGAGCTGTACTTTTGCCATTACGTTACACATCCCTCTTTTGATTGTGATTGATTTCTGGCATTTGAAATACTCTTCCTTGGAGCAAACATAGCAGGAGCCTGCAACTGAACTGTATATATTTTTCATAAAAAAGGTATATGAACAAGTTTGAAAATCCTCTATTAATATGACCACCTACTTATATTGTTGAACACCAAAACAGCTCTTTTTCTTGATCTCCTGGTGTTGACCCGGCTTGTCCTGACCTTGCTCTCGGCTTCTGATTTGGCTCTTGTTCCTGTGATCTCCTGGTGTTGATCCAGCTTGATCCAGTCTGTTCCAAGGTTCCTTATGTGAAGTCCTTATCCTGTGTTCCATGGTCCATTATCTGAAGTCCATCTGCATGTGTGCCTTTATCATGTTTGTTAACTAGCCCTGTTTCACCTGTTCTGCCAGTAAACTCCAATATAGACTGTTACCTATATATATCCAAGCTTGTTTGTTTTTTATTTGCCTGCCTGTACCTACCTACCAGTAATGACACATTGTAGGGTACAGACAGAGCCGCTGGTATCCCCTGCAACTGGGCTTCTACCCGACCTCCCTACCCTGATTAGTCCTAATACTTTCCTTCTTGCCATAGTGCATTCTGGTGCCATGTGTTCTCCAGGTAAGGGCACACATGCACCCAGCCATCCATTAGACCAGCCCACCTTCTTCCAGTGCTCTGTGGTCCAGTTTTTATACTCACATGCCCATTGTAGGCGCTTTCAGCGGTGGACAGGGGTCATCATGGGAAGCCCTGACTGGTCTGCGGCTATGCAACCTCATACACAACAAACTGCAATGTATGGTGTGTTCTGACACCTTTCTATCAGAATCAGCATTCACTTTTTCAGCAATTTGAGTTAAAGTAGCTCATCTGTTGGATTTGACCACACGGCCAGCTTCGGCCCCCGCGTGCCTGGCTGCCCATGACCCTATTGTCAGTTCACCACTTTCCCAAGCATGAATATATCAGACTATAGTTTTTAGTTTTAAGGATTTACTAAATTTGAAGTTTTAAAGTTTTAGATAAACTTTTATGTTGGCTTTGGGTTACCATGGTTATTTTGGGATGTTTATTAATATTTCATAAATAAACCTTATACAAGACAACATGCACCATTTTATTGAAAATGGTGCAAAGTAAGTCCCAGACATGATTTAGTATGCAAAAAGGTCCATATTTAAAATAATTTTTGAGCATATCTTTTCATCAACCTCTTCCACACATTTACTTACGAACAATAAAGAAATAAAACAGAATAATGCATAATGAAGGCAATATAATATGATTAAAATAAATGATTTCAGTAGTTGTTTTTAACCTTTTATTCTTTATGTTCAGCTCCAAGTACACCTTTCTAGTTCATTACTGCAAATCATTTAAATTTCAGCACACAATGTCACCTGCTCTGTAATCTGATTACTTTATGGAGGAATTAGTATGTATATTTAATGTAGAAGGGTTTTAATCTTGATGAAAATAATCTTAAGGAGCTGTGATAGGGCTGCTCATATGTCTAGCAGATATGCTGGTTACATGCTAATAAATGACAGTTGATTTATGTATCTGGATTCTTTTATTTATAAAAATAGCAAGTGGACTGATTTTTGATATTAATAATACAAGTGAATCCACTTTGATTAGACTTCTGTGGAGAGCCGTGCATATTCGGCATTACAATTAAATCTTATGATGTGGAATGGGAATGACATGCTAATGAAGCAAGCCAGTGAGCCTGAACCAAGAATGTCCAACATCATTACGGGATATCTTAGATGAAGAGTAATTATAAGAGGAACACTGAAATGTCATTAAAAATCTCCAGTAAAAGATTTAACCTACTATTTCATACTAATGCAGAATTTTCTACAACATACTGTAAGTGAATAAAAAGTTAACATTCACAATATACTGAAATGATATTTAAGTATTTTTGGTCCAGATCTAAGGGAAAAAATGTGCTCTTCAGTACAGTTCTAATTTAATTTAGTAAATTCAAATTCATTGACAGAACATAATTGAAATCTCCTTTTAATGATTTCAGATAGATTAGTAATTAAAGCCTGATTCAGTTTCCATGAAATTTAATGTAATTGAGATTTGAAGCTATGTATTTTTTTATAATCTTTTTATTGCATTAGCAAAGCGCACTGTCTCTAGTTTTGTCAGTTACTACACTACATTCCTTGTTTATTTATGAAGAATTTGTTTTGTGGATGATCAAGAGATGAATGCATATTTAAATAACACTATGTAATTTACACGTTATAAAACCCTTAATACTATATATATAACCCCTATACTTTCTGAAGGAAATTCTAGCAGGACACAAAACAGCTCAACCAACTTGATGGCCTTTTAACATTGCTTCATAAGAAAAAAAACAACAATATAGGTATTCACTATTAACATTTTTTATTCTTTATGTTTTGGGCACCAGTTATAAACAAATCATGTCTAAATCAGTATATAATGATGTTGTGATATGCCATTGTAAGACTCAGTATATAACGATGGGAGTTATACTATACTACCCTCAGTGATTGGCTTACTATTTAATGATGGGAGTTATGCTGTACCACTGTCATTGTCTGGCTCAGTATATAATGATGGAAGTTGTTCAGTGACTGGATCACTATATTATGACAAGATTAACACTGTATATGTTGGGATCACTATGTAATGATGAGAATTGTGATGAACCACTATCAGGCTTAGAATATATTGATGGGAGTTATACTGTACCACCTTTAGGCTCAGGATATAGTGATGGGAGTTTTGCTGTGCTACCCTCAGTGACTGGCTTACTATGTAATAATGGGAGTTATGCTGTACCATTGTCAGTGTCTGGCTATATAATGATGGGAGTTATGTTTTACCACTGTTGTTTTCTCTTTCAATATATAATGATGGGAGTTATGCAGTACAACCATCACTGTGAGCTGCACTGTATCATATCTATGTCTGGATAACTGTGTGCTGATGAGGACTACGCTATAACACCTGGATTTTTTGGTTTGCTTGTGCCTACTTATTTTCGGCCAACCAATTACCGTATTTGCTCGATTATAAAACAACCCGGATTATAAAACGACCCACCAAAATCTGAATATTAACGAAAAAGCCTGAATATAAGACGACCCTATAGGAAAAAAGTTTTACCAGTAAATGTTAATTCATGTAAACTATGTGAACAATTTTTTTTAATAAAACCTTTGATCGAGAAAAATATTTTTCAACCTGTAAACATATTTTCTTTTTTTTTCAACCTGCCCCCCAGTTATGTACATCTGCCCCCTGACTTGCCACTGTGCCCCAGAAATGCCTTATACCCCCTATATGCCACTGTGCCCCATGATATGCCCTTTAACCCTCTAAATGTCACTGTGCCCCATGATATGCCTTTTGACACCCTATGTGCCACTCTGCCTCCAGAATTGCCTTATACCCCTATATGCCACTCTGGCATTTAGGGGGTTAAAAGGCATATTATGGGGCAGAGTGGCATATAGGGAGACATATGGCATTTCAGGAGGCAGAGTGGCGTATAGAGGGTTAAAAGGCATTTCTGGAGGCAGAGTGGCATTAAGGCATTTCAGAGAGCACTCTGCCTCCAGAAATGCCATATGCCCCCCATTTAACACTCCCTCCCCCAAACTTACCGGAGCTTCTGAGTCCCCGGTGCGTAGTCCGGGCAGCGTGTAGAGCTCTACGCGATTCGCGTAGACAACTTCCGCTGCAGCCAGGAGGAGGTGCGGTTAGCAGCGGGGGTTGTCTGTGTCCATCGCGCAGACCTTCCCCGGCTGTCAGAGAACTCTGTTCTCTGAAGTTGGACAGAGAACAGAGTGTCAGAGAACTCTGTTCTCTGATGTTGGACAAGAAGGCCGTTAGCATGGGATGAGCAGTGAAAGTGATGGTGGGTGGTGTAGGAGGGGGTTGCAAAGAAGAGAGGTTTGTCTAATAGATTTGATCTTGTCTTTGAAGTGGGTAGCAAGATCTTGGGCAGTGAGAGAGGTTTGTGGTGTGGGTATGGAGGGACAGAGAACGAAGTGGAAGGTAAAAAAGAAAGGGAGGAAGAAAGGGAGGATATGAGACTAGAGAAGTAGAGTTGTTTAGTGAGAAATGGGAGAGTTGCAGGTATGAAGCATGAATTTGTAGCAAGTAAAGTCTTTGCTGGATTAGTATGCCACGGTTGGCGCTGCAGTTGGCAAGGATAACATACAGTAACAGGAGCTTAACACTCCCTTCCCCAAACTTACCGGAGCTTCTGAGCTTCTGAAGGTGGTGATCAGACAGAAGGAAGGGAGAGATGGAAAAATCTGAAAGGGAGGATGACCTGGAGAAAACCAGATCAAATGAGTGTCCTTCAGTGTGTGTAGGGGAATTAGTCTACTGAGAAAGACCAGAAGAGAATGTCAGGGAGAGGAGTTTGGAGCTAGGAAAGTTGTTAGATATATCAAAAGGATTGTTAAAATCACCCATAATAAGACAGGGGATATTAGAAGAGAGGAAGAAAGGGAGAAAAGTGGTCAAATAACTGTGAGGTAGGACCTGAAGGGCGATATATTACTGAAATTTAAAGAGAGAGTGGAGAGAAAAGATGGATTGTGTGAACCTCAAAGGAACATAATGAGAGGGAGGGTCTAGTGTATGCTGGAAGGAGCAATGAGGTGAGGTGAAGGATGCCTACACCACCACCCTTTCTGCCATCAGGCCTAGGAGTGTGGCTGCAATCAGAGCCGGCCTTAGGCGTTGTGGCGCCCTGTGCGCAGGGCCGGCCTTTGGGGTGTGCGACCTGTGCGACCGCACAGGGCGCCACACTCCAGGGGGCGCCGCCGCGGGGTCCGCCGCCGCCGCAGCGCGGTCCGCCGCCCCTGCCGCCGCGGGGTCCGACGCCCCTGCCGCCGCGGGGTCCGCCGCCCCTGCCGCCGCGTGGTCCGACGCCCCTGCCGCCGCGGGGTCCGCTGCCGCCAGTATGGGGGCACCCGGCACCCCTCCAGAGACGGACAGTAATGTCCGCCGCTGGAGGAGCAGGCTCTCAAGGGAGCAGTATCGGAGGTCTTTAACAGACCTCCGATACCGCTCCCTTGTGATCCCCGCGACAACAGCTGCTGTGCGCCGGGGTTTGCTGTCAGATCCCGGCGCACAGCACTGAAGCCGCGCCCACCGGTCTCCGTGCCCTCTGACCCGGAAGAAGAGAAGACAGAAGAACTAAGAAGAAGAGCGAAGAGGAGGCAAAGAAACTGAAAGAGGAAAGGTAGGAAAGCATAGAGTGACAGTGAGAGTGGATTGGTGTATATGTGTGTGGATTGGTGTATATGTGTGTGGATTGGTGTATATGTGTGTGGATTGGTGTATATGTGTGTGGATTGGTGTATATGTGTGTGGATTAGTATATATGTGTGGTTTGGTATATATGTGTGGTTTGGTATATATGTGTGGTTTGGTATATGTGTGGATTAGTATATATGTGTGGTTTGGTGTATATGTGTGGATTGGTGTATATGTGTGGTTTGGTGTATATGTGTGGTTTGGTGTATATGTGTGGTTTGGTGTATATGTGTGGTTTGGTGTATATGTGTGGATTGGTGTATATGTGTGGATTGGTGTATATGTGTGGATTTGTATATGTGTGGATTGGTGTATATGTGTGGATTGGTGTATATGTGTGGATTGGTATATATGTGTGGATTGGTGTATACGTGTGTGGATTGGTGTATACGTGTGTGGATTGGTATGCGTGTGGATTGGTGTATATGTGTGGATTGGTGTATACGTGTGTGGATTGGTATGCGTGTGGATTGGTATGCGTGTGGATTGGTATATATGTGTGGATTGGTATGTGTGTGTGGATTGGTGTATATATGTGGATTGGTGTATATGTGTGGAGTGGATTGGTGTATATGTGTGGATTGGTGTATATGTGTGGATTGGTGTATATGTGTGGATTGGTGTATATATGTGGATTGGTGTATGTGTGTGGATTGGATTGGTGTATGTGTGGATTGGTGTATGTGTGTGGATTGGTATGTGTGTGGATTGGTATATGTGTGTGGATTGGTATATATGTGTGGATTGGTGTGTATGTGTGGATTGGTATATATGTGTGGATTGGTATATATGTGTGGATTGGTGTATGTGTGTGGATTGGTATATGTGTGTGGATTGGTGTATGTGTGTGGATTGGTATATGTGTGTGGATTGGTATATGTGTGTGGATTGGTGTATATGTGTGGATTGGTGTATATGTGTGGATTGGTGTATGTGTGTGGATTGGTGTATGTGTGTGGATTGGTGTGTGTGTGTGGATTGGTAAGGGTGTGAGAGTGATGGGTGTTATGCTGTACCATTTCCAATGTATAAAATTATGCTCTAAAGTACATCATAACTCCCATCACTCTATACTGTTCCATACAGTGGCAGAGCTGGGAGGCAGAGGCCTTCCACCCTCACCGCAGGACTTCTGAAAGGTAAGTGAACTTCAAAGAGGGAGAGGGTAGATAGTTAGGAGGGGGTAGATAGGGAGAATGGAGTGAGACGGGGTACATAGGGCAATCATACTCCTATCATGCCAAGTAGTCTACGAGTACATCCTGGAATCTGCGGGCATGATAAGAATGTGATTGCTGTTAATCATATATATATATATATATATATATATATATATATATATATATAAATATTGTTATTTAATTGTTTTGTTATGTGTTATGGTGTGGGGGGGGGTCATATTCGGTTTCGGCCAGGTAAATGCTGCACTTTTGGTTTCAGTCCAGAATTCGTTTCGGTGCATCCCTACTACTAAGCCAGACAATGAAGTGGTAGGCCTACACCACATCAATGTTTGGCGTAGTATATAGTGATTGGGGTTTTGTTACAAGTTTTGATTCCTTTCTTTTTTTGGGATGGGGGGGCGCCAGACGAGTAGTCCGCACAGGGCGCCAGAACACCTAAGGCCGGCTCTGCCTGTGCGGACTACTCCTCTGGCGCCCCCCCTCACTACCCCCCCTCTCTGCCCCTTCAAACTACCCGCCCTCTCTGCCCCTTTAAACTACCCCCCCTCAAACTACCCCTCCCCTCTACCCCTTCAAACTACCCCTCCCCTCTGCCCCTTCAAACTACCCCCCCCGCCCCTTCAAACTACCCCCCCTCTGCCCCTTCAAACTACCCCCCCTCTGCCCCTTCAAACTACCCCCCCCCTGCCCCTTCAAACTACCCCCCCCCTCTGCCCCTTCAAACTACCCCCCCCCACTTACCTTGTTGCCGGAGTCCTGCGGTAAGAGCGGGAGGCATCCATCTTCTCGCTCTGCCGGCATTTCATGTTGAGCGCCGGTATAGTCCCGCGCTCAACATGAGATGCTGGCACCGCGACGGAGTCACGGAGAGTAAGGGGCGCCGATCGGTTGCTGAGAACTTCACGAGCAACCGCTCGGCGCCCCTGACCGGGACTTAGATTAAAGCATCCTTTTTTTTTTAAACTTTATTTAACATCAATGATGTTAAATAAAGTTTAAAAAAAAAACAAAAAAAAAAAAACGATGCTTTAATCTAAGTCCCGGTCAGGCGCCCCTGCAACCATGGCGCCCTGTGCGGTCGCACAGGTCGCACACCCCTAAGGCCGGCCCTGGCTGCAATGTAGTCCTCCGAAGGAGGGTGCATCAGAGGCGGGGGTATCATAGGAGGAGATCCAGGTTTCAGTAAGTACTAGGAGGTTAAAAGCATGGGAGAGAAATAGGTCATGTATACTAGTGAGTTTGTTGTATACAGAACGGGCATTCCATAGGGTACAGTTGAAGACGGGAGGGAGTTTATGGTTGGAGATGATAGGAATGAGATTGTTTAGGTTGAGTTTAGTGGTTGACCGTGTGAGGTATATAATGTAGAGCAAGTCTGAGTGCACATTGGGTGCCCTTATTATTATTATTATTATTATTATTATTATTATTATTATTATTTATTGCTTTATATAGCGCCATCAAATTCCGTAGTACTGTACAATGGCATACCTCCCAACATTTCAAAATGTGAAAGAGGGACACTTTTTTTTAAAAGCTCACAAAACTCACCGATACAAGCAATTGCACTTTACAAGGTTGCACTTGCATCGCCACTTAAAACACACTTTGTTTTTGTCAGCACTCATGCATTTTAAAAATAACCAACACATTGAATTGAAGTCCCATGAGGGTCAGCCAGACATACTACTTTCATGATGCTGGCTGAGCATCATGGAAAGTGCAGCAACAGTAAAGCTGCAGATGCTAGCTGTGAACACAAATTCCCATGATTCTCAGCCAGCCAGCTGTCCACCATAATGCTGGCTGAGTATCATTGGAAGAGTAGTCCACAACAGCAAAGAAATTCTTAAATGGAAAAACTGTTCATAAACACACGTATACACATACACCGCCTTTACACACACACATATACATGTACACTGCCCTTACACACACACATATACATTGCCCTTACACACACATATACATGTATACTGCCCTTACACACACACACATATACACATACACTGCCCTTACACACACACACACATATACAAGTACACACATATACACGTACACTGCCATTGCACACACACATATACACATACACTGCCCTTACACACATACATGTACACTGCCCTTACACACACATATACATGTACACTGCCCTTACACACACACTTATACATGTACACTGCCCTTTACACACATATATACACATACACTGCCTTTATACACTAGCTAACAAATACCTATACTGATCTTATACACACACATACACATGCTTACACATACATACACATACACTGCCCTGACACCCCTTTCTCCTCATCTCTTACCTCTTCCACCATCCACCATCCACGATCCTTCTTCTTTCTGCCCACATCCTGTATCCTATGGTGGGAGCGCAAGGTCTGTCACTTCAGACCTCGCTTTACTACTCCCTCACATCACTACGCTCCAGCTATTACTGCCAAGCGCAAGGATGACATCATATCCCCGTGCTCTGCATTATTTGCTGGTAGGTAGTGATTACGGAGCAGTAAAGCGAGGTCTGAAGTGACAGATCTCGCACTCCCTAATGTTGAGCCGACTAGAGGGAGATTGCGATCTAAATGTAGTATTGATAGTATAATATCACAGGGGGATGCCTACGCCATCCAGACTGATGATAAGCTGATAGAACTGATACCATTATCACTAGATCATTATACAGTTACTGACAGAAAGATGTTTCCCAGATGACCTTTGGCAGCTCTGTGCGTGAAGCAGCCATTACATTGTGCTGGGCCAAAATTGTGTATACAAACTTCATTTTTATACACACACATCCTCGAACACAGATCATACAAATGGAGATGTTTGTTACATATAAAGCTGGACAGTAAGTAATATTTTAATGTTGTCAACCTCCCACAGATACATTGATACCTGTACCTCCTACAGTGTTCTTCCAACAAGGAAGCAAGATGTGCAAGATTTACCGACAGATCACCACTGAGGATACCCACTTTCTATATGTGGAGGGACAGGTATAGCATGATTTGCAACAAAATATGGTGGTGTTGGGTCAAATGGCTTAATATATTATTCTGGATTTAGTGTGTTGCTGGAAGGTTCAACTCAAGGTCAGGCCTAGTGTGTAGTCTACCATAAATGCATTACAATATAAGGGGTTTCCTTCTTCTATTTTTTCATGTAAGAATAAAGTATGGTATACATTTTGTAAAGTGAATAAATGACAAAATGTTCCATCTCACCCTATTAATTCACAATTTAGTGAAAAATATATTTGTTTAGATTAAACATCTAATTTTAAATATGGGTTGCATGAAGTATTGCTAGAATATGGATCATTAAAATGCCATTAAAATGTTACACACTGTACATTCCTTCATAAATGTATGAATGTTTTCTTATTAGTACCATAACCAACAGAATGACTAAAGTTATAGGTAAAATTAAGTAACTTTCAAACACATACAAAAAGGTAATTTTCATAGCTGTACGGCTGTATAGTCAAACAAGTCAATCTGCTGGTGATTAAAGTAGAAAGAGAAATAATTTCAGCTTTATGATATCAGTTTGTAACAGTATTATTATTACAATATTCACTTTACAATATGGTTTGTGCTCATGTTTGGCCAATATTAATAACATCATTGCCTTCTTTCTATGTTATGAATACATATCAAATCTCAGGTGGTTCAAAAAAGTTGCAAAATGTGTTAAGATTTTAATTCAGATGTGTTCTCAACATACTGGGTTAAAGTGTACATAGTCAGGCATCCTTCCTTTATACTTAAAAAATAACAGCAGACTAAAGAGTAGATTTCACAAAGATATGACATTGATGTGGTGCGAATCATGTGCCTGTGAATTCCAAAACAAATTGGAGATTATAGTTTTGTTTACAAAGAACAATTTTTCAACATGTACAATTGATTGAAGATGACTTCTGAGTTAAACTTGAGAGCTTCAAGTTATTTTTATTGGCAACAAAAACATCAAGGAAACACTAACGGTTTTTGATTCTTGTAAGAAGACTTAATAGAAATTTTGAAATGACAAATCAGACAGACAGTATAACTGGAACTAATTAAATGAACAGTTGTATTGATTGTATTGCTACATATCAATATATTCATATATGTATTACTTTGCGGGGTGTAGGTGCCTATACATTGGAATAAAATAACCTGCCCATAGTAGTTTATATAGATACATTTATATAGATAAAATTGCGTATAATGATTCACATAATGTGGTGGAAAAACTAGGCTAATGACTTCTTCAAAAAATAAATGGAGCTAACCTGCAGTCTAATCAGTGAGATGTGATTATTATTATTTTTTTATTTATTAAGCACCAACAAATTATGCAGTGCTGTACAATTGGGGGAGTTAAAACACATCAGAAAAATACATTAATCCGTACAGATACATCAGGAGAAAATAATTCTACCTGTCAGCTTGCCATCTAGCCTTATGGTGCTTTTACGAAAAGCTTCTGGCAGGAATGGTGGCCTTTTGATGGCCCCACTCACGAGCTTACTCTCTAAAGATAGAAGGTTTTAATCGGAGCTGCCTTGCACAAAGTTTGTGTTCACTGTCCACAAGTCCACAAGCAGAAGGGGAGAAAACTCCAACACAAGTACCCCAACCCCGCCAGGCTCTGAAAAAATACTGAAAAAATATATAAACCAGACTACGGCCAATCCTCAAAATGGTAAGAGACAAGAACCTGGATTATTCAATGCTAAAGAAGAGCATTTATTTGATGTTGGCTACATATGAAGATTGAAACTAATGTAGCCATATACTTTCTCTGCCTGAAAAAAATAACTGTTCTGAGATGTAAAAAATACATTCCAAGCCAACTCAAAGATAAATTAATACTAACCAATACACCTAGGGCCAGTCCAACTTTAAAATGTAAACTCTGGTATAAAAGTAAATACTGAATTATGTGTAAGTGTACGAGAAATAACACAAACACACTGAGGAGAGACTCAAAAGGAATGCAACATGACATTCTGATGCATTGCAAGATTTGAATCATGCCAAGCAAAATAAATTAAACAAAAATGGGTTTGGAAACATGCAATTAACTAAAATAATTAGTCATGTCCAAATAAACAAAATACAGCACAAATATATCAGGGGGGAAAATACCGGTTAAAGACTAATGAATTAAAAAACATGTTAAGGAATGAATGTATCATTTTATAATTGTAATAAACTCATTCAGTTTTAGTTTTACAAAGCAATAAGTTTTCTGACATCATTCCGACAAAACTTTTCCATTTTCTGCTGAAAAACAGCCTCAGTAAACTAATTCATGTTTGTTATTCACATCTAAAAGTTGCCTTAGACATCCTAAGAGCGGTTTGGGAAAAACTTATTTTTGCATTAGACAATCCCATGTGATGATCACTTATATGGACTACAAGCACTTTTACTGAGAAAAATGCAACTCTGATGACTATTTGATCAGACACGATGCTCTTCTGCTTGGTTAGGTAACATATTATTTTGTGCATAAATTCTGTAAAACTCCCAGAACATGCACAAAAACACATATATAGCTTCTGTCATGATACAGCCATCCGCTGAATCTAATTTTGTTTTGTGGTTTCTTTTCACACTAGGACCTGCGTGTTGTCTAAATATGTAACACTGGTATCTCTGCTTAACACAAGAAAGCTGTAATAAAATGTATTATAATAGTTTTGAATAACAAAAAAAATACTCCTTATAGGGTTTGCCATTTTTATGTTATTTACTTGGTAATTGGATTTTACTATATTCTTGTTTTTTTTGGGGGGGGGGTTCATTGTAATAAATTTGAAGTTTTTGAATGTATTGTGAGTTTATATTCCATTTGAATCATACAGAGGAGAGGATGTGCCTGGAGGCCCCACCGTTTGGCGGAAGTTAACTGGGAGGCCATGCCCACAGACAAGCAGACTAAGAAAGAAGACACAAGGAGCAGCGCATGAAGAAAGAAGACAGAAGGACCAGAAGAGGCAAGAAAAAAAGTGGAGCTGCGAGAAAGGAGACAGGGACATTGAAGTGGTCAGCGAAGAAGGTAGGGAGACATTGAGAGAGAGTGTGAGAGAGAGTGAATGAGAGTGCGAGAGAACGTGAATGAGAGTGTGAGAGAGTGAATGAAGGTAAGTGACAATGAATATAATTTCCCAATGGAAACATTCCTCCAAATTTCATCCGCACGAAAAGGTCAGAAAGGAAATTTGTTGTCCAAAAACAAATGGACCAAAAATGAAACAAAAAATGTATACAAATTGTTTTGGTCCATTTGCACAAATCTAGTGCTTAGTGTGCTCCTTTTATGATTTGGTTATTCTCTTGCATCGTCTTGTTCTTCCCCTTCTTTCTTAGTCCGATTGGAGGAACGGGGTGGGGGGGTAGTCCAGAGGCTTTGCCCTTTTGTAGAAGTTCATTGGAAGACCAGAATAATGAAGTCAGATTATGTCTGCATTATTCTGTCTGAATCATTTTTGGTCCATTTGCACATGCACGTATGAATTACATGTAAATACCATTTAGTGAAATTTGACCACAATGTCCAACAAGGCTCCATTAGAATTAAAGATGGTCCTATAAGTCATTGTAGGCCTTGTATGATGGGTGTGTAAGATCAATCTTCATTTTCCTTAAAGTTCTTTATATAAAGTTTTCAATAATATCAACCTGTTTTCCAACAACATGCAACTGGAAAGTTAAGAATGGATAATGCATACTAATGTACAGCAATGTGCAATAAGGTTTTTAATAAAATGAGTCTTTTGGGCTGTGTCCAGTTGGTGCAGTTATATCTTATTCTCTAGATCTCTGTTGTGGATTGTTAACTAAAGTAGAAGATAAAATGGCCTAATACTTCAAAGCAGAGGACGACATCTAACAAGTTCACAGACAGAGTAAACATCACCAGAAATACTGCATTAAAAAAAGTAAACACTCAATAAGAGTTTTAAGCAGTGAAACTACTGAACAAGTTAAACGTAGCCTGAAGGGAGGTAACAGAGACCTCCTTTATCAAAAAGAAAAATGCACTTGATTTATTATTTATGAGGGAATAATTTAGCAGTTTAGCTTGTTATATACAAAAACGAAAATATTATATTTGAGTTTGTGTAAATATATATATATATATATATATGGTAAAGAGTACAATGTATTAAACATGGACTATGATTCAAAAACCTCATCTACACTCACTGGCCACTTTATTAGCTAGTACCGGGTTGGACCTCCTTTTGCCTTCAGAACTGACTTCATTCCTTGTGGCATACTTTCTACAAGGTGCTGGAAACATTCTCTATTCTCTCCATACAGCTTTCACCCTCTAGAATGCAAAAACATGTCACTGCCCCTCTCCTCCTTGAAGGTTCAATCACACTATGGTGTACACAAATTCCCACTGTGAAATAAAATAAAGGTCTTCTCTTGCTTTTTCAATTTTTCAACCCTACGGATATGGTTTTCCGTAGGGTGTGTGAGATGCAGCACAAAAGGGGTCATGCTAAGCGAAGGAAAGATACAGGAGTTGGAAATGGAAATTCCCAGCAGCAGTGGCAGTAGTGCCAGCCACATGTCTAGTTCCCAATTCCTTGCACCCATGCAGAACATCAGGACTAGATCCACCAGAGCATCACCCATCAGCCCCTCAAAGTCAGACTAATTAAATGGTCCTAAATAGTCAAAGCCTACTTTAAGGAACTGCCACTACCTCCTACTACTGACCCGCTAAGCTATTGGGACCAGAATTGTACCTTGTAGAGCAGGTGGCTTTCTTGAAGGTCAATCTGCCTAAATTAGGTTACCAAGCACTCAATATTCAAATATTGGGAAAATTCAGTCCAGTGCTGTATGTACTTGTCATTTGCCAGTGCCTGCCCAAGCCACACGCTTTACAACTGCTACCACTGCTTCTTTGTTTCCTTCCTTACTATGGGGCGGTCATTTATTTTAGTTTTTGGTATTCTGTAGAAATTCTGTCCCTTACCAGGGTCCTGCATGTGGCTGCCAGTGCTGCCCAAGCCCAGGGCCCTTCTGCTGCTGCTCCTCTGTCTCATGCCTTACTCTGGGGAATCACTTTTTTATTTTATGTATACTGTAGAAATTCAGTCCTGCACCAAGTGGCTGGATTTGTCTTCTTCCAGTGCCTGCCCAGGTCCAGTACCCTACTACCACTACCGCTGCTGCTCCTCAATCGCCTTCCTTACTCAATTACCAGGAATAATAGTAATATGGGATAATTATGCCCAATGTCATTCCTATTGCTAATGGACATCTGCAGGGACATACATTCATTCATATTTATTTATTGTTTATTTTACGAAGGAGACAAATTACCACTGCTTAGTACAAAACCTAGAGATAAATTTAATATTAATTTATTTATCTATAGGCTTTACTAATGTATAATGGCCAAAACACATAGGCTCTCCTGGCACATCAATTCGCTCAAAGTAGCTAAAGGAAAAAATATAATTTTGAGTGAATCGCTGTAATGTGAGATAGACAGCGAGATAAAAACCGGATATGAAAACGTTTATTAGAGCCTAAACGTGTCCAGGTACATTTTCAGAGAAAACATTGTTTGATCCCCAAAAATGCACTGATAAACATGTGTGTATTGGTCAAAATACAGTAGTTCATTCTCATATACTATATACCGTATTTGCTCGATTATAAGACGAGGTTTTTTTCAGAGCAAATTCTCTGAAAAATACCCCTCGTCTTATAATCGGGGTCGTCTTCTAATCAGACCTCAAATAGAGGTCTGATTAGGAGACTAAGATCCAGATCCCCCGCACCGCTGCAGGGGACCTGGATCCTCCTGTCGTCGCCCCCCACACACACACACACTTACCGGTGCTTCCGGAGGTGAAGTTGGCAGCGGGGGTTTGTATGCGTCCGTCGCAAATACCTTCCCCGACTGTCAGAGATCATTGTTCCAGAGTTCCTGATCATTGACAGCCGGGGAAGGTATTTGCGACGGACGCATACAAACCCCCGCTGCCAACTCCACCTCCTTCCGGCTGCCGCGGAATGAGACGTCAACCCGCTGCCCCGGCAATACACCAGGAAATTGGAAGCACCGGTAAGTAAGTAAGTGTGTGTGTGTGTGTGTGTGTGTGTGTGTGTGTGTGTGTGTGTGTGTGTGTGTGTGTGTAGGGCATTTCTGGAATGCCTTACACCCCTATATGCCACTCTGGCACTTAGGGGGTTAAAAGGCATATTATGGGGCAGAGTGGCATATAGGGAGGTATAAGGCATTTCAGGAGGCAGAGTGGCGTTAAGGGGGCATTTAATAGTGCACTCTGCCTCCTGAAATGCCTTATACCTCCCTATATGCCACTCTGCCCCATAATATGCCTTTTAACCCCCTAAATGCCAGAGTGGCATATAGGGGTATAAGGCATTTCTGGAGGCAGAGTGCTCTATATAATGCCTTTTAACTCCCTTAATGCCACTCTGCCTCCTGGAATGCCTTATACCTCCCTATATGCCACTCTGCCCCATAATATGCATTTTAACCCCCTAAATGCCAGAATGGGATATAGGGGTATAAGGCATTTCTGGAGGCAGAGTGGCACATAGGGGGTCAAAAGGCATACCATGGGGCACAGTGGCATATAGAGGGTTAAAAGGCATATCATGGGCCACAGTGCCATATTGGTGTGGCAAGCCTGGGGGCAGATGTGCGTAACTGGGGGACAGGTTGGAAAATACAATAGAAAATATAAAAGAAATAAAAACAAAAAAAAAATATTTTTCTCAATCATAGCTTTTATTAAAAAAAAATAGTTTACATGAATTAACATTTACTGGTAAAACTTTTTTCCTTTAGGGTCGTCTTATATTCAGGCTTTTTCTTTTTTTCCTAAGTTAATATTCAGATTTTGGGGGGTCGTCTTATAATCAGGGTCGTCTTATAATCGAGCAAATACGATATATAATGTATCTGTAAGTTTAAGGTATTGTGTGCACCTACATGAAGAACCTTTGTATATTCTTTTACTGGATATCCAGTATACTAAATGTTAAACTCTTATTGATTTTACAACAATAAGACATTATTAAACATATTTCATAAAACTCTGAAAGTAAAGGCTGGTAAAAAGTATGTTGCAAAAGAGTAACGGTATATGAGAAATACATTTTCCTCCATATAACCACAGTTTCTCAGGATTGCAATGAAATCCTTCTCTTAGCAAAGCAAGTAAATTGTAACATTCCTGGACATGCATTTGTTAGCAAAGTGAACACAAGAGTAACTGACTACCATCCTAAATTTGAATGGATGGTGCTGGATAAACAGTTATCCTGGCTGTCAACCATCCTGGCTAGTGTCCTGCTCATTTGGCTGCTGGCAGCTTTGCATGCACAAAATCCTGAATATGACATTGGCTCTGTGGAAAATTGGTTGTAGATTGGGTGTTCTTTAGGGAGTGTGCCTTGTTTTGCCACGCTGCCACCCCCAAAATGGCCAGAGATTGACAGAATATCAATATCACCAACCATGCATCAATGGGTGACTGGATGGACATGGGTGGAATATCATACACCCTGCAGTACACTGATGAGCCAATGTTAACAAAGTGGGGTTTTTTGTAATAGGTCTTGACAAAAAACCATTACTTGTGTGTTAGTAAACATATTATCATATTAAACCACTTGTTCACAGGTTCAGTTATTCTTATAAAATTTGACAGGTAAGTAAAGGTATTATAGTTCAGAATGAAATATCTAAGTTTATTTGTAATTACATGGATCAAAATAATCGGCAAAATTATTAATTAATAAGTTAACTAATCTATGGTTAGGTTAACACATTCTAATTGTAAAGAACTATTATACTAACTAAAAGAAATGCTGTGACATTTCTACAGATTGTTTTATTTTACTCAAACACTGTTTTTGCTTATATCCAGATTTCATTCTCTCTAGAAATTGTCCAACACTTGCTTATAAACTGGAAGTAAATTAATTTGAAACCTAAACCTCCATGCAAGTAGTACTAATGGCCTACTTGATTTAAAGGAAATGGATAATGAGTTGTGTACAGCAGCACACAAAATAGCTCTGTAATGTCGATTTAAATAAGCTATTGCACCTAATGTCATGTTGTAATACATGCTTGATGGCCTACAATGATTTACTTGCAGTTAGAAAACAATATGCGATGCATTATTGAACATAAAATGATAGCAAATGGCTTCAATTTTATTAAATGCACACTTTCCAGTTACATATCATCAGGCACATATTTTTATTCACACTTCTATTCCTTTATCTGTTGTTGGTATTACCTGCTTAACTGATTCACTGCATCTTAAGATCCATAAAACTAGCTTAGTTCTTAGAGTGTAAAATACGTTTCACTTTGTTCCATGATGAGGCAAATATGGGTCATTTTACTTAGCATCATCACTTAAAGGTGAACTGCTGTCACAGCTTTTATAGCTTTTTTTTTTTTAATTAAAACTTCCCATAGCTTGTGCTTTTTGTTTGTCAACCAGTGCAATTGTTTTGGAGATATTCAGCTTAAACATTAACCTCATGGAGATCTGTGTCTCAGTTTCCTATACCAAAGTTCTCTCTCTCTTCTTTTCCCTTACTTATGTAATGGTAGGGGAGGAATCCTCATATAGATCCTCGGGAAACAAAGTTCAGATACCTTTACTCATTGTCTACATGTAAGATGAATTTAAAATGCAAATGTTGCATTTTGGCTTTATGGAAAGTAACATAATTTTTTTTTTCATAATGGTACGATTTTACAAGAGCTGGAACTTCCATGTATGCATTTTACTGCATGCAAATAGTTAAGTGGTCTTTAGTTTTTTGGGTTAGAAAACCTTGGGAGTCAGCGTCTTTTGTCTTATTTTCCTCCTCCGCTGGCTGCCTTTACTGAAAGCAACAGGCTGAAACATACCCCGTAGTCCTCCCATTGAAGTCGACAGGAGCTCAGCACACAATGAAATCAATGGAAGTAGTGGAACTCTTCAATGTTACCTGAAAGATGTGATTGTTGCCGCACCTCTTACTGATATAGAAGTATCAAAGGGGAGGAGGAGGAAGATGAGAGAGACGGCTCATTTTCTAACTCTAAAATCTAAAATACATTTTCAAGTTGGGCAAAATGTTAAAAATATGTAAAGATTTTGCCAAGTCAACTAAGTGCTCGGGTCATATAAAAAATGCAGTAAACCAACAATGGTTGATACCTAAAAGGAGCGTTTTAAACATTATAAAGCATATACTTTTCTAAACACCGAGTCTCACATTTACAGGTAAGACAGTGGTTAACTAAATAAGGATGTGGTTACTGTCATTGAACATCATCATCTGTCTGGTGTGATATTATTTTGTGACACCTTTTGACTTTCATGGCATTTGGCGTGATGACAGAGTGATGAATCAGTCTGGAACTTATTTTTATATTACTACATTGTGAGAAGTGGCATGTGAAGTATTTAAAGCAACTTTTTGAGGGATTGAGTAGTGTGATTCTGCAATAAAAGCCAAACCGTCGCCAATATATAATATTTACAGCTTTTCCTGTCAACTGCACCTGCTTTTATCATGTTGGAATGATGGCGGGATATAAGAACAAAGGGGCTTTTGGATCACGGTTGTCTGATTTTAACTAGGGTGCAAAGAATTAGCTGTAGTAAGGGGAGCAACCATATTGGACACTTGAACCTACATGAACAAATAAATGCATAATTTACTTTTGTCATCTTCAGATATTTTTTAACACTTTTTTCAGAAACCATGCTTTTGGTGGATTTCTCAAATGATTGAAAGAAATCCACAGAATATTACTTACCATGGTATTTCATGTGCAACTCATAAACCACTAAATTATTGTGAAATCCAATATTCCATCAAAAATAGTGGGAGCCTTTTTGGACTTAAATCTTTTGGAAAACACCTTGTCGTTTGTCATGGCAACGATGAACCTTCCTATCCTTCACCTTGGAATTGCTATATTAGTACCTATAGGCATTAGGATTGATCACAAATACTTGATCCATAGTCTTTATTTATAGTTGGACTAAGTATGTTCTTGGAATTCTGAAATGGCTAAAAATCCCCAAAATGTATGCCTTAAATAGTAGTTACTGAGTGTGCGCCGATCTCTTGCTTTGTTGTATATGCATGTTGGTCATTTCAGAAGCAACCCAGAATCTGAATGTGTATGCCTTTCAAGGTGTGTTTCTCTTTTTGCATTTTTTTGGGACGCTTAACAATAGAAATCCCTTGATAGAAGGAATATGCTCAAATCCTCTCTCAAAGGCATGTTTGCACCATAGGATAATATGAAAATTAATGAAAAACAGCCAAAATAATAAGCATGTAATCCAATGTGTGCAAAAATGTGTATATCAAATAAAAAACAGCACTAGATTAAGGAAGCTGAGAGTTACTTACAGTGTTAAAGGACTGCTGCTAGTTGGCTAAAGGAAACACATTATAACTCAATTCTGTGGGAGTTTGGGATACATCAACGGATTGCAAGGGGATTTTGGCTCCGAAATGTAAATTTTGTCTGACCAATGTCTGCTGATTACACATGACATATAAATAATGTTGTATGTTGGATACTAACATTATGCTTTAAGCATTACTGTGTTAAAGACATGTTATTATTTAAGATTTACAATGAAACAATAGATGCAAAGATGTGATTAGTTCACATTAGGAGTGTGTTAATTTATATAAGAACTCTCAGACAGGTGCCATCAAGATTTAATGTTTGGTTAAATCCATTATAGGTGCATATACTGTATATCTGTTAACCATAATTGGGCTTTCTGCACCATTAGCACAATAACATTTCTTATGGGGTGTCGTGACATCCTCTTTTGGTATGGGTTTGACGGGAGTGTATACATTTGGGGGATTTAGTTTATGGTTTATACTTCTGAGCCACCATATTAGTGGAGGATTAGACTATCCTGCATCATTACCCCGAGATCAAAATAAGACAGCTTATCCCGATACACAACATATACCTCAACTGTTGGTCTGAATAATGTTACCTACCTCTATATGTAGCAGCTTGAAACTACAGAACCGATCCGTTTTCAGCGTTTGGAATGCATTAAGGTTCGCTACAAGGTTCAGCAAATCCTGTCAAGATGTGTTGTAATCAACAGCAATGTTGTCTAAAACACTATCAATCAGCAATGACTTGATTGATAGTGTATTATCAGTGGCACATAATGGGTGACAACATTTGCTTAACAAAGAAACAGGTAGTAGAAGAATTCAAATATGTTAACAGTGAAAGGTTTTAGATATTTTATTTTATTCCAGAAATGTAGGCAAATGAATGAAATGGTTTCATATACATGTTTACATCCAACAGTTCAGAAATATTGTTTATACATATAGTAAAAATGTACATCCTTTTTAACTGAATCAGTTTTCATTGATGAAATTTTCTAATTATTTGAACAAATATACCAACAATGCAAAAGAGTGATACATTTTATCGTAGCTACATCATACAAGAAACCCAGGATTTTCTCTTTTTTTTTTTTTCATTTTAGTTTTGTTTTTTTTTTTCTAAAAAGCAAATACTAACTTTCACACTTTAGCATGTCACAATTGAAGTATGGATAGCAACGTGAATGAATTTGTAACAGCTTCAAGTGATCGTGAACAATGTCAATATATTGTAAAATAGTTTGCTTTTTAAGTGGTTCAGTAGGTTTTAGTTCTACCTGTGCTCCTGATTCCCTCAATAACAAATTATAAGTGTGAAGTTAAATAGCTGTGGTTGTAGAATGATTACGGTAGCTTCCCTCGTCTCTGAAAACCCAGTTAGAGGTAATTCTACCCAATGCCTAAAAGTAACAGTCACATGAAAATTTGATTCTCTAACAGTAGAACTGTATCATGAATGTAACTATATATAATGCAAGCTATAAACCAATTTGGTTTAAGCGGTTGTGTGTGTGTATTTTTTTTTTCTTTTAAAGACAAAACTATGTAAAATAAAATTCTGGTAACTCCCTGGTGTTAGAGGTAGACAGTTTTTTTTTTCTTTCAATTCCTAGGTTTGGTCCATTTATTTTATTCAGCAGTGAAAGCCATGAATACAGAACAAATAACAGCTGTTACAATTCAACCATGACTTCTAACGTCAGAGAATTCAAGGTATGAACACAGTACACCATAATGAAAAATAAAAAGTATCAAAAAATTGTTTTTTTACCTCAAAAAACATAAATAAACAGGTATATACCACCAATACATAAACAGATGTTTGTGCTACAGTTAAAATTGGCTGTATACAAAATATAATGGTTCCCCATCATCAGCGTATGATAGAAGCAAGAATACATGAGCCGATTAAATTGTCAGACATTATGCTTTATAAGATATGCACAGAAGATCAAGCAATAAATACATACATTAGTTCAAAGCCTTACAACAGCTACGCAAAGCAGAGCGGGGGAAAAAAAAGCAGGTTTTTTTTTTTGCTATTACTAGCAAGCAATGATAATAAGAGTAAAAAGTCATGAAATGCATTAAAGCAACAGTTTCCTTAGAAAAAAAGTCTGGTCATTTATGGGTCCACCAACATTTTTACAGAATATGCACAATTATCAAAATACAGACCGAGCATCTCAGAAAACCCCAAAAAACCTAACATCTAATTTCAAAGCAACTGCAGTTTTGGAGGTTTTTCTGGTATAATGTGCAAGCAGCTATTTTTAATTGTATTTATACAAAACCCATGCAAAACTCTACAGGTATATGCATTATGTGGCTGAGACTTCCTTTCAAAGTTTTGATAACTGAGGTATGCATACTTTAGCATTGTAGTCTTTGGCCACTTTCTTGATGGTGTATAATTACCAGATTAACTTTAAATCTACCTAGGTGGACACATGTGAAGAGTGATTGCCCCTGTCTGGTTATTCTCATTCTTTTACTATCTAGGGCAATCCGTAGTAATGTGACATGTTTAGATACTAGTTGTCTTAACTTTCCGTTGATCATAACCAGAAGGCAAACAGCATGAAAAGTAGCAGTTATCGTGACGTTCTGACAATTAATGTTATCTGATGTTATTTTTTTTTTCTTGTTTCTATTTTTTTCTGCAGAGGTAGAAGCTTTCAGAAAGCCTTTTGGGTTAGTGGGAAAACCCTTTTTGAAAGCCATTGTGTCCTTCTATTTGGCATGATAGATGACTGTGTGTATCTTTTTTTAGTATTTTTTCGCTGACTCTAGCAAAAAAATAAATGATGAGCTTAGTTTGCAAGAACCAGTCCAATCTCATGGAACTGGTATGTGTTTAAAGCTCTAGCAGCCACCTTCTGTCAAAAACTGTTTGTAAAGCAATAACCATAATTAGGTTGTGAGGTCCCTTGGTTGGGGTAAAAATATCATCAAGACTTGGCACAGCACATGAAAAGCAACACGTAAAGATTCTAGGTTTCAGCAAAACATCTGACTATGTTATTTTCAATAGGAGGGAATTGGAACATTTTTGGGAGTTAGGAGTTGTTTTTGAAAACCAGCATCCCAACCATTTGGTCTGTGCAAGTCTTCAAAAGGGAGGGTATTGTTAGTGTTAATATCCCGTATAAGCAGAGGCAGAATTATATGTAACTTTGGTTTGATTGAAAATAAATACCATGGTCTAAAATTGCTATATCTTTGCTTTCAGTGTAAAAACTCACCTAGCTCACTTGAAATCAATATGAAATTAATTTTTGGCTTTACTAGACCGTTTATGTTTGGTTCCTACTTTTTTGTTGTTTATTATAACTATAAAAATAGTACACAACAGATAAAGACCATACAGTACAAGACATTCTAACGACGTGTATTCACCATAGAAAAACAACTGGTTGGATGGTAAGTAAATAAAAACCACAATGTTTTCAATATATAACAGTATGCAATCTGCATTTGTATCAAGTACACATATTTATTTTGGTTGGTGATCTTCACTGTTTCGCTTTCGATTATAACTTCCGCCGGAGAGACTGTTCTCACCCTCGTCTTACGTGAAAGCAAATCTCTGATGTTTTTGAGTGGCTTTTGGCCTCAGAATACACTAGAACTTAATTAACATTTTCTTATTTGTTTCTTTGTATCGGGCTAAATGAAAGATCCCAGAGGTCATCAGAAAACAGCAGGTAGTTCACGAAAAGGTTCCTTTGTACCAATTGAAGTTACAGAAGACTGACCAAAGCATGTGGCTGCTTCTGTTGTGGAGCGATTGGCCATTGTTAGAGTTGGCTTTGGTTTGCAGCTGTAGCCTTTGACTGTGTTTTCAGGTAGACAAAGCTTTATCACAAGGAGGTAAGGAGTACAGTTGTAAGGTATATGCAGATATGCGAATGGTTCTATGGTGCTTGCACAGACAATGTTAGTTTAGGATTGCACTTTACAACTTAACACTAACAGCACAGACTGGAAGCCTAAGGTTTTTAGATTGTTGCAACAGTCTAACTACTGTGGTTATGTAATAGCTAACTTATGTCATTTACAGTTGGTGGCACCAACATAAAAAATAAATTAAAAAACCCAAAAAGCATGAAATAAAATAAATGTGCTTGTTTGTTTCTTTAAATTTGGCCAGGACAAGCAGTGATATTTCTGATTCTACTTCTGTGCAAATTAAAAACAATGGCAACAAGTTAAACTTGACCAGCAATTGTTTCTAACATTATACTACTGTATGTTTGAGATTCACATTGATGAAACTAACACTATTTTTGGCAGTATATGAGGCCGTTTGCTTTCTATAGAACATGTATCCTCATATTTAGTCATTTCATGAACCCTTTTTGAGCCATACATTTAAATGGGCAAGCCATTATATAAAGAACAGTTTTTTTTGTTTTTTTTCAAGAAAATCAGTTTTTGTCTTAAAAAAGAAGACAACAAGCATCTTGCCTGTTGTGTTGAATCCCAAAGGGCTGGTTTAACAAGTTCCTCCAGGACTGTCTCCATTAACCATGTGTAATAAATAGTCACAGTAAAAATCTGTTGATATTCATGGTTGTGGAGTGGTTATGAAGGTCAGTGATATGTCCCTTCATTTGAGGTCTCTCAAGTCTCTTCTTTGTTATTTTTTTTGTTGGTTTTATTCCAGATCTTCAGATAATGGCTCTTCCTCAAGTTCTCTGTCTTCTTCCAATTCTGGACTGTGGTTGGCTGTTGTGACCAGGGACATTGGGCAGTCTTCGTCGTCAGCAATCACTGGCTCTTCCTTGACATGGATAGAATGTCTGAAAAGCAAAACAGATGGTCACAACTTCAATTAATTGCTAGTACATTTTTTTGTAATTTAATGCTTATTAGGGATAGCATGCATAAATTCAGTTTGAAATTACAAAGACAAAGTGGTAAAGATCCAAATTAATATCAGCTCAAAGAAACATTTACCACATGCCACCCCAAAACCTACATTGAATCATTGCAAAAAAAAAAAAAAATTATAATAATATTCCAACGCACATAAGAGGCACTGTGTATCAAACGCCAAGGAAAGGAAAACATATGATGGAGAGATTTCCCTCCCCGAGCCGCCCAGGGGACTACCACCCCACTCAGCCTAAAAGGACCGTGAGATCCACAGATCCCAAATCTTAACATACTGCTTTAACCTATCTTCCTATTCTCCTGTGAGTCTCAATTATATCCCGAACCTCCCTTAACACAGGTGGAGCCTTCCCAATAGTGAAGCTTGAAAAAACACATAATACATTTGCATTGGGAAGGAGCGATTTAATCAGTGAGCATCCCTAAGAGGGATACTCATCCCCAACATATCCACAATCAGGGATGATATATCTTTCCAAAGTGGCATAATCCTAGGAAACCCCACCAGACATGCCCCATAGTCCCCATCTTTCCTCATTCCTTCCTCACTCCCTCTCATTCCCTCATGCTGGGCAGACTACGATTGGACAGTATCCCACTAAGCAGAGCTGAGGCAGTGTATGGGAGAGACAGGTAGTATAGGAGGAAGAAATGTGTTAAGGAGAGATACGGAAAGATGTAGGGATATATGTGGAGGAAAGATGTAGGGATATATGTGGAGGAGAGAAGTGGGTTAAGGGGAGTCCCATGTGAAAGAGAGGCATTAAAGTCATTTAAATTATGGGTACATAAACTGGTTTAGATTGATCTCTCAAAAATTAACAAGAATATATATATATCTATATCTATATATATACTTATGTAATGTGATTGCCAGTGATATATGTATACACACATATGTACACAGTCAAACGTACATTGCTCTTGCCCCTAAAGCAAGAGAAGACCTGCTTTTTTATCTTGTTAATAGAAAGCACATTCTCTTATTAATATGCAGGGCTAGTGTGCCGCTTCTCAAGAGGGAAACCTGCAGCAAGGCTTTGCTATTAATCAACTTCAGCCCAGCAGTTCAGCAAGACATGATGATACATGTTTTTAACTCTAAATTAATGAATATCTTTACCAACTGTCAATAAATGAACAAAAAACACTGGTGAGGAACACAACTTGAGGTGGGAAATTTCCAAACACAACAGAGTGATGGGGAAGTGGGCAACTAACAAGAATAATAATGCTGTCGCACACAAACAAGGCTTAACATGATCCAGGCCCTACTCAAGGAAAGGCTTGTGCTGCAATGATAAATCTGCCAAAACCTAATTATTTTTGACATATTAGATGCATCAGGGAATCGCTGTGAAAAAAAAAATCCTTATCAAGTACTTTTTGCATTAGAAAGTGACTGAACCTGGCAGCCATCTCTTGGGCTATACTCTTCAATGAAAGAAGTAACTTTGAATTTTAAAAGGTACAGATTGCTTTAATATTCATTGCAAAATAACTTATTATTCAAACCTTATTGGGGAGGCTCTTTCCTTTTTTTTCTGTTTGGTGTGAGTAAATTATTCTATTTCTTTCTTATTTTTTTTTTTTTGAAAAACAGGACATTTAAATTGCTGAAACGTTAAAATCGTCAAAAAAATGTGTTTAAGGCAAAAAAAAGAAAAAGTTGTACTTTTTGTTTCTTCAGTGCTTACAAGAAAGTCGGAGCCTTTATTCAGAAGTGGATCATTTCGGCTCAAAATTGTAGCCTATCAGTAAGAAACACAATGCGATTTAGGGCTTCGCTATGTAAGGTATAGAACAAACTAGAAATCTAATTTATTAAACTCCAACAGGGCCCCATTAAATAGGATTTCCCTAAACAATTAACTCAGCGTGAAAGATTAGATAAGGAGGCACATTTATTTTGATACAAGACAGTACCCTTGAGCTTTATGACAAAGAGGGAAGCCTTCTTAAAGTACTGTCACTTATATTTATCATATGGTAATAAACAATCCTAGAGATATGTACTTAAAAATATTAAATAGAAACAAATGAGCTTACACCACACAAGGTCGCTGCAGTCATAAACCACAGCAAAAGCCTTTTTCCTAATGTGAAATACATAGCTTACAGCTTTAATTTGCATTAATTATAAATCAGTAACATGCTTGTGTGGTTTGAAAAAAAAAGTGAGAAAAATTATTAGTTCTCTCAGTCACTTTACGCTGTATTAAGATGTCTGGATGAGTCATTTAGTATTTAATGAGTAGGAAGCATTATAAAGTCAGAAATAAATGTGTACTATGTATCTTTGAATTCATTGCTGCAATTGGAATGAGACACTCGCATATTATGACAGGATTATTACCGGCAATCATGCACAGATATGCCGGGGATGCAAATACCATCATTAGCAGGGTATTGTAATGAAATAAGGTGTATTATCATTCTTTATGGCGACACAAACCGTATTAGGCATGCTCCAACTCGATTTGTACACGGTACAGAACTTCCTTTGCCTGGATGGCCCTTACAAATCTCTACAGAAACTACATGACAAGGTTGCATGAGTGGCCATTATTCCAATTCCCATTTGTTATACAGACATCCAATTAAAAGGGACACTCCAGCCATCATTTGCACTTTAATGTATATGGCAGCTGATTGTCTCCCATACATTTTCGTTTCTGTCCCCTTGCAAATGCATAGTGGGATTTGCCAGAACCCCATCACGCATTGGCTCCCTTTCCTTGCACCCCCAACTTACAGAAGATGTGTTCGGCAACTGTAGATACTTTAGTAGGCCCCCTGAAACTGGGGTTACCAGACTCTCCCCCTGGCATGTCTATGCAGAAAACACTACCACTTAGCTCAATGGGTGCCCTTTAACACTGACTGACAGGTAAAGAATGCATATTACAGTACTTACAAAGTACTTTAATAAGCATTCTTCGTTGCTGAGGCTGCATGGGACATTAAACTAACCTATGACACCAAAAATACTGCATCTAATACTTTATTTTTTTTTTGTTCTAGAATGTATTTTAGTAAGTCCCCCAAAGACGGTGGCTGACCAAGCCACTAACACCTAACTGCGCAAGCTAATCCAACACAACCATAATGCATATTGCCACTAAAGTCTTGAAAAGCCAGTAAACGCTGTAATATATTGAAATTGATTTAAATTACCACATTATGGGAAAATTAGATCTTCAGGGAGTATTCATTAAGCAGTACCATCGAGGAGACAGTATATCAAACAGCCAGCATAGGGATTGCAGCCGTAGACACTTCTCATTTAATCTAGCAATTTACAAAGAAATATTGGGCTGAAACTGTTTATAGTTACTGCATACAAACAAGAACATAAAAACCTCTATGTTTGAGGTAACTGCAACAAGGTTACACTGATATGTATTTTTTTTAATACATTTACAACATTCTTACCAAAGATTTAGGTATGATTGTAGATATCAATGCCACTTAGTAATATAAATATATTGCCTCGTTATTTTATTCTTGGCTGTTGTCTTATCTTTCTATCTAATAAAAGTGGACCAATAAAGAGAGTGGTATATATAAAGTGGTCTCTAAAGCAGCTATTAACAGAGTGTTTATAGTTTTCATTTAACTACATAAGATTTATTAAAATTCAATGTTTTGTAACATACAAAAACAAATCCTGATATCATAACCAATTTATTTGAAGTGTAGGTAAGATCTGTGCATTCCCGGTGACATAGACATTAAAGAGATCTTAACTGTACCTATGCTGTTAATAAATATTTATATATTCCACACTGTTAACAATTGGGGATTCGTGTGTAACAAAACTGTGGCAGTCTGAGCTCCTGAATAATACAAAAAATCAGCATCTTTATCTCGAGCAAATGTCAAAACACTGACTTAGATGTACATTTCTATTATATACATATACATAAAGCACACTTGTGGATATAAAACCTTGGTACACGTTCATCCTTTTAGATTACAGGCATATCCACCCATGAATTCTACAAGCAGAATAAACATTGATGGTATGACAGGAGATGAAACTGAGATCCTTCGAACAAGGACTGAATTGATAAAATGCGATAATCACTTTGATACAAAGGCAAGTGCTATGAGAAACGCTTGGTGCTTTCACAGTTGACTGAGGTTTTAGGTGCATGTGTAGCGTCAGACGAGGAAATAGTATTTTAGAACTGTAGATTCAGCTATCTAACTTGTCTATACATTAAGAAATCCCAATCCCAGTGAGTTTCACTTGTAAGAAGGGCTGAGCTGGCCTTACATGATGCATAGTTTGACTAGGAAGATTTTTTACATCACCTTACCGACTGAACTATGCGTTTACAGGGGCAGTTTGGCTTTTTTAATGCAGGGAACTATGGTTGGGTGTCAGTGTTTGTGGATCAATTATATAGACAAGCACAGTTCTAGTAACAATTCATGGTAACCAACACTAGATCATCTGTCATACTAAAACAGTCAATCATCTTTATTTATTAAAAAAAAAAGTTAAAGTGACGTTCAGATAGAGGACAGTTTAAGGCAGGTTTGAAATAAAAACACAGTAAAGCATGAATGCTTTTAAAAATAGACGACATGTTGTTAATTCCTTTTTATCATTTAACACAATGCAAAGCAACGATGTTGAGATCAGGGCCAAACCATCCCTTCCTGGTGTCATTGTTTATCTTTACACTGAAGATAGTTCTTAATGACTTTGGGTGTGTGAACGAGGTCGTTGTCATGCTGCAGAATACGTTTGGGACCAAGAGATGCCTCTGATGGAAATTGCATGATATATAAGTATATGCTGGTACTTCTCAGCATTGATGAGACAATTAATTCTGATCAAATTCCCAACTCCATTTGCAGAAATGCAGCCCCAAGCTTACAAGGAATCTCCACTACGCTTCACTGTTGCCTGAAGAACACTCATTCTTGTACCTGTCTCCAGCCCTTTGGCAAACAAACTGCCTTCATCAATCCAGAGCACCTGCTGCCATTTTCTGCACTCCAGTTCTCGTGTTTTTATAAAACGTTGAGTAACTTGGCCTTGCTTCCATGTGGGAAGTATGCTTTTTGTCTCCAGGAAAACAACTTGTGAGCAGACGTTTCTGGACAGTATATGGGTGTCAATGTGGATCTGATGGCATTGCTGGACATCTTCCATTAATCTTTGTCATTAAACTATCTTCCACAACCTCACCTTGTTAGTGAGTTTGGCTCTTCCTACTAAACAACAGTTTCTGTTTCAGTTAATGATTGTGTCTTAACCTACATATTAAAAATTGATTATCATTATCATATCATTATATATATTGTAACCTCGCCTGTTGTTTCTGTAAGTCAAATTGTTATGTTATATACTACTCGTTCTATGGATTACGATTGCTCTATATAAAACATTAAATTAATATAAATTATTTGAAACAAGTAACTGGTTAGCATTTCAGGGACACAGAGGAAAAGGGTATAAGAAAACATCTTTTAAAAATGTATAATAATGCATATAGTCACACTTCTATAATGCATTGCACGTGCTTTTTTCCTGGTATGGCTGGCTTTTAAATCAAACAAAATGTTAACTTTTATTTGTATCTGACAGCTGTTAGGGATCACAAGGTAAATGGATTCAGACAATTCTGGCCTAGCCTTAGGCAGGAAAAAAGAAAATATCAGAAAAGTTTCTAAAATGAAAGTTTGCCAGATTTACTACTAGAATTAGAAAAATAAAGAAAATAGCCATAACATGGATATCCAGGAAATGTTGTTCCCATGATGTCAGAGGCAAAGGTATTTACCCAAATCCCATGGATTGAAGTCCTACATTATGCAGTATAAAATTACACCTCATAAATATCTGGCTACAATATGAAAATATTTCACAATGTTTAGATTTCCAATAATTGCTACATATAGTGTTATGTGAAAATCTTAAGCAAATGCAAGGTATGGTCGGTACTTTTCTGTAACAATTTTTTTTTTTTTAAAGGCATTAAGTACGGACACAGTTTTATACGCGTGACACCTTAACCTTAGGTTTCTAAGTACATACAGTTGATATGGCACATTTACTATTTACTGTCAAAGTAACACCAGCTTGTGTTGAGAACCTAATGGAAATGTAAAAACCACATTGTACATCAAGAATAGTATTTAAATTCCCAACAGAACTAACTGTGCCTTCAAAAACAGGTCATGGCGCTATTTTTTCACTTCATTTACTTGATATGATACGAACTGTAACAGTTTATATTATGTATTAACATTTTAAAAGAATATTCAGGGTAATTAGTTGAATAGTTTATCCTATTTTATTTAAAGAGTGTACACCCATGTGTAATGGCATCTCCAGTATGTATTAGATGCTGTTCCGTTAAGACAAAACATTACACACTATATTTAAACTGTAGAAATTATCTCATTATATTCTTTTCTCTTAAGGTTTAATCATATAAAAACAACACAGACACTTTCAAGGAGTTTTTTGTTATTGGTGTCTGCTTTTGTGTTTCATGACAATTAAGTGTTCCCTGCAAAATTAGGACTAACTAAACTTTACATGATTAAATCATTACTTCTGTTTGGGCAGTCAGCAATATTAGAAATGCTACTTCTGATTCTTCAGTTCCAAAAGGAACAGCACCTTTAATAAGCATGTAATGCCAGAAAGCCACCATAAGGTGAAAATCAGGTAGCATTGTACACTGAGCTTGAGTTCATGACATACTAAGAGAGATATGGAAACAAAGATGATTTCCCTTAACCAGTTCCTAAAGCAAATAGGTATCGTGATGATGATTGGTGTCATAAAATAATGGTGGGTTCAATGAAAGGTCATCTAAGAGATTAATGGATATTATATAGATGACTTGACAAATGGGTCGGAGGGAAAAGATACTATCCAAAGTGATACCATTCCCTTTCAGTGTTTTCAAGGTTAGACCCTTGTTAACCTTTCCTTTCTCAAGTATTCACACAATGGAAGCCCAGGTCTCACCCTGATGTCCTACATTCTGAAAGATGCTCGGTGAACTGTGTCAAAAAGCTTCAACTTTCATGTAGTATTGTCTATGAGATGTCTGTAGTCAGAGACAGTTCTTGTCAGAAGCAGACGGCACCAGAAGCAATCAGCACTCAGAAAAAGGAATAGTTGTGACACACTCTCTACGCAGAATCAAAACTACCGATCACTTGCTAATTATAGTTGGCTATGTATCCTAAAATACAAGTCTGGCAGTTTGTGAAGATCTATATTAAAGGGACATTCCAGCCAGCATATGAACTTTAATGCATATGATAGCTGAGTGTCACCTTATATTTTACCTATTTTTACATTCAATGTATGGAAGGAATCATGAAAATACTCTCCTTACATTTGTTTTCATTACCCATCGTCTATTTGCCTTGAACATGGAAAGCCTCACCTGCCTAGCTGCGCACAAGAAATAAAAAACCAGGTGTCAGCTCAGGTGCTGGTTCTGAGGAGCACTCCGAGTGGTCTAATAAGAGGCATGTGCAGAAAGCAAGTCAGTGATCTTCATGGGGTAACTTTCCTCCTAGTCAACAGCTGTACCAGCAGTAATTTATAGGACATCTTCTATGGCAGGGGAAATGCAGTAACAACACAATGTAGAATTTATGTATCAATTAATTTAAGGTACCCTTTTTAACACACACAAATGAAATGTGCACCATACACATCATAAAAACTATAAATGTAGCTGGAAATTGTGCACCTGCTAATTTGTAACATCCAAAGGTGTTATGCTACATCTGTCTTTTTTGCTATGTAAAAAGGACATTGTGGGGAGATGCTTAAGACCCAGAAATCTACCAGGTTACTGACTAGCACATGTGTATTAATACAGTCTCATATCTCCATGGAAAAGACATTCAACATATTTATCTGAGTTGTGATGCTATATTCAAATAGGCATGGCATTGTACTTATGCCAGAAATCAGACATCAAACTACACAAATAAATCCTCTGTGGGAAGCAGATATAAAACAAGTTAACTTGGAGGACTAGGAATATATATTTACTATGAACCCTTAGGGACATATACCATAAATAAAGCAGAATAACCCATAATCAAGGAAGATGACTGATTATCCAACAAAGATACTGACAATTCCTATTGTTACCAACGCATTAATCAACACAGACACACAGCGTGAAACGTGATCTGAAAATGCACCAGATACAAGAAACGATTAGAAATAAGTAGAATATGCATAATAAGTCTTTACATAACGTACACCTTGCATGTGTAAGCACAGCATGCAGGAATAGAGAAAAAAAACATGCAAAACACATTGCAGCACGGAATGGGATGAATAAGGTTCTCTGATAATGGAGACAAGATGGACAAAAAAAAAGTTAAAGCACAAGTGCATGATGCAGTGGGTGTAAACCGAGTCGGGAAATAAAGTGGAGGTTGAGGACCTTCGTGCAGTAGAGTGCATGAGGGTGTGAGAAGATATAAGGTAAGGTAGGAGGCTAAAGGTGGGGAGGGGGCATTTACGTTTCATCATATTGTATCTGCTCCACAGCTCAACTTGTTCAGTACTACATCTTAGAGATGTACGTTTGCAGCTGTGCTATATACATACATGGGGCAAAGTGTAGGGGCAGGTGAAAGACAGCATAGCATATACATTTAATTTTTTAATCTGATAAATACTAGACAAATGTATTATGATGTGCAATTTAATCTTTCAAAAGGGCCCATTCATATAGATCCACTGATGAAGCCACTATATGGCTGTGATGGCATGTTACTTAAACTTGTATTTCTTTTAATATGTGTTGGTATTTATATAAATCTCAATATGCTTTACATGCAAAGTCATTAATATTGTGCCAGCCTTAACTCCCTCCTACCCCATAATCACATTAAAGCATAATAAGCTCACCGTTGTAGGCACTCGAACAATCTCAAAGTGGAATGACAGGGGACTGGAATGATCCTTTTGTCAAGAGGAGATACAAGGAACTTGAATGATCTGAAAGTGCAACAACAGGGCACTGGAACAATGTAAAATGAAAAGGTACAGCAAAAGCAATGACCCAAACTATGGGTTATACTAAAAGCCCGTAAAGGCAGGCGGAAGATGTTAAAGCAGTCTCTACAAACAAGACAAGGTGTTTTCCTAACAAAATCCAAGAAAGTGTCATAGATAAATGTAGGCACTAGAAATGAAAGTGTTTCTCGAGTGTAATTAGAAGCAGTGCTTTTTAAACAGTTAACCAGACAAACATAAATGTTCCACAATTCACTAGGAGTCTCAAGAAAGTAGAGGTGATTACCAAGAGTGGAAGGAGCCCCCGTTTCTACCCACTTACTGCTCCCTGCTACTTTTAAGCCTACTTGATGCCACCCCTGACCCTGTGAGTGGGTAATCCCCCCTTTATTTCAAACATGCCCCCCATCTTTCTTCCTATGTGAAAACAAAAGCTCTCTGTGCCACAGCTGCAAAAAGTACAATGTCTTATTATTCATTGCATTATATTCTGTAGCACTCTTTTAAGAGGAGATTATGATATCAACGGTTTTTAATACTAAAAGGATATATATATATGTGACCGCTACTGCCAGTCATCACTGGGTCATCGATCAAACATTTTCTCCTACACATAATGCACCTAATAAAACAAACCATACTTGGCTTACAAATCAGTGACTTAATGTTACGAGAATGTTAATGTTTAAAACACAATCCGAACACTAATTTTGCATACAGAGCTTAGTTCCTTGAAAAAACAAACATGCCAATATGTCTGCTTTACAAAAAAACATTAGTTTTTAGAATTTTGATTAAAATAAGGTTTTAAAAGTAGGAAAGTTTATTTTTTGGAGCAGTAAAGTCCCTTTAGACATTTTATAAAAATACATGCGTAAATACAATGATCCATTAACACTTTTGCTCTGTTTTGAAGCATTACACAAAATGAAATGTGAAAATCAGTTGTTAATGCACACAGTATCAGGAAACCAATGCTGGGTACCGTATTGTTCCCATAATTGCATATCATAACACTATTTGATTGCTTTCACATAATAAGGTGGGAGGATATCCTTATAAGTATTGTAGAGCAATTTCAAGCAATCATAGTGTCTGCAATGGAATGCATTTTAAAGATACCACTGCTTCAGAACCTCACATATATTCCATTTCTCCGAAGACCAGAGAAGAGAAAGTGCATCGATGGTCAACGTAAATAATTTAGGATGAAGTAAAAGGCGAAGCCGAAACTGATCCAAGTACAGTTAGGCTGCGGATAAAATGGTCAGATCACAAGCCGCCTTACGAAAAAAGTCTGCTTTTTTAATGAAAATCTTGAAAACAAAGATAATAAATCGGTGTTTCTGAGCAGCACACATACAGAAATACAAACATACATTGTATGTATATTTTGGCAGCATGTATGGTTTTGTATCTATAGCTTTGCTGTATCTCTCTTTAGTACGGGAAGTCCTACTTTAAGGTCCCAATCTCTCTGCCCCCCTTTTGTTCTTCGATGTCTCTTATTTCTAAAAGCTGGTTGCAGGGAATGAATGTATCAAAGTGTTCTTGAGCACTAAAAGGAACAATCTTGTGTATGGAATCAGCCAAAAATCGGTTTAAAAATGATTTAAATAAAATACTTTATTTCTGTATATTCCCACAATATGATAGTGCTTAAAAAGCTACAGAAGTCTCTCGCATACTGTAAATGTTATTTTTTTCAAATTAAATATTCTGCTCTAGTTCAGCTATTTTATAAGTTTTAAATGAGTGCTCGTTTTAAGATCCATTAGAAACCAAAATTTGTAATTGACAATTTTTGTGATGTTATAATTACAAGATCAAAGATATGAAGTATTGCATGATTGTCTAAATTATGTAAACCCGTTCTGTTCCTATATTAGATCTGTATTATAATTAAAAAAAACGTCATTTTTAATCTGACAATGTCTCTGCTTAATCCCCTGCACAACATGTTCACAGAGTTTCATCTGCTCTTCATGCGAGAGGCGCATTGTTGATTTAAGTTAGGGGAGCAGTGGGTTGTTTTGATAGAAAACCCGTTAAGTAAAAACATATGCTACAATGCTAAAAAATGATTTCCAATCGAAATTAAAAACTACAGCATATTTTATTTATTTGGTTTGACACAATGAGTTTGCCACCAAACTTTTCAAATGGCTTCTGAATACAGCTTCTGCTTTGAGAAAGCAGGTTAATAAGACAGAGATACCCAGAAGAAAAAGCGTCAACACTTGAAATCAAAGCTAGAAAGTCTTCATCTAGGCCTTGGACAATCTCTACGGAGGCCCCCAAAGTATAATATTTGTAAGTACTAACACATTCTATACTGATGAGGTGTCTGCTTCAAAGAGCTTACAGTCTATGTTAAAATGGGAGATAAAAGGATGGAACAGTGCTGATTAATATTCTTTTCCTTGACATTTTTAATCCAGTTATCCATCCTAAGAGATACATTGTAAGACCAACATTTTGAGATATGATTGATGCTTCTAAGGCGTTGCTAGCTTGTGACAGATAAGGCTCCTTAAACAGATGTTTAAAGAATGGGGGGAAGATATGTGTATGTTCTCATGCGCTCGTTCTGTTTTGATGAACGGTTGTTTATTGATATTATGTTTATTGAACAATAAATATCCAATAAAAAAAAAATTATGTTGACATATGGATGTTTAAGGACTAAGAAAGGGTTAAAAAGTTAAAAATATTTTTTGAAGATGTGCTAAAGACATCTGTTAATGGCTGCAGTGATATTTTTAGTATATTTTATTGATAATTTAGCATTCCATTAAACATCAATAATATTTTATATTGCTGCTGTAACAAACAGGTATATGCTCAGTATGTGTTGCTGATGGTTTCAAATGTTGACAAATTTGCGAACGCGCCTTGAAGGCTACATTTTGTTTTCATTTTACTGTAAATTATAAACTTGCTATAAACGCTTAAATGTTCCAATTTTCTAATAGAGGTGATGCTCTTTTATTAGTTGTCCGATGCTGATAATTATGCAGGATTTCAGGACCACTCCAGTTCCTCCTTCTAGAAAGCCCATATTAATGAACGGCTGCTTAAGGAGAACCTCAAAGTACTGCCGTAATTACCATTGTGAGAGAAACACCGCTTTAACGGCCTTATTACGACTATTTTCCTCAAGCAATTTTTTTTTTCCACCCTGAGTGTCATGAAAAATGCATGCAATTTGATATTGCAATATTTGATGTAAAATGTTATTAAAATCTATATTCTAAATAAAAGTTCCATCTGTATCATATGCCCGGTTTTATTACGAACCGAAATGTAATTACATGATGTTTCTTGTTAGTTTGACTGAAGTGGTTAACAGTATTACATGTGATTCTACACAGATCACATAAGGAAATGTGGTTTGTTGAGGGTATAAAACCGGTCGCAGATAGGTAACAGTATGAGTGTTAGCACTCAACTAGTTATATTAAATTCAGTTTAACTTGGCGTCATTAAATGCATCATACGAAATAAAAACACCACCTATCCAATCCTACGTTGGGGTTTGAAGAGCGATAAAAATGGAACACTCATGACAATCATTACATTGGTTATTATGGCCACTTTTACATCATAACTAAACTTTATACCTGACCTATTACAATGCCCAGCTACAAACAACACACATTAACGTACCGCCTGAGAATAAAGGCCCAAACACACTTCCCCAGACAAAACTAATTCCAAAAAAGTCATGTTAATGGGTACAAGTATTTTGGGCAGCCCCGAACAAAATCTGAAATGTACATGTTAATGTAATAATATATGTTGCATTATTGCTTCTTGAATGGCTCGTAGGCCTTTTAAATATGGCAATGTGTATTATTTTTCCCCGTAAGTTGCAGTGTGATCCTTTTTTGCGCACCCCGGCATGTTAAACAGCCATTGCGCGCATAACATATTTGTAAAGCGGCTTTTTTTTTCACAAGCTGTTTTCTTTAGAGATTTAAAGCAAAATTACATTTGTTTTTAATACATGCAACGTAACTCCTGTTTGCTCTTTAAACTTTTATTGTCCTGGTAATTCATACAGAAAGAACGCATTAACATACCCAGGAGAACTCTTAAAAGTAAAGAGCCAGACTAGGATGCCTCAAGCAAGCCACTGCATGGTTCACAGCATAGCTCAGGAAACCAAAAACTTTAGTCAGACTCTTCACTTTTCTTGTTTCTCAATGAAATGCTCTCCGGAGCTTTCTACACCAGTTTGTATTCTATCATATTGAATGCATCTAAGGATACCTTCATAGAGCAAACCTTTAATTTCAAGGATTAAATGGCTACCGGAGGAATGGCACATAATACCCAACGTTATCAGTTTTGTGTTCGGCGAATGTATTATAAAATATATTATGGGATCTGATTTCATTTCGCTAGCGAATGTGTTTGACTTCCCTATGGATTGTTTAAGGGACGTGCAGACGCATGTAAACGTTTGCGGTAAAAGCCAAAAGGGATTGGTGTGCTCAAACAGCTGCAAAAGTGACTATTTTATTGGTAAACATGTAAGAAATGTCGAAACAGTTTGACAAGACAGGACAATGTTATATTATATTATTTAAATTACAAAAAAAAATCCTGTTAATATTGGTGATGTTTTCAGGGAGCTTTAACTCTTTAAACACCACGTACCTGCGCAATAAATCATTAACACACACACACACAAGGTACCCTGCTTAAAAGGAAAATGGAAGATAAATGTTGCATTTTCTCATTACCAGGAACATGATTTAAAACAATATCTCCGAGGTCCACGTTTCACAATTTAGTAAACAAGAAAGTACCACATTTGACATCACTCATTAAGGCCAGGCATTTCTAACGCTTCGTACACATTTCTGAAATCCACAATGCATCAATTTTTAATAATTCCACTCTCTCAGCTCCATTAAAAAGATGGTAGGGGAAAGATTTTAGAGTAATTAATGATATAGTTGGCTGCTAAATATTAATAGGAATCGTAGTTCTGCATAAAATATAACATATAAACCTTGCCAATACAGACACACCAGTAATTAAAGTTGAATATGTAATTACACTGATTTATAAGACAAGGAAAAAGTTACACTCGGCTCGGCTCTGTGTAAACCATGGGTAATAGTTAAAGTTATATTTAATGGTTTTAATAAAAGGGCAATGCACTTAATTTAGTGCAAGTTCCGAGCTGGTTTGAAGATCGTAATCAGTCAGATAATGACTATGTACATTCCTGGGTCCTTTTATGGATATTGGCTCAATAAGGAGGATTTTCTCCTTTTTGCATCCGAAACAGTTATAGCAGCAGGACGTTAATAAATATAATATGTCTTTTGTAGGATCAAATGTAGATCCCGGGCACATGGGATTTAAAAGAACAGTCATGCGTACAATGTGTAGTGCTGGATAAAGTGCAGTATATAGCTTCATAGTAACAGGTTAGCCAAACAATTTGGGTTGTCTTTTTTTTTTTTCAAGTGAAATTTAAAATGTATTTATATTTAAAACTTTAAGCTAAACATATTGCCCCTTGTGTAAGAAGAAATGTGTATATTTTTTCTCACTGATGCTTAAATTAGATGTAACTAATTAAGTATTAAGTAACAATTAACTATTTGTTACTGGGGTAGCGTCATTATTCCCCAGGGCATTATTTAATGAATCTGAGGCAGAAACGTGCCTTAAATGAGATTCTGAATATGGACTCATTGTTTGTCTATGATTAGATGTAAGCAGGTCCTAAGCACTGCTCATCTGGCTACGTCTTTTGTGTTCCTGATGAAGGCTATGCCTCTCCTATGACCAAACTATCTACAATACACAGGTGATACTTTGGGTCTAGGTGATTCAGCTTGAAACTTTTGTAATATGTATACATGGAAGGATCTGAAACGATTAGCCTATTAAGTTTGTTGTTTGTTTGTTTCCCCTGCTTATAAGTACATCATACTAATTCAGATGTATTGCCTAATCTGGGTTTGGCTGGTGTACTTATGTTAGTGGCAATGAGTAAGGTGGCGGAGGCTTGCAATTTCTTTTATAGCTGAATCCTTTTTGGATGCAGAAAAATAAATCCAATAAAAATCTGCATAAACTTTCTTGATATGTGTTCATAATCTGTGCTTTGCATATAGATGCATGTAATTTCGTCAGTGTAAGCAGCCCAGCTATTCGTTAAGTTATACATGGAAACAGCTGTTTAACAGATATGTGATAATTTTATCAAGGGTCATCTTTAATCCTCTTCTAGTGCCCCCCCAGCCCAGACATACCTGTCACAGTGTGATGAAGGCAGAGTTCTGTGCAGCTGGTAGAGATGTCTACAATAGGAATTTCTCCTTATGCAAATTTTAAGAGGGGGAACTGTTAGCATAGAGGTCTGTACCAGTTGATGCACAGTCATCCACCCTCCATCACATAACTAGCTTGCCCCTGGCATCTATTGATGGGCCCCAGGGACAGCTGCTGTGGGCTCTAAGGTAAGCCTTAGCCAAGGTTAGCTGCCCCTGTTGTCCTACATTAAAGATGGCCCCGCACTGTATCATGCCCATGCACTGATGGCCAATTACTCCAGATTGGATCAACAACCAGATAAAGGTAAAGACTGCACACATCCAACATTTAATCTAGACTTGGGGTAGACATCAGACTGACAACATTCATTCTGGCACTGCTCACCAAAGCAGCATTGTAACAATAGGGATCACAATCATCTTCCCTATAGCTTTGTATTCAGGAGGTCTAGGAGGTAGAGCAAAAGGATGCAGTATTTGATGATTTATTTGATGTCCTTAGCTTCTATGTACGGAAAGTTAGGAAGCAGGTGAGACACATAATATGTCCTCTCTGCAGCCATCCTAGCCGTAGACTATATGTATTCACTTGGAAGGACAGGACCGTCTGCCCATCCCTTAACTTGACCATTACGGATACAAGACCATGGACAGACCTTCACATGAACATATAAAAACATGTGAGGGAGCGTGATCTACATAAGAGAGCAGCAAAACCAGAACACAGACCTCTGCTGCCAAGCTATTCAAACTACCCTCTTAATTTATGTGTGGTAGTCCTACCACAAATAATTCTAAATTATTAAAAGAAAAGAAAATAGCCTTTTAGTATGGTGTTGATATGAAGATTACCCAGTGTTCAAAAAAACCTTGCAAATTAGTATTTAGTAAACTCAACCTCAAACCATGTGTGGATGTTTCTTTTGCTGCAAAACCAAGAAGTGCACTTCTTCTTAACTCAGCAACACATCTAACTAGAGATCTCACACTGATTAATGTTGAGTTGGTTTGTTAGATGTGGTGATTGTACTGTGTAGCTAGCGTGTAATTAAGTGCCTTTGGTTCAGAGGTCCAAGAAACAAAACAAAACAAAAAGAACTGGTGAAAGAAACTTACATGTGTGGCTGTGGGGAGCATCCTGGACTGCTGTTCCCGTTGCTATCAATATGATCAAGTGAGCCATTGAGGTCTTCGTGGACTGCCTGTAGTAAGCCACTGGACGCATTGTTTATCAATCCTGTGTTACTCAACAGAGGTAAACTACTTTCTGCCAAAGCGGCCTGAAAAAATAAAAATATATACAAATAAGCCGTTACATGTTTTTTGAGCTGTCATATTTGTATATATACACTCGAGTTTTTTTTTTTTATATAACTAGCAACAATTTGTGCAAACTGCTACCACATGTCTTACTTTTGAAATGCAATTTTGCTGTTTGTTTTGGGCCTTTAAGATGAATGTATTTCGAAAGAGCTATTAGATGCATTATTAAATAATCTTTCTCAGGAAGTGAAGAGTGGAATTTGAAATAACTCCTTGTAGCAGTAATATAATCCTCGGTAGCGATGGCTTGTGGACTTCTATAGACTCATTGTTAAAATGCTATTATTTGAAACAGAGGCAATTTGTAGAAGAAATATAATGTACTCGGCTCTGTAATCAAGGTTTCTCAATCTTTGCTACAAGCAGTGGCTTTATCACAGCTCTATTTGTAAAGTGTCTGGGCGTGCAGGAATAACTTATGTCTGTTTCTGGCGCCGCGTGCTGACCTCGACTAAGAGTCTGAATGGGTTAAATCACATCGAAACCTTTCAGGAGTAGCTTCTAGTCATTTATTTTAAGAAAATACGGGTGTTCCAGAATTTGCCACAGGGTGTCCTTCTTGCCACTTCACTTCAAAAGCAATAAGCTTTCGAGGCAGTGCCTCTCACAGTGCTCAGCAATATAACTCATTTGACTGATAAAGCTGTTAAAGGACAATACTAATACTAATTCATTTAAAGAAGAATTTAAAGGAGAATCCAGCTTTGTGACTTACCTGCAGACTTGCATTAAGAGCTGCTCCATAGCCTAGGCTAGTGGGTATGTTCTTGACTAACGTCGGACTACTGCAAGAGACACGTGCATTCATTAAAAGACCTTCAACAAGAGGGCTACTTACTGTTCGCATTTTTTTTTTTTACATTTCCTGAGAAATTAAGGAGGTCCCTGCCCCATAGAGCTTACAGTCTAAAGACTTGGCAAATGATTGTTCCCTTTTAATGTGTAAGCTATTAATACATGTGACATTTAGTCCCCTCTCCAATGCTACCACGGGCAACACCTAAACTAAAATAAAATGTTCTCTTGTCAAAGGGCATGATTATTACTTGGCAATATATGATGTTAATTATTAACTATATGTTGCCCGTTAGAAATCTCCCAATGCACATTACATTTTATTTATATGCTCAGGACGTTCTTAAATCGTTCAAATCAAGATAGGGCATAAAGGGAGTGAGCACAGGGACTGAGAGCCAGAAGAGTAGAGGCGCAGAAATATTTGGTGACATTAATATACCGCAGAGAGGATAATATAATCCTATACTAGGGGACCTCATAAACAAGCCACACGGACCAGGATCTTATGCTATTCAGTCCCATTATGTTAACCTAACCATTTATTGAATACAAGAAATAGAATGCAACGTAAAAGACAAAATGAAAAATATTAATATTTTAATATCAATATTAAAATTGTGTTTACAAAGCTATGGATTTCTACAGAGTGACAGCATAACACCAGTACAAAGTATTTCTTAATAATACCGTAATATTTTTATTGTGAAAGAAAGTATAGAATACTCATATTTTTCCAGTTTAATGATGCCCAGAGTGTGAATGATTTAATTCCCTGATATTCATTTGACAAAACTAATTTTGCTCTTCCACTATTGCTGATGTAAGTGGACTGCTAAATACAAATGCAATTATTGTACAGAAGGTGTGTTTCCTTGTTGAATAAGAATATGTTTTCCATATGCTAGATTATTTGAATAGGTTCCAGTATAAATGAATATCCCCTCGCTGTAATTAGAAAGTGATTGAGACAGAACCCCAAATTTTACCTACTGACAATTATTGCCATTAACCTACATTCTTGTCCATTTAATTATATTCTTCGCATCACTGTTAACATTACTAAACCTCAACCCAGCATACACCTGACCCCTGCGGAGAAAAGACCTTCTACGGCTTAGCTTGAACACCGCCGTACAATAGCAATAGATATTTATCATATTACTGGAACATAATGAAAACATACCCTGTAATCTTTTGTGACCTTCTTTTCTGGTATTCTGCCTCGTCTACTGTCCATACTGCACCTTTAACATTTTCCACCCGGACGAAACATTTGTGGAGGCTGAGATTGTGACGTACTGCATTCTAAATAAGATATGTAACGAGACAGAGTGTTTCAGCAAAACGACTTTGTTAATTTCAACATAGTGAATTAAAAAAAGGCATTTCAGTTTAGTTGTAACATGCGCAGAACTTAAAAAAAAAAAAAAGAAGAGACTTGAACTCTGTTATATGAACCTTTCAAGTTCTTTTAATAATAGCTATGTCAGAACCTTCCTTTCACTGAGCTGGTCTAAATTGCAATATCTGTACAAATTATGGTATCTTTGAAAATGCCAGAACAATTAGGTCAGCTCAGCTATGTCCCTGATCAAGCACTCGGGGACAGATGAAATGTCCAAAGGAACCAGTCTGCTTGAGGTATTAACATACTAAAAAGGCTACAGTGACAAGCGTTAATTTTGCACAAAGCTTTATGCAAATAAGCTCAAAGGCATTCTTTTCATCCCACAATAATGAAATGACAGAGTTTGTTTATTCAGTATTATTAGATGGCATTTTCTAGTTAATGTTTTCTGACTACAAACCAAAGACTCACCCGAGTCGTGTATGATTTATGGAGGAAATATTTCACGTATTTATTTAAATTCCGTGCAACATATTACATATTTTATTTTATTTATATATATATATATATATATATATATATATATATATATATATTGAGATAACTAATATTTGGCTAGGTAGGTGAGCATCAGGTTAATCCTTTTAACAATGCACCATGAGATGTGCACGATTCAAGACATTTTAACAAAGGGGTTAAAGCAGTAGAGACATTTACTGAGCAGTTTGTTAATCTGACGTATTTTTATTCTTGTACTTTTGCAGAATACTATCAAGTCAATTCAGTAATGACCTAATTTTTTATTTCTTGAATATAAAACAAAGTAATTTTAATAAAGAATTTTCTTTTTTTTTTTTTTTATTTGCACAAAGACAAGCTTCCGGCTTGCGTTAAGAGGAGGAATCTTTAGAAACAGAAAAAAAAAAAGAAGAAGACGAAAAAAAAAAAAGAAAGAAAGAAAAAAAAAAACGCATAAGCAGATCTAGCATCTGACCTGGAATCCAAGGATTTGATTGATCTTAATGCCCATGGCTCGGAATATGATAATTTTAATATTAATGAGCAAATGAGCAGTTTTATTATGCATGCGATATAGTTAGAACTAATAAGCTGTTCGGAATGAGTTTTGCTGGATCCCCGAGCTGTGGAGATGAGACCAAGCTAAGATATTAAATCACCTTTCATTTCTTTTTAAATTTCTTTCAGTAAATCAAATGACAGAAAATTCAGTACAATCTCTAATGAGTAACAAAAGAAAATGCAAATCTTCGACATAAATTTTGTATTGAACCCAAAAAAAAAAAAAAAAAGTGTTAAATGTATTTGTGCGGGGCGATGGATATGGTCTCTAAACAACAAAAAAAAACCACATATCTAGAAAGTGTGCATAAATAAAACAATAATATATGTACTGACGTTCTAAACATTCTCTAAATGAAAAAGAGCATTATAAACCTTTCACACCCATATATCTGTAATCGCCTGCCAGATTCATTTGCATTTTAAATCCAAATTAATTCACTTAGCATATCTCACAGTTGAAGATTCTTAGTATGCCGATGAGTTCTCTGCAGTCTGTGTTCTCAGCTACAAACATTTTCCCCTTTTGTATGAAATGGCTTGTGGCTAATTGATGTTTCTGACTGCTTTTTGAAATGAAAATAAAACAGTTCACTTAGACGGTGCTGAGTACCCTTATCTTTCCAGACATTGCTCTTTACCAGAAATGGATGCTCACAAGTAACATTTTTTAGCACCCCGTAGGAACCAGACAATGAAGTTGTTTGGACAGGGATATGGATGAACCCTTTTGTCTAAGTAAATAAACTGCATTTACGTTCTGACAGGATAATATTCACTTTACTTTTCTTTAGTTCCAGCTGAGTAGCCACGAACCTCACTACGGTGGCAGATTCAGTCTGTATGATGAGGTATGATGTGTACAAAAGGCACAGACCAAGGAAAAAAAATCTACAGTCTCCATTTGTTGCACAAGGCAAACAGACATTTTTCAAACTAATTAGTCAATAATATGCAAGAGAAAAAGTAATATAGTGAGACTAACAAAGGTGTTGATGATTGAGTGTTCACACTGTAATTAGTGTGTCAAGCCCTCATTTCTCTGCCAAGCCTCTGCTATTAATTGCACCAAATTAGAAAACGATATCAGAGGGGAAATTATTCTTTCACTTGTCATTTTGAGAGAGAGAATTCATTCCATTCAAGAGGCAGGTTAAAAAGAGGGGACGCAGATACTAATCTGCTTATGTCATGGAAATAAATGGTCCTTGTGCTATCAGCAAGCGGCGCACAGAACACAAGCGTTCCGCTGGAAACAAGTTACCTTCCAAGTTGCCGCATTACGCCTGAAGTAAGCAAACGTCCGTGTAAACCAGCTGTAAATTTCATTAAGTGTTAACTGCCTGTCAGTCGATTCCATGATAGCCTGAAATGAGACAAGATCCGTAGTGACATTAAAAAGACTTACTAACTAGACCAGATGTCATTTTCATCACCGTGTCGCCAGAACAGTATTAATGCATTTTCATCTGATGAAAGTTCACATTTTTGATACCTACCTGCCTTATGAGAGTTGCATAAGTAAATGGAGGTCGGACATCAGCATTTTTATAAAATTCATAGTTTGGGGCAATTTCTGGAAAACAAAGTGCTGCGTTAGTCTTGAGTCAAATGATGTGCTTTCAGTAAAGCCGATACAAATTGCCACTGATTATGAATAAATAAGACAAACAATCATGAATCTTTGAAGTACGTGAACTAAAGTCCTTGATTATCTCTGGATACGAAGCAACAGAAGAAATAATCTTCCACAAGGGTCATATTACCTGAGGACATGGGGATGGTGTATTTGTCAGAATGTCGTCTTCGAATGGCTCCAACATTGGGTACGCTGGCTGGTGTGATTACAGAGGGTCCCTGGGTAATTGGAGTGACGGGCGCAGTTGGTGTAGTTGGGGTTTGAGGTAAGCTCTGAGGGGATGCATCCAACATGTTTTTAGACATGGTAACACTAGACACCAAGTTTAACTGGAAAGACAAAAAAGTGAGAAGATGACATGAGAAGACCAGAAAGTGTATAGATACCAGTCGAGGGCAAAGGCTTATCTCGGCTAATTAGAAAATAAAATGATATTATATGACACACAATGCTGTTGGATGCTATTTAATAATCTACTGGAATGTTACTTTGGACCAACTTGTAACATTTTGCTAGACTTTGAAGACACTTCCCTAGCAACAGAGAACAAGTAGATTAGCCAGCGATTGTTGATAACTGGTCCGAGATCATCTGTAATTTAAACACAATTTCCAGAAAAATAATGAAAATGAAGTACTCTAAGGAAATAAAGACCTTAAATAAGTTCTTTTTTTCCTACAACAGTGCCATAGTGTTTGTTCATAGTCCTAAATCTCAGATGAGAAGCTCCAACCAGCTGGAAAATTTTACACTGACCTTTACTCTCCTTGCTAATTTGGTGGAATGGTAATGACATTACTACATATTCAAACAAAATTGTCTTAATTGCAAATTAGCCAGAGGAGGCTGAAAATTTTCAAATTAAATCTGATTGGAGATGGGGAGAGGGAAATGGTATTTCCTCACTAACAATCATTTGTGGCATGTGTTAACAAATATAATGAAATGTCAAGTTTGCCAATTCCTCTGGTAGGATCATTTTCAATTTATGATTACAGTGTCACTTATTGCTGATGTACCCTGGAAAGTGGGTGTCAGGGTAGAGGACAGGAAATAGGTGAAAATATATGCAAGCTGTTTTAGAACGTATACTCCACTAATCCACCCAGCGAGGCACTACTGCTCATTATCCAACAAAAATCACCTCTACCACACCTCTTTGGTCATAAATAGCATCCAATTAGCAAAATGTAGAAGCGGTGCAACACTTAACAATGATTACAATTTAAATGGTACTCACTAGAGGTAAAAGCAAGGGAAATTTGGGCGTTATTCCCGCTTAACCCTTTAAGCATGCACACCAAGAACAGAAAGTGTTAACAGTCCCTAGACATTTGATTGTGCTTTGTCTTGACAACACATTAGCCTTTAACCTAAGCAGTGTATCCTCTGCCATGCCATGTAATTTAGCAAACACGTGCCCTCTTAAATCCCAAATACTTTCCTTGCGATAAACATATTCTAATAGGAGAAATGGCGTGTACAGCATTGATTGATCTTTCTTTGTGGATTTGTTTTACACATTTAGTCAGTGGAGAGATTTGTTAGGGAAACAAAAATTAACATATGCCAGCTAATTGTTCCTCTTTCTTGGGAAGCAGCCAGAAGAAGCACATTAACAGTCTAATAATAACGACTGGCACCCTGAAGGCATCCCCAAGTGCATCTGTTCCCAATAAACCGCAAACTGTTATTCAGCTCCCACTCAAAGCCAGCAGACAGAAATGGGAATTCTTTGTTACGTACATGAAAAGGCTGAGATGATATGACTAAATGCTGTGCCTCATACATTTAGAAAACCAATTGTACATGCTTGTTCGCACACATTACAACATATTTCAAGAGCTTAGAACTGCAGGCAAAATTATATTTTAACCGCAGATTTCTTTTTCCATTCACAACAAAAATGTAGCTGGTTGGAAAAACCCGCACTGTCGTGTTTGACAGGGTATTTAACATCCAAAAACATGGCATTTTAGAAATGTGCAGCGTACAAATTTAAGTAAATCGATCAGATTTTTAAATTCCAGGGGCATTTTCTAATGCTTTATTTATATAAGTCCAACAAGTTACAGGCAAAGAAGCAAGGCGTATGAACTGCATTTGGTGGAATGAAGAAGAATCATATCAATAGTTAAGGAAATGTAATCATAAATAAATAATAATAAAAAAAAAATGTAAAAGATAAACATAACTATTCAATAAATAAAAAAAAAATCAAATACCATTGATTATGGTAAGTATTTTTATGATGTTAAAAGGAAAAGAGTTGCTTCTGAAATATAATTTGCCTTTTAAGAGTTAAGATCAAGAGCATGTTGTCACCCAATCTTAAAATATATAGATGCTAAGTGAATGTAACTGATAATCATCCTGCTCTTCGTGTCTATACATAAAATCAACATTAAAATCTAAATTTAACATTTAATAAACACAATTTATCTTGATAAAAGCGTACACTTTAATAATCTCTGTTAACGCTAAAGATTAAGTGTTCTATTGGAAATCACAATGAACAACAGATTAACAAATAAAACCTATTATTGCTGTATTATATTTTAACACACAGAAACACAATTTGAAATCTTCCAGTTCCTAGGAGAAGACACCCAAAACTTTGGCCCACCTACACCGAAAAGAGTTGGTGAATAAGCAAAGAACCAAGTGAACTGGATCTGCTTGGCATTGTTAGAAACGGTCTTGGGGAATCCCTGTAGTTACAGGTCATAGCACGGGGATATTCATTATTTCCATGTACTGTTCTGTGTCAAACCAAGAATATGCTCGGCTGCTTACACTTATAATGTATGTAAAATAAGCTTGCAAAAAAAAAAAAAAAAGGAAAACGATAAAGATAAAAGTATCAAAGCTGTTCTACACATAAGTAAAATGAGATTAAGGAATTCTATATCTATGCAAATGAATATGTTTACAATGTTATGCTGTGTTATTTTAGCTGCCTGCAATAACAGGCATAAAGTGTTGGTAGGCATGCCACCGTGAACTGATAAAAAAAAGAATATATTATTAACTAAGGAAACGCATGTAAAAAGCTAAGATGAACACTTAACCACCTTAGCTCATCTGAATATATTCAAGGTTGGGTGAAACTCATTATTCAGAACTTGCAGCCTTGATAACTTTGATTTTCATCCATCCATAGCATGGCCAAAAGGTACCGTTTAATGAAGTACCATTCAGAGAGTAAATGGGGTCATATAATACTGTGGTTGCACCTTGTGTTCATGTACTGATAGCTGTTAAGGGTGCAGTGATGAACCAACAGAGCTCATTTCTCCCTGGTAATAAATTCATCCTATTAATATTTATCAAATGTGTGGGCCGTCTCAACAGAGACAGTGCACATGAGATCATAAATCTCTACTATCATATCAATTTTGAACATTCTTTTTGCAGCGTATAAATTTTGGATTTTTATTTTTTGTAGGGACCATTTTTTTTTTTTAAAGTTCTCTTTCGCTGCAGATATCGGGCTCCATTGGGAACTTTAAACTGTGGTTTAATTTAAAATCATTCATCTAAGATTCAGTATTAATTGCTCACCATCAAACACAATTAGCAATTCTTTCATGTGTGGTTTATGTAATGTAATACTTCAATTACATTATTCATTCAGGTTCTGTTTTGGATTATAGGCTGAAAATTCTTTATTAGTCTACATGTAACCATACTGCTGGAGTTAAAAAAAATAAATAAATCACTGATTGAATAATTAATTGGGAAAAAAGAACAGGCTGCAGATTCCTGATGGATTTAGGAGACAATTATTCCATCTTGTGATTATCTATATTATACTATAGGAAGTCATTATATAAAAAAAGGATCTGTTTTAAAATGAAACATCTTGGTTTATCAAAGAAAAGAAATGCTACACCTATCTGTATCGCTATTCTATGGCACATACGTACGAAATGAGTAAATGTGTTAAAACAGAAATGCCTTCACCAGCAATGAGTTACCTATTCTAGGTAAGAGTCTACAATTCTTCAACTGGTAAAGAAGAATAAATACAGGTGCTTTGCAAACACTTCACAAGCACTAAATTAGCAAATCTCTAACCTCTAGATCTCCATATATATAAACAGTTAGATCAAAGATCTGAAGAAATAATTAAGACATATTAGTGATACCATTGAACACGTATTTGATCTTCCTGGGTTTGCTCTACTGACAGTGTTTTTAAGTGATGCATAAAGACATTCCCTGTATCCACATAATTATTATTATTATTGATTTATAGAGGGCCACCATATTTCGTAGTGCCTTAGGTAAGAACTACACCTAGCTTTGGATCCCGTCTGTCTCATCTTTATATGTGCCATACAGAACTCCAATGTCACTTACCTACTCTAGCTCTAAACTCTCCACACTACCGAGCAGTACCATGCCTGTCCAATGTCACAGTAATTACAACGATTCCGAGATCAGTTTTACCTGACTGCTAAGCCACAAAGAAAAACATGTAACTGCATAATAAGATGTATAAAATAATCAGCCAAGAGACCGTTTTATTGGATTAGAGCGATGCACATTATTGCTGAGGCCTAAAAGCCTTAAGTGAAACTTTCTTGTCTTGCATGCATGATACGACTAGAAAAAAGAAACATTTTTTTTTTTTTTAACTCCAGGCTTGCTTTAGACACTAAATTAATCAAAATCAATTATATCCAATTAATTAAAAACATGGCTTCTGGTCATATTACTTGTAATCTCTCTAGGCAATTGTTTATGCCAATAAGCTGCTTTATTTTGCTCATATTACTCTAGATGTTCTCCTAGAATGGGTGAAGGCATCACTCTGAGATATTCCTCACAGTTCTAGCCTGAAGGCGATGATTTGTACACTTATACTGGCGGTGTATTTTGTTTAGTGTCGCCCACAGTGTAGATTGGATAGATTTTGTTAAAGATAACATTACCTCTAAAGAAACATACAATTTGACAAGCTATTGCATTTTACTTCCATTTTATGGCAATATTGTTCATCACACTCATTGTTTGCTCAAACTGTCGCAAAATTGTTCATTTTCTTAGGCGGTTCCATTTATAGAGCTATTTACTGTTTATAAAGCAATATGCACTTACAGGTTTTGGAGATGGCTTGGGCTCGGAGGGTCGCATGTGCAAGTGGGTCATCATTGCTTGGAGACGTTCACGTTCTTTGGAAAGCTGTTAAGGAGTAAAATCAGTAGCATTTTAGAAATGACTGATACAGCTATTTTACTGCAGTGATACATCTTATCATTGAGCTTGTTTCCATGTAATGAAGCCGGGACATAAAATGATCTGGGTTTGCGTGAAGAAATGCAACTTAGTCACAATATGAATAAAACTGAAAATGTTATAATATATATATATATATATATATATATATATATATCCACACAAACGATTGCACTCCCAGGTCTTTTTTCTTGTAAAATAGAAAAAAAATGTTATTACAACAGATTCAAAAAATTAATCACTATTTCGGGACACCGCCAGATCCTTTGTCAAGATCTGAAAGTGACCCGAAGTGTCAATGAATTTTTTGAATCCGTTGTAACAAAAAGTTTTTTTTTTATTGTATGAGAAAAAAAGACCTGAGGGTGCAATCGTTTTTGTGGACTTCCATATAATAGGTGGTAGTAGAAGAGTTCTTGAATGTATTGTAGATATAGATATTGGGAACTGTATATATAATATATATAAATATTATATAGTTGCTCTGCACCAGCAAATGAGAGTTACTGAAGGGACACACGATAAAATTGTTTTCATGCAGTCACAGTTAGCAATGGACTGTTGCCAGTTTCCGACTAGGAAGAGATGAAGGGCTCTGTAAGTAAACGTATGGGCAGGGCAGTCCTAACATTTCAGCCTTTTCCACAGAGGTCCAGTTAGTGTACCCTGCCATCATCAATCTAATTCGGCAAAGACCGGGCAGTGTGAAATGCTAAACTCTGCCACCGAGACAGCATCTACATTGTACGGAGTCTCATTTACAACTGATCAACATTACCTCCCTGTCAGTCAGAGACAGCGGAAGAAAGAAATACAAAAGTCATCCCGCGAGCAGAATTTCCACAGCTTCCAACTGTACTTACACTTTCTTGAACAACGGATATGCGAATGGCTGCACATTTATTATATTTATGGTTACATTATTTGTCAAGCTTTCTACAGCTTGCGACGCAAATGAGAAGGAGGGGAAATTATGAATTTCCATCAGTTACCAGGGTATGGGAAAGAGTAGTGGCAAAAACACCGTAGCGCACCCAAGGATTCTCAATACCTACCGAAAAGTCATCCAATATCAAGTAGCACGCGGAGTACATTTAAAACCTCTATGTTGGAGTGCATATAAAATGATTGTGTAATTTGCCACGAACCAGTAGACATATGCTAAAAACATACAGGGCAAAGTGTTAGAACGACTAACCTGAATTTCCAGTTGTTGAACCACTTGCATTTGAACTCGGCACTGAGCAGTACTTCGGTCATCCAGCGCATGTTCATTGTTAAGGTGCCTGGTCAAGAAACAAAAACCATACGTATGGTTAGGCTGTATCCGGTGCACTAAGCCAAGCCAAGTGGGCAATGCTTTCCAACCCTTATGGTTGAATGTCAAACAAGGACCAATTTCAACAATTAGTAAATATACGTTAACGATCTGGAAAATAGAATTATGTTACCGTAAAATCGAAAAACACGAAGCATGCATGCCTCTTATTATGTGTTGTTGCTGAGCTAATTAGTTATTATTCAAAATAATTAGCAGCAGAATCCTCTAGTTAATCAACTGATTAACGGAAGAATTTAGGAGTTGAAATATTCATGTATACTGTGGTAATATTCATTCAGTTAGAGTCATTTGCGTTGTCTTCTACCGAGTCATTTCTTAGATTTTGACTGCAGGTATTAACTATCTAGGCTGCCTAATGCATGTGCCTTGTTTCCCGATTTGAGCACTGTCTTTACCAGGCATTCTAAGAGCCTTCAAAACATATTCGCTAACTCTGCTGGGAAGCCATTCCATGCCTCCCCAACACTTTACCAAGCACATATTCTAATGTTACCCTTAAACCTATTGAGCCCCCTCGCTAACTCCATAGTATTCCCTCTTTGTTCTACCTTCTTTCTAGGGAAAATGCAATCCTTTTTTTTTTCTCAAACCAGTTACTGTTAATTAAGAACTGGATTGCTTTGTTTTCATATGTGATGTAAGTAGCTAAGTAATTGCCTATTTTCTCCGTCTGGAAATAAAAATACACTGATAATTACATCCACATTTTTTTTTATCTTTACAAACTGAAGCTACAGTTTATTTCCAACTTTTCATTTTTTTTTACCCATAAGCACAAAGAAATGTAACATAAAAGTATCCTTTTAAAAAGTAATTAGAACTTAAAACAAAAACACATTTCTCCGAGTTTAAAGAAAAGAAATGCTGATGCTCAGTGCGATCCTCTGGTACTGAAAGGGTGAAACATTAAGCGTTAAAAGAACTGCAGCTACCATACGAAATGAAATATGGAAAAACATATGGTTTACTTAGGTGGCAACTGTTAAAACATAAACTTGCTGTTTAAATCTCGGCTGGGTAAGAAAAATATCCAATGATTTAATCAGCAGTTTGCTATCGTTTTATTTTTTCCATTTTTTTTACACCTTTTATTTCCTTTCATTCCAACGGAATCTATAATTTTTGCTTGAACCCTTCAATCTTTGATGTAAGCCTATGCTATGTATCCACCACTCTTTTAGAGATAGATTCCCAATGACATATGCTGTAACAAACCTAATTTGTTATGCTCCATGTACTGATTTCTGTTGGTATTTAAAAAAATAAATAAATGCAACAGTTGAACAACATAAACATAAAATGTAAAACGTAGCAGTAAAATCTGAAATATGTATGTGAATGAAAGTAATTTCAAAACAATTGCAAGCATATTTTTCTTCACGCCATGCAAGTGAAATCTTCATTATCTCACTCGACTAAGTACGTCTCGGCACTTCCTCAAGTCAGGGGCATGTTAACCATATTACATATAATTTTTAAATGTGAATTTGAATTAAAATGAGATTCTTAAACCACAAAATGTGTGCGTCTTAAACATAAGGATATTACTGCTGATTACAGAACAGTCGTTTGCATATATTGTGCCCTTCTTATTTGATAATCATCCTTTTTTAATGCATGCTGCACGGCATTTGATAATATGAATTAATACGCATCGCTCTGGTAACATATCTATTCCCGCATACTAGAGATAAATGCACTAATGCTCAAAGATTACACACCATAAAGGTGCAGACGAAAAATAAAATGTGCTATTTCAACTGAAAAAGGGGGATCAAACTATACTTTCATCATAACAACATATTGGTGTATTTTATATATACCATATATATATATATATATATATATATATATATATATAAAAGTAAATAAATAAATATATACACACACATATATATACATATATATATATATATATACACACACACATATTTTGATGTGCATGTGTGCTTAATTTTAAGTACAGAAGACAAAGGAAATTCAAATAAACGGGGCCCGTATGCACAAAGGTGGGTAAAACATGTTTATATTTTAGTAGTACATGCTTGTCATATATTTAGAGGACAGAAAAAAAAATGTTTGCATTTAACCGCTCAAGTGTTCATATTCAATTTATCTATACGGCTTTCATTAGAATAGAGAGACTGTAGGGTATAATAATAGTCAGTGAGGTTTTGTCTTGATTGAATTTTTCAGAGGAACACAAAAGAACCTTGCCATTAAAATAGTCCTTTATTCTCCCGCACGAAGGCGAAAGGTTTTTAAAGTGTTGTGATGTTCAGTAATGAGCCTCTATCTAAAATATCATTGGTGACAAACTCACAAAGCACTTTTCGAGGACACATAGTTATGAAATGCCAGAGCTGCCACTTTCTTTCCTGTAATTATAGGCTAGCTTGCAGCCCTTCAATGATCATTTATAGAACAGCCTCCAGTGGATTACCGAGAACTTGAAAAACACATACATACCTCCGCCACATCTCCCTTCCACGTTCCTTGCTATTGTTTACCAGTGATATGTAAAATAATAGAGCCTATTCACTCCGCTACTTAATTATGCCAATCAAAGTGCAGAAATGGCGCAGGGTACAAATGAAATGCAGGCAGATTAAATAAATAGGTCTGGCAATGATGTGAAATTATACATTTATATACTTAAGATTAGTTCATGTCAAAAGTATTCTCTTTTTAAGACTTTAGACGCTGCCCAGGTACCGCACCTCGCTCTTAACAATTCTCTACGATTTATACATGCGGAAGAAAAAAATATATAATAATATTGAAAAATGAGGATTTTCGGATGTTTTTTTCTGAGTCGGAATCTAATTGCTGCTTCAAAATGCATATGCAAAGGGACATTTTCATTAATCATTTAATCATGTACCTTGCTGGAAGTTGGAACTAATGTTGCAAATACCCTTTTCATGTGAATGCACTATAATGCTATTGTATGCATTTGATATATTGCATATGTCATGAATTATAGCTGCTTCAAAGGGACTAAATGGGTTGTTATCCTTCAAGATGCTTATTACAAAACCTTTATCATTTTTTCTCCCCCCCCCCCTTATTGCCAGTTCTATTTCACAGCTTTCCACAAGCCACCGATAACACGCACTCCCGTAATGGCAAAGGTCTGTAAATTACCCACGCACACGCTAACACCATTTCTCACAGACCTGCTCTTCTGCTGCTGGTCTGCTAACAAGACGATTACACACAAATTACTGAACGTCTATGAAATATTTAAATGCACGCTACTTTACTATGCATTAATAAGAGCAAAGAACGCTATGGAATTCTGGTTAGATCCACTCCCTAATGTCCCCTAATGAGCCTCTTACTGTGACTGCAGTTCAAACAGAAAGGTGAAAGGGAAAAAAAAAAATGCAAAAGGGTGCATTCTGAAAGGCAGCAAGAACAAATATTGTTCGAGACGCTTCTAATTTATGGGTCACTTTATGGGTATATTGATTTTTGTTTTCAAAATGGAATAAATGATGTGGTTGACTGGTATTCTTTAAAAAAAGAAATAAAACCCGCATGAGTCTGTGCTAGGACTTAGCCTCGTATACACAGCGTGTAAATGCGAAGCGTTTTCTTTCAGCAGATAATAGAATAAAAATAAAAAAGGCAGACGTAACAGGACATCGCGGAGCCCCTGGACTGTACAGTCGCTTACTTAAAGATGAAAACACCTTCGAAAATGCGTTTGCCTGTTTTCATCAGTAGAAATCAAAATTCATTTCAGCTGATGTCATTTAAAGCTAAAGAAGAATGACACCAGATTATAGGGACGTCCGCAGAGGTTTATCGAAACGGGTTTCGCGCAGGCTGATGCCGTCCTTGTCTCTAGACTGAAAGCTCTTGTGCCTTTCTTGATCATGTGTCTAATTGGGATTAAGGGATTTTGTATGTTTAAATATTCTGCAATAATAGGTAGTACTTTGATTTTGATGTTCTAGAGCACCTGCCGCATTGGAACACACAGTTATACATTTTCGGGATTAAATCAATGACATTCTTAACAAAGTCAAAAGACAATAAACTTGCTGAATGTTCTCGGCCGGTGTTGTATATCATTGATTTAACTGTAGCTAGGTCATGTTTCATTATCTTCAATAACTATTAACTAGGCTATTTTCCCTTTAATTATTAAAGGCCCCTCCGACAAATCCCTTGCTCTGAAAGAGTTAGCCGTGTTTGCCTTTTGCTAATAACAATAGCAGAACAGCTAACGTGCCATCGTTGATTTATTCTTCTACCATCATTGGTGTTTGCAGTCTTTTCTGTAGCATTCTTATATTACGCAACATGGGCAACCACTTGGGTTTCTTAAAGAGTATTACTGACTTGTGGCTATCTTCAGTAAAGGAGTAAACAAAACTATAAGTTCTTCTGAAAATTAATTAAAACCCTGCAAAAGCTCCTTTCGAGATTATACAAATGTGAGCTTTCCTAGAAGCAACAAGCTGTTTAACTGTTTAAGTGCAAGGGATCAATGGTAATGCCCTGCTTCACTCTATGTGGGCACCTTAAGGGTTAAAGGTAGACTCAGGAGACTTTGAATGTTAAACACCGTTCCACACTAACCTGCAATAGAGTAGTAAATGGAGCTGCTACTTTAAGTGATTTAAACGGCTTGTTTAAGTGGTGTAAATGGCCTCTTTACCTTCTCCGCTGCAGCAATGGGACCATTCATCATGTTAGGGAAGTGTAAGAAGCTACAGAAGGCCAGCTTGCTGGGGATGCAGTTTGTATCCTTTTGTGTACTAAGAGTGTTCCTGAAACATTTTCTTTTCATGTGCAGTAGTTCATCCACTGTTCAATGATGCTGCTCTATACCACTCAAGGAAACTACGCAGGGAAGACATGATGTGAGTTATGACTGCTGGCTAATTTGAACGACGAGACCTTTTCTGCAGTTCTTACAGTCAGATTAAGTCTTGGATAAAATGATGTCAACTTGGGTTTATTCCTAAATATAATATTTGCGTTATTGATTATTTCATCGATATTTAGAAAACACATGATTAGACTACAACTTTTTTTGTCACTACCAATTCCATTTGGATTTATATATAAAAAATAATTCTGGTGCAAAGCATTAAAAGTGATACTATGACCATAACATCCAATGGAACGTTCTTGATGACACTTGACAGCGCCACTTTTACTGTTTTGCCCCAGACTTGCTCTTTATATAGTAGTTATGTTAACAGCCTGTGTCCTCCCCATTTTATTTTACAAAAGTCCTAGTTAATATTTTTTGGCCCGCCTGCTTCTTTATTGTAATCATCTTTAATGTAAATTATCCATGCAAGGCTATAGAGACATACTATTGTCAAGCATGGTACTGATCAAAGACCCTGATTCCGTTTCATACATGCAAGCTTTCATGAATTCATATAGAAGAACTGCTACATTGTCTGTCTCAAAATCAGGATTTTCCTTCTTTTTTTGCCCTAACTTAATCTGGAATGGTACTCGTGAACCTTTCAGGTGACAGTTTTGGCATACCTGCGTCTCTTTAACCGCACAATTTTACGAAATCTGGCTAAGTACACCACTAATATAATTATAATAAAAAAAAGTAAACTGCATTTAAACCAAAAGTTGGATCTGTATGTAATTAAAGTTATTTATTTTGGCAGCTAATCTTACTAGTAAACTAGTATAAGTTTATTATCTCACATTTCTCCCTAATTAAGAAAACCTGGTTTAGAAACGATTAATGTCTGGAAAGGCAAGGCTTCCTCTGGTGACACTTAGGAATGAAGTGTTTACCTAAAACTACATAGTCACAAGGGTTACTACCGAACTGATATTTCACAGTAAATAAATAATACTAATGATACTAATAACGACAGGCTTCCTATGGAAGAGAAGCGCGTAGTTTTGTTCCAGCGCTCACAAGCCAAGTAACCTAATGACTTTCTTGGAATCACTCATACATTTAGAGAATTAACTACAGAAGCCTTCACAGACCAGCCAGGTGACCCCACCAGATGACAAAACCAACAGCTGAAATCCACATGAGACAAAAACAATGGAGACTGACATTGACCTTAAATCTTGAGACAAAACGAAGCATCAGATTCTTTTTAAGACTTTAGTAAAGTATAGGAGGACTTGGTGTGAAACAGGTATCCTTGAAGGATGTATAAATCAGTATAAATAAACTGGAAAGCAATGCACACCAAGAAACTACTGCACAAATAGATGTCTGGTATAGTTGGAGGACTGGCCCATACTTTGGAGCAACTCACACATGCCAACAAAAATGTCAGTAGCAAAAATATAAAGACGGTGAAGATTTCTGTGAAATGTGAATAATAACCCTTTCCTTCTAGATGGATTGTCGAGGGTACCAAAAGCACAGCTGCCCCACACCAGTTCCAACATACACTACATGATTCATTATGAAAAAAATCTTAACCTTGTCAAGAAAGAGACAATACAAGCTTTCCTGCACATGAGGATATCCATTGCCACATGCTATATATTAATATGTTTCTTTACATTACATACACATCTTGTTTTAATCCCAAATATAAAAAAGTTTTCCTTTTGTCATACTTCACAGTTCCTGACTCTTTGTCCTCTGCAAATGAAACGACTCACGAGACAAACAAATGCCGATTTTTAAAAACAACGTCTAAAAAGCGCAACCCACCATACTCTGGTGCGGTTATTGTATCCATTTCTTACATTCTCTACTTTAGGTGTCTCTGCCCTATACACTACAGAAACTCTACCATTTGTAAACACATCTTTTTGATGTTTCTGCCAACATCCTGGCAACAAAGCAGTGCCATTTCAAATAAGCTAATTAACTTAATTGTTGATGAAGCATGAAACAGTTCATTCACCCTGTTAACCGCACCATGACAACACAAGATCTTCAGCCTGTGAATTTACTCATCTATGAAAAACAAACAAAAAAAAATCTGGCAGTTCATTTATATGTGTTTATTCCAATGTTTTTTTTTTGTCTTTTATCCACAAACACAAGATGATGTTAGGACCAAAATACAACAAGAGAATCATAATGGTAATAAAAGTAATGTGCCCTTATTAGAATAAAGCAACATTTTGGTAATCTAATTCATTGCACAAGCTAAAACAATTGACCAGAGCATCTTACATGGGCCTTAAAAGATGCAAATGCAGTTAGTGAAGCCTTTTTACTGGTCACAATAGGAATATGTTACAATAAACGACTTGGCACCAGACCTTTGGGCCTAGGATACAACGCATACATTCCTATATCAGGTACAGATTGCAGAAAATGGGCAACCTTGGCCCAGCAACTCTGCTTCCGTTGTGAAGAGCTCCTGCCTGTATGAGATAAGACATCTCTTAACCCCTTCAGGACCGACGTTGGCAAACTGCGTCTTCCCTTGAAGACCACAGTTTTTTTGTAAACATTTAAATTCCGTGCTCGTGATTCGCTTCAAAGCGATCACGTGCACGGAATTGAGGGGGAGTGGCTGCTACGGATCGCTGGGGACACCCAGCGGTCAGTAGCAGCCGCCCCTCGCGATCCCAGCGTTCCTAGCGACGCTGGATCACGCATCATCTATGACGTGCCTGGTACGTCCCGGTCTGCCGGTGACCTTTGACCAGGAAGTACCAGGTATGTCTTGAAGGGGTTAAATAATATCTTGACCTGCGCCGATAACTTTACATTTTAAACTGGGTACAGTCAGAACATTAGTAGGCCTTGCTCATGTAATGTATATGCAGAAATAGGGTGGCAGGGAAGCTGATTTAAAGTTGTATAGCCATCTTTAAAAAAAAAAATGCAATTGACATCTCGAATGGAAATCATCGAAATCATCTTGGAAATACAAAGTACAAACAACAAAACCAGTACCAAACCATACATGCTTGCTAGGTAACCATTACAATTTGAAATATGAATGTAGAAAACCTACTTTAAAAACTGTCCAAAGTCTTCACAAATGCTTTCACAGCCTGGCCACTTACAGACGCCATGGCCATAAAGGGTATGCGAAGCCCCAGTATCTTCATGTGACGAGCTGAAGGAAGAAGAACATAGCATCAGATTAATCTCAAAAGCCATAATCGTTGGCGGCTGCTAGCGCCTGTCAGGTTACGATCACTGACAAACAGGTCAAAACAGGTCAATTCAGCGCAGAGCAGTCAGAAAAATTTAATCGTTCTATTGAATAGTTGAACTGCCAAGGCAGGATGATGTTCCAATTAGAGAAGAACTACAGCCAAAGATGGCTCCTAATAAAGGATGAAAAAATGACTACAAAACATTGTATGGTAATTTTGACATATGACCCCGCTACAGCATTAGTCTACAACTTTACATCAAAATATAAAACCAAATAAAATCACAGGACAATCCAGGGTCTCCTATACACCACAAATAAACAGCTTTGACTTTCTAGATAGAATTAAAAAAAGTAAACATAGGTTAGAAACAAAAACATATACAAAAAAAAAAATATTTTGCAAATGCTTGTAATATTTGGAAACTTTTAATATTTTTCTGGACATTAGAAGACCAGACAGAAAACTAAAATCATTCCTAATGCTTCTACTCTAGTCACTGAAATGTTGGATGATGGAAAACATTTTTGACTGAATTTGTTATGTTTTTCATAAAACATATTTTGCACCTATCAAGCGTATGCGTCTCAAATCCCATTCGTTTACTGAGGTTATTTCTTGTTCTGTATTATCAAATATGACCTGGCATAACGTCTTGTCCAGTTGCAGCATTGCCATTTCCAAGCCTTCTGACACATATGGAACCGCGGTGTAAACTACCTGATGTTCTTTAATGTCCTGTATTTAATGAATCGGTGATGGTTTTACAAACAGCCGCTTTGTGTTTGTTTGTGCACTGTTAAACTACTAATTCCCAAAAGCGATGTCAGTTATAATGCCTTGTAAGTTGGCTGTCGGGATTCTCATTTTTAAGTCCCACAACAATAAAATGCGGAATCTGAGTAAAATGCCACATAATAGAATTATTATTCATATAATAATAGTGACTGGCTTGTTTCGTCAGTGGCGTTGGATGTTATCTAAATCACTATTGCCGCTGTGTTGAAGTTGGACAGGTCAGTGCAGATTTTATGCCTGGCTTTCCCTAGCTGGAGGGAAGAGGAGGAGTACGAGCTGTACCCGTTATGGAAGCAGGGGGTCCTTCTGCACATTTGGGAGGCTCTATGTCTCTGGAGGGTGACTCAGCCTGACAAATGTGGCTTGGCTAAGGCTGTTCTATGGCTGCGAGCGATATATATGCCATTGATTTATGGTTTGAAAATATTTGACTAAAATAAACCGCTCTTTAATCTATTAATCAAAAAAAAAATATTTGTAACTTAAAAGATATTTTTAAATGAAAAGCACAGAAGGGGACATGTGAATTAAAATACATTGTATGGAACCTTAACTTCAAAGAGGAAAAAAAAATCATAGAACCATATAATCTTATCTGATTTTCAACTTCTTACAGAATATACCTTAGAACCTTTTCGAATTTATGTTAAACCACTTGACACTTAGAATAATTCAAAAAGTATTAGCGTAATGGTGTTTTTTTGTTAATGTGATTGACCATTTAATTGAATGCTGTCCTATGACGCATTTCTGTCTGTATAGGGTAAAGAAATATCCTCCCGTAGCCGGCTTTACATAAGTAATTATTTTATGCTATGATTGTCAGAGGACAGAAATCAAAACAAAGGTAAGATTATCTCCACTTATGTAACTTCTCACAGGAAGATCAAAATAAACATTCTTGATAAACATGCATATTACTAATTATATCAGCTGGTTTCCCTGGTAAATGATTACTTCTCGCAAAACAGCCTGGCAACGTCAAGCACTCGTTACAATTACCTATCTCGTCTTGCGTTTAGAACTGCAGACTGTCCATTCACTAAAGAATGATGCGTTATTGGTGGTGATGCTTTGGAAGTGGTGGAGGAGGTAGTAGAAGAGGAATTATTGGTAGTGAGGTCTAGCCCTCCGTGTTTAATGCCATTGTCTTCAATACTGTGAACGCCAGTCACCTCCTTCCATAACTGCTGGATCTCAGCAGGACTTAAACCCGCTGTAACATCAAACAGAATAACATTAAGGTCTGACTTTCAATTGATTTACAGTGTTGATTATCAATTATTATATGCAGAACAATAAATGATGATATAGGTTCCTTTAGGTTCTAAAGGATATCAAACAGGAACACACACTCTTTTTATGTTTAAGCTGATTATTTTATATCATATACACACACACACACACACGTTTTCAACAATTATTTCGAGAATTCAGAATTTACGAAGCAAGAATACTAAGGAAATATCACCCACAACCTAAAGCACAAAAAAACTTGATTTATTGGCGAAGTCATCAGGTCTTTTATCATTCTGATTAAGGTAGGTGCCGCTCTTACCTTGTGGCAGGGGCTGGACCGGAAGAGCAGACTGGCTGGGCGGGATGGAGATAAGTCCCTGCCGCTGTAAGTTCAGAAGATGCTGCTGCTGCTGTAATTGCTGCATTTGTAGGAGCTGCTGCTGGAAGACAAGCTGTTGGGCTGCTAACTGCTGCTGCTAATGAAAAAATAACAAAACAAAAAGACAAAACAGCCATTAATGTGAAAATGTGTAAGTACGTTACATTTCTTACATATCGTTCACGGTTGTCATTCAGGTTTATTTATAAGATGTAAGAAGTTTTGGAGTTTGGATCTCACAGGCACAGTTCCAGATAGAAGAGAAGTACGTTGCAATGTGAAAGGATCAATCCCTAATAAACACCTGTAAAAGCAGCTCTTGTGCTAGCAATCCAATGGGGCTGCACTGCATATTTAAAACTACATTACCAAAAGTATAATTCAGATAAAAAAAAAAAAAAAATTATACATTGTTGGATGGCACATACAATATTTGAAAGTAACAACAGCCAGGCTAATAGAACATAGGTTATAATGAGTTTGACTGCAATCAACCGACTATTGAAGGGTTTAATATCTCTGCAACAAATGATGCCGTTTTTCTAATGGAAAGGCAACCCTTCTGTATGTATGGGCAAATGTGTTAAGTAAGCTACATACATTAGGACTGGACTACACACGCAGGTGGTATGAAATCTGTGTCGACATATCACAGCAGCTTGTCCTACAGGCTACACAGCAAAGTCATGAAAGTGGTCTCTAGTGATCTATTAGTAAATTAGGACGTAGTATTTCAATAGCCTGTTAGTTCTGTCTTCTTTCAAACTTGTTCAGAATACATTTAACCAGAACACGATTCAAGGGAGAAAAGTGCCCTATTAGAAAAAGTAAAAGTTCCAATTTTGTGAGGCATTACAAGACAAACTAGAATTCTCTGGGCTCGGGAGAATAGGAGATGGCAGTCACACTTCAGAAAAAGACAAGCTGCTGTAGGAGACCTTTCCTTTTTAGTTTGGGGAAAAGAGAAACTTCTGATGCACTCACTGGAAAACAGACTGCATAATGGAGCAAGTCATGTGGATTGCCCAAAGCCTCAGGAGAAATAAGGGAGCAATTTCTATGCTGTAGTTGATGGCTGTCTGAAATTCTATTCACAAATCCAAACAGAAACAAAGCCTCGGGAGGTCAGAACGGTTTCCTGTAGGTTTGCATAATGGGCAGCTTAAAGACAATGTCTACAATACCTGCTGATCAATTTAACTACTTCTGCATGTTATATCAGCATTATGTTTATATTTGATGCAGACTGCCGACAAGTGCATGATGGGCCAGAGAAGCCAGTTTGTCAGCTTGATTTATGAGCACATCAAACTGTAACTTTCTATTCGCCAGCCCAAATCTCCAGTAGCAGTTCATTAATCAGGGGCCCTTGACTTTGAAATTTATGCTCAACCATTTTGAACAATAAGCCAACTTTGCATGCTCCTTGACCTGTATCATAAAGGAGAAAAAAACACGCACAAGAATGCTTTAATACGTTTTAAATATTCTTTACAAATGACAGTAACGAAAAACACAACTATTTATCAGATGGGAACATCTTGAAGCAATCATCTAGATCAGAAGGGAAAGTTACATATGCAAATATCCTATTCTAAAAAAATGTGACAGCACAGCCGACAACTGCCCATACTGAATTTTTAAGCAATGTCATTGCATTTCCTCATTTCTTAAAATTGTGTAAGAAAACCACGTGGCACCCTGTCCATGCCAATCGGCACAGCGGGTGAGCTGCTCCAACTCCACCACTTAGTCATTTAGGCCCATGCCAAAATCTTTATGGACACTTGCAAGAACTTTCATATTATCAACTATACCTGGGCCAAAGACTTAAAGTGTTAATATGCAAAAATGGTGAAACAAATAAGGAGCAACCTCACAGAAACCCACACAGTTATAACTTAGTCGAATATTAACCTAATTGAGCTGCTCACCAAAGGACTGTTTCACTTATGCTCCCGGCCATAAGTGTTTATTTTGTTTAAACACCACATTCTGTCAGGTCCGCTAGACTCCTTGACTCCTTAACGGTATTCTCTAAAGCGATATCTAGACTAAGGTGAGACTGTTACGTTTGTTATCTTTGAGGATACAACAATTTCTTTTTTGAAAATGGTCCAAAAAACAAATGCTACCTATTTATGAGGACATGTTGCTATGAACCTAGATGGATCTGCCATGAGTGGAGACATGCTGATTTCACTTTATTCTTGCACAACTACTGAAGATCTGACTTGTTAGGGGGCATCCCTTTATGACAAAATCGATCATATGCTGGGACTTTCTTTTATTTAATGCTTTTTCACCTGCAAATTTTTTGCAAACCACCTTGAGCTTTTTTTTTGTGTTCTATTACATATTATGGACAGACGACCAATTCTGCATATATAGTAATTTATTTCTAGGTTAGGGACAGATGATTCTTACTTGATTCTTGACTGATTTAATTGATATAAATATATCATGAATATTCTATAATCTAATTACAATGTTTGAGTACATACACATTGAGATGTCCCCCAAACAAATATTAACACACAAGATACTGGATCTATAACATATATTAGACTTCATAGTATATAGAGTAGGCAGCTCAATTAGAGGGTATGACTGACCCCCTCACCTTAAAAAGGAGAAGTTATATATCTTTATACATTTTTAAATATCATGCAGACCAATGTACACACCTCTTTTGCTTGCTTTCCTGGGTGGGACTGTGGTGGTTGCTGCTGTGGCTGCTGCTGTTGTGGCTGTTGCTGCTGTTGTTGTTGCTGCTGTTGCTGTTGTTGCTGCTGTTGCTGCTGCTGCAAAAGCTGAAGATGTAACTGTTCTTGCTGTTTCTTGTAAAACTCTTGTAGTTGTTGCTGAATAAACCATTTTGACTTTAATAAATAAAGGCAAAATTTCATGTATTACAAATTTCCTAAACTTTTCTACACTGGAACTCGTAAGAAAGTCAAGTGACGTGTTTTTAAAAAAAGGGCATAAAAAATCAATATGGAATTTTAGAAAATGTATTCCAGTAATTAGTCCTATTCTAACTTCTTAGAAAAGAAAATTGGATAGCCTCTGATATGGTGTGTTCTATTAAACTAATATTAACTAAACAATACTACATTATGACTTGTACCATGTATACATGGTATTAACAACATCAAAGCATGGATCATCAGGAATAGCTTGTTTCAAACATCTATTTACATTTTTTTATATCCATCTTTGGGTTTTGGGCAGATAAATGACCTCAAGGTAATCAGCTCTGGACTGCACTATCATGATATCAACACATAGTTCCCCATGCACCCCATTTCAACCCAATTAAAGTGGTAGTTTGACAAAAAAAGACATTTTGTAGACCTCCTTAAAGCATAACATTGGTGTTCTTTTAGTCAATAAAACAGTGTAATTTTGATGTGGTAAGCAATTATCTCTGTGGAATAGAGCACTTTTTTGATGACACATATTTTGTTAGAAAGTTAACATGTCACCAATCATGATGCAATTGGTTTCAGCGTTCTCTATTTGGTCATCGTACTGGCCATGTTCGTCCGCTGTATGTTTGAACCTGCATATCTTTCTTGGTGTATATCACATGCTTGCTCATTCTTAGTGTACCCTTCTCACATCCTCAAGTTGTTTGTCTTTCTCGAGACAGGAATCCTCTCACTATGCTCTTGAAAGGATGAGAAAGGGTAGGAAACTTAGAGTGTAGGTGAGCAAAGAATGTCAGTACCTACTCTTCTGTTAACAAAAAAGCAGTAAAGGGAACTTCCTTTCTCCTAAAGATCAAGAAGGGATTATCTCTTGTGCTGGCTTTTGTAGCATCACTGGGTCAAGAGGAAGTCCTATATACCTTCGAGAAAAGGCAGATGTGAACCCTACACATAAGTAGGAGGCTATTTTTGTATAATAGAGCTCACCGTATTGGGAATAGCATGGTTGTTATCCATACCATTATATCCCCTAGCATACATTTGACAGGATCTAACACTTGTGGTGTCTCTGAATCCCAAAATGAGCGATGTGATGGAGGTTATAGTGAATTAGGTGACTTTTACCCCGTGAGTTAAAGTAGTTTGTGTCATTATTAATGGCAGGATTGAATGCGTGCATAAACACACAAATAAAATTTAAAGGACTATTCTTCAACCTGATGCTATTAGTTTTAGAGTTTCGAGACACTCAACGACTTTACAGAAACTAAAGAAAAATGCAATTTGTGATTTAGAAATGTCAACAGCGAAACTACCCGCACAAATCACACCATAGGAACCCAGAGCCGCCGGTTATATAATTTTCAAATTCAAGGGAAAAAAATAAATCTATTTTTACTTCAACTTCAGCTACTTGACTTTTCTACTACACATAAATTAGCTGCTCATAAATCTACACTTCAATACTTTAATGCTTTAATATAAAAATCATATCTATTACTTCTCTGCTTAGTAAAAAAAAAAAAAGCTGCAAAACCCTATAACCGCCTTTTTTTCCCTCCTGTTATGACTAAAACAAGTGGTAACGTGTTATGTACCGTGAAACAACAATCTTCCGCAACTCTCTTTTTGACACTTCTTGTGCTTTGACAAGTCTGAAAATGTAATGTTCTGTTTCAGATGACAATGTAAACAATAATTTGACAGTGCATTATTTTGTGTGTGTGTGATATACGCTGCTGTAAAAGGTGAAGATGAGATAAATGTGACAGGAGGTTTATGCAATGGCAACATGCGAGTACTCTTGATAAAATTAACCGTTTAAGGCAGGTAACCAACATTACCTGTTGTAACATAACCGCTTGCTGTTGCTGGAGAAGTGCTTGGAGCTGCTGCGGAGACAATACTTGCTGTTGAAGTATCTGCTGCATTTGCTGAGGAGTTATCACCTGGGGAGTCATCATGGCCACTGAAACAGGCACCTGCCATTAAACGAGAAAAACAGATCATTAGCAAGCTCAGTTTAAATCCATTGATTTCTTATGTGTGTATGGATCCTGAGCCATTGACAGGTCTTTAGACTCACACACCGTCCCTGCTTTTCTCTGCAATCCATCTAATCGTGGGAGCTTGAAACAGGACCACAGTGTGTCGAATAAGAAGCTACTGAATTACATTATGTTGTACTAGATTCTCTGCGGATGGTATCAAAAAATATGAGCACGTGATGTCAAGGAGCAATGCTTATTTCCTTCAGAAAAAGGTCCCCATCTCATTCATTTGTGTTCACATGAGCTACAAAAACTGCTTAATGTAGATGATTTAAAGAGTCTTTAAATATGCTTTACATAAATTAAACACAGCCTCTTATCTTGTGCCGGGGGTGGGGCCGAAGCATAAATACAGAGAAATTGAAGTTGTACATAACACACACCTATATATATATATATATATATATATATATATATATATATATATACACATATATATACCTGTAAATGCATTAAGTTACTCAAGTGTATGGGATATAAATATATCTATATCTAAATATATATATATATATATATATACACACATACACAAATTATATATAGATCTATATATCTGTCTATATATATATATATATATATATATATAGATATATAGATAGATATATAGATCTATATATATATATATATATATATATATGAGAGATCATAAAAAGTATTGTTTAATAATATTGCTATTATGTTAGAGACACAATCTATAATTTCACTCATTAAGACTAGGAGCCCTACAGTAAAAGCTACTTCTACATTTTTTTCTGCTTCTTTCTCATCTACTAGCCCCATTCATTACTGCTAAACAATTTCATACTTTAGGAAGAGAAGAAAATAAAAAAAAATCACATCAATAACTGCATCTTAATGTTAAAAAACAATAGTGTGTATAATATTGCCACTGAAGGGTCAAGATCCTGGAACAGTTAACTCTGTTATAGAAAAGCGATATAATGTGAACTTACATTACCAGTAGGGCTTCATCCAGCAATGAACATGTTAAGTGCAATAAGTAAAAAGTGAAAAAAGTGTATGTAGTTTAAAAAAATGCAGTGGGGGACTTGTTAACATATGATGGTTACATTCTGTAAAATGAGACAAGTGATATAATAAAAAGTCCCACTTACAATTAGTTGCTTAGTGATGCTTAAGTGTTATGTTGCCAAAAACTAGGCATCTGTTTACGGCACTGTTTGTTCTAATCTGACACAGATAAGAGGAGTACAGTAACAAGCTGAACAAATGCACTCTGGTTATTTATGAAGTATGAGAGCAGCGGCAACTTGCCTCGCTTAAAACCAGAGTGAGCAAACAAATTATTTTGATGTGGGCAACCTGACATTTTATAAAGAGACTGATGTTCAAAACAAGGCGATAGTCTCCAAAGCATTAGATAAATATATATCTGGGTATGCTTTGACGTTGTTAGGGTTGCCATCAGGTGGGCGATGGAGTGACACAACCCTGCTTTCTTTTAACATCATTTGCGATGAATCACTGGGGTAGATTCGTACATATAAGTGTAACAAATAAACTCTATTCCTTTCTTTATAGAACAATTGCTTATTCTCACATATGATAAAAGACAAACTGTTTATTTGTTCAATTCTGCTTCAAAGCTCTCTTCTCAACTACCCCTAGCAGTGAATAGTTAATAACACATAGTCTTTCCACATTGTATTTGTAAAGCAGTAACAGACATGAAAGTAGTATATAGCCATTTCTACCTGGTAAGGTATATATAGATATACATATATATATATATATATATATATATATATATATATATATATATATATATATATATATATGTATATATACTAACCAGATTGCATGTAAAAAAAACAATTTATCAAGTTAGCCATTCTTCTTGTGATATTATTATACAAACCATAATGAAGCAGGACACTTAAGCTATAGGTACATGCACACAACCCATTTAATTGCCATTTCAATTAAAGTATCCAATAATTATAATTTGGGGTGAAAACCAAACTAATTTTCTAAGAGCCATTTTTGTTCCCGTTGTTTAGACTTGAGTGAAACACGCGTCGTTAAGATACCTACATTTAATTAGTTCAATATCACTAAGTGTTATTTTTATAATCAGAAGCTACTTTCAGGAGCCTTACCATAAGCGGCGAACAATATTTTATTAGATGCGTCTTGTGTTACATGCGGATACTTTAGCTAAGATTAGTTTCTGCTTGCCATTGGGAAAAGAAAAAAAAAACACACACAGAAAACAAGCAGTTCATATCGCTATTGTTGGGGAGATTATAGAGGATATGTAGAATGCTACACCATATGTTAAAAGGCCAAAAAGTAACTTCTAATCTCGCTCGGGCTAATCAAGATGTTCCGATTATTTTACATACATCTTTAGTTTAGGCCTTGACATGCCCTTGTTTTTCTTTCCTCTCAAAGCTAAAGTTCCTCTCTTTGATTAGCTGAAACATTTGCATGGTCACTACACATTTTTCATTTTATAAATCATTATGCATTAGCAGTCTTGATCGCCTAGCTTGACTAATCCTGATGAACTGAAATCACAGCTGAAGGTCAAACTCCATCCCACTGCACATTCATATTCAAACAAATCTCGACTATTGTTCATTAGGCTCCTAAAATCATTGAATAGAAGGTAGAACACATTTTTTACCAGAATTAAGTACGGTATCTTAAGTGGTGCTTGCACAGGCTGAAATTAATTCATGCCAAATCAGCGTTACCTCTACCCGGAAAACTTTTTTCCCCCAAAATATATTTAGTATATACCTGAACCTTAAATAAGCACTCCTAATTATATTTGATCTATACGCTCCGGAGAGACGTATTCATTAAAAGCCACCCACACTCTTCCCGTGGCCGTTATATAATCACATACTATACAATTTCGTTCCTTAATTAATAAAAATTGTATTTCCGCGCCAGGGTGAAAACGGGTCCCCGCTTTTGCCATTCATATATTTTAGCACCTTTTTTTTTTTTTCTCTGCTATAGATACTAAAACAAAGTAATTATAATTTTTGATGGAGCTTATGAAATTAGCCAAAATAATAATAGTTTCAAAAAAAAAAAGGAAGCTGTCCTGATAAAAGACAACTCTCTAAGACAGCAAAAATAAATATGGGGAGGAAAAACCTTTCATGCTTTCATGGTCTTTCTTATAGATTGATGGATGATAATCATCTTAATTTCACTGCTCTCCAAAACAAAGAGCCAGAGAAGGCAGCAAAAAGACACTAGCCCATTCATTCCAGGACCTGCACAATGCTAATTCCAGCATTTAGCTGCATGGTTTTCTGCTTGATGTATCAGAGCTCAAAAGATGAAAGCAGATAAGTAATTGCTCTCCTGGTTCTTATTCTTCACTGACAACCCATAAATTTAATTTTACACACACATTCATTTACATTTTCAAGTATATGACATGATAATTGCCAGACTATAACACCTCCATTCCTGTAGATACAGCCAGTAGCTGATTGACAAGTGTGGTGAATAGAGAGAAATGGTGGTTGGATTGCAGTTTTTTTTTTTTTTTTTTCTCTTCTTCTTCTTCTTCTTCAGAAAATTACACATAGAAGGGGCTAGCAGTAATAAGCGTTTATGAAGCAGTCTCCCCATAAACACTGGCGCATAAAAAGAACAGCATTTATTACAAGCTGCCGGCTTTTCATCCTACGCATTGATTATTACCAAATCTTTAAAAAAAAAAAAATAAGGCACACCAGCTAGAGAAAAGAAAAAAAAAAAGAGAGTCAGGAAAACAAAGTCAAAATGAAACCCAAGCAGGGCTTGGAATAATAATGGTATATTTTGATTAAACACGGTGTTATTTAAACTATGTTACAGTTTGTTTAAAAGCGTAGTATGTTTCCATAAAGAAACACTGTAGTCAATAGCTATTTTTAAGTAATACAGGGAAAAAGTGTTAAACCCTTCGTGAACACAATCTCCTGCAGTAGCATACAGTACTTTTGGCTTTCTAGCTCACCACAAAGAAGGCTACAAACTGACTTGCTTTTCTTTGGCTCCAAAGTTCAAGAATGGAACAAAGCACTCCAAATTGGATCCTGATGAGAAAACATCACCAACTTCTCAGAAGAATTTCAGATCATTAAGATGTTCTCACTGCACTTGGAGTCGCTGATGAGGCTCTCAAACTGACAGAGGTCAACTTCAATGGAAGCAGGCAGGAAGAAAAGGGAAAACTGAGGTAGATTTGCTGAGAGCTTTGTACCAAAGGCTTAGCAATTACTTTGTGTGAAAACCCTAGCTAATAAGTACAGATCAAAGATTTGTTCAGGTCTGCCAGCTTGTGGGCTGTTTAACATGCAGCGCCATTAGGGTAAACAACAGCAACCCACAGCATTGTGGCTGGAGCACCTGGCTATTGGAAGCACTTCTCTCTCTCTCCTGCACACCCTTTGCATGCTCGAGTTCTGGGAGCGAGGGAGCAGACCTCACTGTAGCTATTTATTTACGGCATAAAGAATGACCCAGGGTAATCCATTGCAATCGCATTAAAATAGAACTTGCACATGTCTTTTAATGTAATAACTTATTGTTTCACTTGTAGCTGCCCGCCCCCCCCCCACACACACACACACCACCGTCCCCCAAGCAAAGAGAACGAACACTTGCTTGACTAACATCAACACTAAACAAAAGCTTCGCGAAATTGAAAGAGGCATACAACTGGGAACAAGCCTGCTGTCTGAGGTTTATGATCAAATATGCTGTTCCGAAGCATCTGTGCAGTATCTTATTAAAACAAAGAACAATTACCAGCAACAAAACGTTTCACACATTCTAGTCTGTGCAGATGTAGACAGTGTTGCTGCTCATGCTGATATAGTCTCGTTACCAGCAGACTGGTGGGGAGGTAGGGCAATAAGTTCCAAAGACAAGGGTCCTGTGCAAATTTAGAAAGCCTGCGCTTGTTTGGATTATATAGGTTACCTTACACCCTTATGGACAAAAATGTTGCCTTCACTGTTGTACACAATTCATACATGTTCTATTGCTTGCTTTCTTTATTTTGATTATTCATTTTTTTTAGAATTCTTCATGCTACGGCAGAATTTTTTTTGCCCTATTACATTATACCGACTGGTTTCCTTGAAAGGTTTCTAGTATTGCAGGTAATGTAAAGTCCATTAGGTCAGGCTCTTCATGGCATGACATGCAGTAAATTACAAGAGCTTCAAGCAGCTTGGCGAATTACAGTTCATCACTTTGAAAGGTTTTTCACTGCAAGACTACAGATATCAGATCTAGCAGTTAGCATCCAATTAACACTTTGGTCAGAATAATCAGATTGCATGTGTAAGACCTGTATAATTCATTTATTGCTTCCATGCATCTACTGTCTGTAGGTAAATTTGTTGGCTTTCAATGCTTTCATTCAGTATTCCATTTGCTACTATTTATATATATATATATATATATATATCTATCTATATATATATATATATATATATATATAGATATATAGATATATATATATAGATATAGATATATTTCTTTTGGCATGGTATTGAACAGCCACTGTTCTTGTCCTGTGGATGGTAGACTCTGAAAAATTGCAAGTTTCATATTTGTTTTCTGCACTGATCGTGTCATTATTTATCTACAGAGAAAAGGCTGCTTGCAGTTTCCTGAAGCATATTTGATGTTAAACGCACGCTCTCCTTCAGTTTGATTGTGGTGTCTGTTGCATACCAGCCGCACGTATCATAAATGACATATGCATTGACATTTACATGTGTACTGTCATGCAAAACCATTTCTTGCTACACTGGGCACAATGCCTTTGAAAGAATACACACTTTGATTTTATTTTACTTATAACACCCGGGCTCTTCCCACGAATTTCTTCTGCATGTACCAATTAAATAAACAGGGAGGGCATTTCCTGTTAAGTCCCTCTGAAAATAGGATTAAAAAAAAAATTCTGACAGTGCAGCGACTAACTGAATAAAATAAATGCAGAATACCATATTCACCTTTCTAATCAACAGATTGCTTCATGTGGAAAGCAATTTGATTGATTTCAAAATATGCATTTATTTTGTGATCCTTGACAACATGAGAGGGTCAAGTGTTAATAATATCCTTTTTTTACATTTCTCACCAGTAAGAAATGAAGTAGAGATGGCGCATGGTTTATAATTTTTATCAAAGACAAAGACAGTACCAAAAAAAAGGAATACGGGTGGAAAGGTAGCATAATTTACAAATCACAATACACCATAAATAATAACCAACATTTGTATTGTATATATACATATATATATATATATATATATATATATATATATATATATACACACACATATGTATATACACACACACATATATATATATATTACCAAAACTAAAATTTTCAAAAAACATTGTCATGTCATGGAATGTTTTTTGGAGGTGTTCTATTTGTTATCTTAGCCCCGTCTACTAGATAAAACCCTGACTCCTTATCATAATAGTAGAAAGGCTCAGTCTTAATCACCCAGAGGGACTCCACTGCCCCATGAAGGTCTGTAGAGAAAATCATTTTATTATATAAACAGACTTTATTGGTACTTTTGTGATTTTTTTTGTAGTAGCAATATAAAGAATCCCCTCAAAATATCATACCACAGCCTATAATGGCACCCTCCAGGTCTGCAGATAATGGAAGATTGTAGGAACAGAATACAATGAAACCAAGTTTACAAAATGTTAAACTCCATATGCTCAGCGTTCCCCTTTAAATAACAATCTCTCTCTCTCTGTAATATATAAATAAATGACTGTTTTATTTTTTTTTATTCGTTCATCAAAGAGTTCCCCTGACGATCCTCGTCTAGCTGCATCTTTGCTCCAGCACTTATGTTTTTGTTTTTTTAATCCTGAGCCTATATGGAATTCCACAACTAACATTGGACTACTCTATATCTCTGGAACAATGCGGCGCGACACTTCAAACATCTGCACGTAATACTAAGATGAAAACAAAATCTAAAGAGTTCAGCTCCAAGCACAAAACACTTTTCCAAGCCTAAAACTGATACCTTTACATTAGAGACACCACGCTTTTTAAACAAGAAAACTTTGTATTCATCAACAGAGCATAAAATGCGTACTTGCTGCGTAAACAGATAAAACCCACTTAAATATTTTTTTTCAGCATTTTACGAAAATCTTTATTTACCTGTATATTTATCTTACTTCCATAACTCATTTTACATTTTATACAATATTTTAACTTGTCTTATAACAAGAGGGGCAAAGAAGGTAACATTTGCACCACAATTGTCCCTGATATAAGAAGATCCATTATATCAAGGACCTGCTTGTGCTCCAACACTTACCCTGCATAGTGATAGAGGCATAAGCAGAACTTTGAATATATGAGGCTTAAAAGCAGAGACCTTTTACCCACATAGTAAGGCTCCATGAAACTACACAACACCCAGGATAGCTGCCAACTATCCCTTCCAGGATCATCCCTTACGGAGACACTACGAGTCATCATGAGCACTTGAGTGCATTTGATAGCCGAGAGGTCCTCTTAGAATTCCTTGCTGCCCCTGCAAATGCATGGGGTATTCTGCAGGGTCTATTAGGGGCTGATTTCAAAAGGAGTGCTTTCCTGCCACTAATCGGCTGCTTCATGTTGTCGTTAATCAGTCTACAGAGCTGCAGCTTCTCCTTTTTACGAATGCATGGTAAAGAACCCACAAACTACTCTTACATGCGTTCTGTGTTCAGTGGACTGCCAGGGACGCTGGAGTGTCCCTTTTACTCTCATTCCATCGTCCGCAATCCTGTTTTCCCTGATTTTTGAATGTGACTTTTTTTTATGGATTTAATGATCAATGTGCTTCCACATGAGGTGTTACTACCCCACATTAAAGTGTCCCAAGAATATACAGTAGTATGTTTTAATCCCTATCCACAATAACTAATGAAAAAAAATCTGTACAGTTGAAAGTACTAGCAGCTGGCAAGGCAGATTCTAGATGCGCTGTTTGATTTCAGAATGTGTGCAGCTCTTGATGTAGTTTGCTTGTACATGTTTGGATCACGCTGGCTTACCTCATGAGTTACCAGCATGATGCCAGGGTTTGGCACTGATTTCCAACTAACACTGTCTTCAAGCTTTCAAGGTGCCAATAATACTGATATATTCGGTTTTAGGAATTCAATCGTCTTATTTGTTTTACACAGTATACAGAGTGTTTGTGTATAACAACACTGAAACAGCTGTGTGAGATTAACATTTCTCTTCAAATAAAAGAAAAAACAAACATTGTTAAAAAAAAAATGTTTTTTCCTTAATTACATCCTTTTCTCCACTCAAAAATGGAGATGGGCTCGAAACATATATATACATAATACATTTTTTTAGTACAAATTATATATATATATATGCTAATCATAACTTCTAATGATACATTAATGCAAAATGCATTTTCAAAATATGTGATTCTTTAAGCCTTGACTGAATTTGTCAAATATACTTGAGAAATACTGGGCAAAATTATTGGTTGTAATCAAGGTTATTGTAATTCGGTTGCACATGTGACCTTTGTGATCTGGTATTTAAAGACATGCATGAAGTTCTCCAAAGGAACTTTCATAACCAGATTTAATAAAGTGTCCTCCAGAGAAGAGCACTTCATAAATCAAACACTGATAGAAGATAAGGTGTGTTTGTTTTACATCCAGATTATTATTTATCTTTCTCTAACAGTTATAAAATATGCAGTATTATCCCTATGTACCAGCACAATTATTATTGGTTGCATTAATAAAGTAACATTGTATTTATTACTATTATTAATAATACTATTGAGCCAAGCCACCAACTCAGAAAACCACATTGTATTTACTCCTTATACTTTTGTGTGTCCCAATACCCTTCCTAATTTTTAACACCCCCTACATAATTCCCGACTTTTTACCACCGTGAGATAAGGTTGCCTCAGCATTTATCGGATGGGTTTACATTGATTTGTTGTGTTATATTAACTTATACATTTGAAAAAAATGGATCTTTTCAGCTTTAGGAGTTATTAACAGTCGTGCTAATATGTTTGTGGGAAAAATGAGTCTGTTTGTTGCAGCAACTGGATTCTTTCCCCACAGTTATAAATATTATATAAATACTATAATTGTTTGCTGATCAAAAAAAAAATATATAGCTCGGAATTTCTAAAAAGACACTTCCATATCTGGAAAACGGAGTTTGACATGGAGTCTCTGGGAGAACCCCTGCTTCTCCAGGTCTCCTGGTCAGTTTCTTCTTTCTCTAGGCAGGGAGTGGGTATACCCACTCACTTCCCATGTTTTAACCGCTGTCGGGACTAGCCTCGCCTCATATGTTAAGCTAGTCCCCCAGGACCTACACAGCTCCAGGTGCTACTAGAGTACAGGTGAGGCAATATAAAAGTCTCAGTCACATGGTGTATAAAAATGAAATCTGTGTTGTACTCATGTATAGTTTTTTTGTACTGTATCAATAAACAGATGAAATATAAGGAGCTTAGCTGTTTTTAATTGGCCCTGCATGCACAAGCACCTGGAGATCACATACTTCATGGACTAAGTAAATTGTGAACTGGGATCAACATCTTTTAGTCTCTGAATATATATTGTGGGCTATATAGCAATAGGTTAATGCAAATTCACAAAACAGGGAACGTCATGCAAGAAATCATTTTCACCTTAAAGTGGCAAGGTATAATTGTAATCAGTGGCTGGTTATACCGTGGGCTCTTGAGTAGAAAATGCCATTACTAGGCTGACAGTATTTTCATGCACAGCAAGAGTATTTTGGAGGTTTTAAAAATAACTGAGAGTTGTCAACTAGTGTATAGAGAAATACTTCAATCTCCTATGATCCTATGGTCTAGCTAGGTGCCAGGAGATGTAGGCCTGGCCACTCTTCATCAGGATAAGTCATGTTTCATTTAAAAGGATTTTATGGAATGTTTATCTTTTAATTAAATTTAGTTAACTATTATTCTTCTGCAACGCCCAAACTGAACATGCCAACCAACAAAATGGAAAAAAGAGACTTGTCTTACCTACACATTGCGTGACCATTATGGACATTTGACATGACTGCTTTTGACTTGGTCATTATCTCCACATTTGATGTCATATGTAAGAACACCCAACCAACTTTGTAGCACTAAGCACTTACAGATGTGTGTGTATAGGTTGCAGGTGTGTATAGGTTATGTGATTTACAGAGAGTGTAACATGTCCCATCACTTGGGTGTTTACTTGACATCAGGAAGGGTTTTGTCCTTTGTACCTCAGTAGAGTGAAAGATCAGATACATTTTTGGAGCACCTTAAAGCTTGTTTTAATATACTCAGCCGTGGGGATCTATTTTGCTTTTTGCACTGGCAAGAAACGGCGATAAATAGTTACACTATACCCTATTGAAAATAACATTTTGTTTCAATGCGGTACGAATGTCTAATAAAAATTAAACAGAATCCAAACATAGAAGAACTATTTAAAAATGAAATAACCCTTGTTTCCTCTAATAAATATAAATTGGATGCAGCTAATTACTGTTGAATATTATTTCACGAATTGTGGCGTTACGCATATCCCTTTTCACTTCGAGTACCCTGAGCCTTGAAACGCAGCCAAATAATAATTACTGTGGAATGTGCACTCATTTAAAAATTACTAAATCATATTAACATTTCTCTAGGTACTGAAACAGTTACATGAAAAACAAATTTGTTTTAAATGTTATTAGGCCAAACCATGAATATATTTTCTTAAATAGTGTTTCTTTTATGTTTAGTGGGCAATTAAGGCATATAATAATTAGCCAGTCCTTAACATGGTTGTACACGTTGTTAATTTCTGTCCATTTTTTTATTGCAATGGTTATTTTAAATTTTAAGATATAAAACAGAAACTTCGAAGAAAAACTGTTGTGTGTGTAATTTTCATGCGATGGTTCCACACGACTAATCCTGCTTTAGTAATCAATTTGAATGCTAGATATATTGTTATTCTCTCGACTGGCTTTTCTTAATTCGGTTATAGTATCAAAACTGTATTTAATTCTGTTTCCAAAGATTCTGTTTTTATTAGGAACCCCATCATGCATAGTAGAATGGTGTTACAGAATTTCTTTACTGTAGGCTCAACTCATTTCTTTAACCTTTTGTAAACATGAAGAAGAATAACATATAATATTTTCGAAATACCCGTTGTAAGAAAATTAAGCTGAGAGCTGACACATTTTTTGTTTATTTAAAGAAGCACAGTGTGTTTCTGGATTCAATAACTTAAGCAGCAGAAGAAATCCATATGAAACATATGTATAGGTTCTTAGTGCTTTGCGAGCCTGTAATGCATAAACATACCCTTGTATGGGCTACATTTTGTCTCGATGAAGTTCTCAGAAATCCTATTTGAGATACAAGATATTTTGTTCAGAAAAGCTGGTATATCTTCTTTTTTCCATTCAGTCATTTGTAGATCAAATAAAGCAGCCCAATAATTCGAATTATTGAACGCTAGGCAAAAATATTCCTATGTTTCATATATTTTTGAACAGAACCATGAAGCTTACTAATTACCTACCAGGCATTCTGTAAGCTAAAGGAGAGTTGTAAGTAAATTATCTATTTTTCTGTCACACGGTAACAAAGCATTCCCTGCAAAATAATGAACACCACAAAACTTGAAGAATTCAAGAATGTATAAAGAATAAATAATGATTTCTGCAAAGGGGCATTCTGCAAGGAATGATGTTTCTAATACTACATTTTAAGCTGTAGAAGTGTTAAAGGACCACTTAGGGCCCTATTTTCATATAAAATGCATATCTGATGCCATTTTGCATGGACTGCATGCAAGCTGGTTTATATATTCTTTAGTTAATGGAGTTCACAAATTAGACGTCTGTCTCGTTTTCCTTCTCCCCAAAGGTTGCCTCTACTAAAATAAGCAAGTAAAAGTAGCATATTCTTTAAATAATAGCAGGTTAGTAGCCAATTGGCCCCCTTGCCAGCTCTACACGGCCTCCTTTGTATGGATGGTGACACACAACTCAAAGGGCAAACATTTTACCTCAATATCAACAAAGACCTAGACATATACAGGGTCAGCCATTTATACACGGCTTTATCTGTGTGTGTTTTCTGTCTTCCCTTACTGTGCATAATGCCTTTCAAATTAATATTTCTTTTTTTTTTTTTGTTCTGGAACACCTGTTGCAAAATATAATGGGCTGGTATTTGAGACCTTTTAACTATAATTCATAGTATACTTGGAAAAAATAGCTTTGCACATCGCCTCTGATATCTGAATTTCACAGCTTGTTAAACCTTTCATTCAAACGGCTCTAAAAACTATAGTAAATATTGATTTTGTTGTGCACTGAGGCATGAAGACCGCACTCAAAGATGTCTGAACCCCTTAGGGTTAGGAAGTATCAATTAAGGTCTTAAACCTGACACAGTGTGTGATTGTGTAGAGTCAAGCAGTGTATGTGAATACATGCCATCATATAGTTTTTCGGATTCAAAGCGTTCTTTAAATATGTGTCAGCATAAAGAAATAAATATATATATATATACACACACACACACATACATACAGTATATACACATTCATATGCACACACACATTTTTGCTAACACATTCTTTCTCTGTAGGCGTGCATCTACTAATCCATGCAGATTTATTTTGGAAAAGTTTATATTGTTCTTCCCAGAACATCTGTACAGCTCTATCTTTAAAGGAACATCTAGTCCCCCAAATATGTATTTTGTATCTTTGTATGGCCTCCTCTGTATCTGACTGCATGCAAATTAGAGCGTGCGTTCTTTAGTTACTAGAATTAGAAAATAATACATCTGTCTCATGTTCCCCTCCTCTGTTTGCCTCTACTTGGCACATGCTCAGTAGCACTCCCTCTACCGCCACTAAAGCAGCAGCCTAACTCCAATAACTAAAGAACGTCTGCACGGTTTCGCATGCATTCAAATGCTCCGGAGTCCATGTCAAATGAATTTAAAATGAAAACAGGGCCTGGATGCCCCTTAAATAAGATTAAAAACAATAATAACAAAATGCTGAAGTCAAAGCCAGAATTTCTAATGATTACAAGGCGAACAATGAGTTTCCACTAGTACTGGGAGTTTAAATCCAACCTCACAGCTTTGCTTTTGTTTGAAAATTCTTCTCTTTTAAAGCTCTGCATCAGGCTTTAACTTCTGTAAAGGGGCAAGTACTGAAGACTTGATACACATAAAGGGAAAATAAACACACATTATAAAGCGTCAACAACTTTATGCAGTGCAAAATCCGGGAATAATGCGAAATGTATAATATAACAAACTACAGGATGGCTGACCTTTCATGAATATTTTTTTAGGAAAAATCTCACATCTGTTTCCAGTCTCATTACTTGTCTTATTTGTATAACCTTATTTTTTTTAAAGGTTGAGTTTCTAAATCAAATATGAATTCCCAGGTTACGCCAAGTCACTGCACTGATCAGCGTTTATTTATTTGGTTCTATACGATGGTGGTTGCGGGTGTTCACTGCAACTAACATGACATGGCCAGCGGGAATAAATATTTTATGAGATACAGACTATATGTATCCCTGTTTATAAGATATTTTCACATTGTAAATTGGTTTAGAGTTCTGGAGCAATCAATTGTTACTGCTGTGAAGACATGGCGGTATGGCCATTTAATATTAATTTAACCAAATGTCTGGTTAAAGACACACACACACACTCATACTATTCATTGTATACCCGATGTACTATTATGATCTGTCAATAAATGACAATCCAACAATCTAGGTCTTTAATAGAAATGAAATCCCCTTTAAAACAGTATAATTTTACACTTTTCATTTCGTTATCTTGTGCTTTTTGACTTGGCAAGTAACTCCCAGATGTAACTGATGAGAGGTAGATGAATGTTTTAAGGGGCCCCAAATGAAAAATATAAGGGGTGCGATTGTTAATAAATTCCATTGTCAAAAAATATACTCTATTTTGTTACACATATCTCACTGACTGGTAGAGGTTTTTGATGCCAAAATTGTTATACATTGGGACAATTATTTATCTAAAAAGTATATTTTTAAATGATTTTAAATGCTCAAAATTACCATTATTTTCTTCATAATGGGCTTTCCTAATGTGTATTTAATTCTATTTTATAACATGCTTTATAACATGCTACTGAAAGAATGATTTGGTTATTTCATACACTGCTCATATTTACGGGATTAGCCTGATCATTTTATAAGAATAATTTAACGCAAAATCTAACCTGTTGATTAAATTTGTTGTTTTCCTTTCTGATCCTTTTTTTTGATGAGCTAATGAGCTGGTCTGATCTGAAATGATATGTATTTTGCATTGTAATTTCATCAAGTTTTTATAAGGGGGAGGGGAACACAGACACAACTAGACACATCACTGGAAATGTGTAGCTTCTCCTGTCCATAATGTATTTCATTGGACAGATTTCTAAGTCACTTGTAGTATTTCCATGGTTAAGCTACATACACTCCAGGTTCAAGGATGTGAAAAATCTATTAAAAATAGTTGTGACTGATAAATCTATTTAAAAGTTACTACTAATATTTTATTTAATAAAAAAATGATTGATACAAAGCTCAATGACCTTTGATTTTAAGCATCACCCTGGTCACTACATATTTCATGGACTGAGCTATGGTTATTTCATTTTTTATTTTCTACATTATCATAATAACTTCACATATATATTTACTTAAATTTAAACAAATGTATTTATTTCACAAAATATTTGGCTCTCCAGGTTATTATACAGAAATTATTTTACCCAATTGGTCTAAGGCAGGCAAATGCAATAGGCATCCCCCATCATGGAATACAAATCCAATGGTGTTTTTTTATGGTTCTGGCTCTGGAAAGCATTAATCGAGTTCCTTGCATTTTTTATTTTATTTAAACATTGAAAGATGGCTGTTTTGTCATCCTTGTTTACAGGAGGCCTCTCCAGTGTATGGATATTGTTAGGAACAAATCAACATTGCAAAGCAGTAGACATATTTCTACCTTACACCTGATCATCTCATTGCTATTTTAAATGATCTAAATAACGAAACATATTTTCTATTAAGCCAATTACTTTGTAACCAACTATCCAATACTAGCACATTTTAATAAATATCCTATGAACAAGATAAATTCAGCTTCCTGACAAATTGGCCCACCAAATATGATATAAACGAACAGAGGGATTATTCACTAAACACAGAATATTACAACAGACACAAAATTATTGTGTCAACTCAAGGGATAGATTAACGGATGTCAATCTTAACTATGGATGTTGGTGAGTTAAAAACAAATCATTATATATTAATAGTGATATTATTGATATCTTGTCAGCAGGGGGGAACTTCTTGGCAACTGTCATTCAGATAGTTTTTACCCTTGGTTAACTTGGTTGAGGCAAGTTTCTATTGAAATCGATGCAACATCAACTAAGGGAAAATCAAACCTGCTTCGCACAGGTACATAAGTAAATAAACACAGCGGTTTGCACATGGGAGCGACAAACTGGCAGACTGACAAATGTGATAGAAAACCAGCTTGGCATTATCTATAATTCAAATTGTGTATTCCAAGAACTATTATGCCTCTGTTCAGAATGATCTATACATCTAAATAGAGAATATGTGTTTATTTTTTAATTAGACTATCTATTCTATTGATGAAATGTCAGATCAAATGATATGAGGAAAAATCTCTCATGAACGTTTTTTCTTTTCCTTTTTTTTTTTTATATATAAATTGATTCAGAAAACAAGTCTAGGCCCTTCTATGCTGACTCTGCATGACCGGGAATATGAAATACGGCCGATAAACACTTCAGAATGTGAATCTCATAGCCAGCAGAACTTGCAGTATATTAAAAGTAGTACATCTAAATGTCTGGGATTTCCAGTAGCTCATGAGCTACGGAGTACGTGTGTATACAAAACTGCTGATCATTTAAAAAGCAGATATGAACACAACTTATTTGCGAATGATAATGAAAAGTACAAAAAAAAATTAAAAAAATTAAAAATCTGTTTTAAGAATAAATCAATAGATGGTTCTAAAATAACCAGAATTTGTCCGTACATTGTTAACGTTAACATATTTAAATGTACGCTTTAATTTGGGTTAAGTATTGAATAACCAGTATAACTGGATAAAAGTCAAATAAAAAAGAGGTAAAAAAAGCATAAAATCTCAGTTGTATAAGAACAAACTGCTAATCAACAAAAACACTATACAACTTCCAATACAACATAACAAAAAAGCAGACATACATTATTACATTTTATACAACTACATACAGAAGCACAGAAATAACACAAAAGTAATCCAGTAATGATCACAGTTAATTCCAAAAATTGGTTACATGAATCTGAGGGAATACAAATACAATTTTTGAAAAACCATTGTAGTGACATTTTTATTTGTTTTAATAAACAGCATCAATGCACTTAACATTACTTGGGGAATGTTTCTCCTTATATTTCATGGCCGTGCTTCTCATCTAACCAAACCGATGGAAAGATCAAACACGCTGTAAAGACAAATTGCTATGTAAGCCACTAAAGAACACATTCTGGTTTCAAACTATTTTGCTAACAGCATGGTGGTAGCCTTCTAACCTTACTTGGCACTAGTGCATAATTAGATACACAGGGGTGTGACTCCAATTGAAGGTGTTGGCATTGTAACACTCTGTGAAAATATTAACTATGAGGTTAACTCTGATTTTCTCTTCTTTAATTAAACGCACATGGTACTAATGAGGTAACCCACTGTTCCTTGATAGCACTAATTAGCTAAGAGAAGAGTATACTCTCACACTGCAATTTAAACCTAAAAATAAGGTTGAAATATGCTAATTGCTAGCAATTTAAAACCATACATGTTGAAGAACTAGTCATAATAATGGAAATGGGATGTTTTGCAGCTAGGCAGCTGTAAGTTTTAGTTAAAACAATAACAAACGACATGCTTTTAACTAAAATTAACAAGGTCAGCAAATGAAAGTGCAGACACCCTATTTGCACAAGATGTATTCGTAAATGGTACTAGAAGAAACATTACATTCACATTTTACTACAGCTAAATTGGGGCCTTAATGGGAAGGTTTGCCTGTCATAATAATATGCATAATTTTAAAGATGTTTTTTTTTTTCCACCAAATAGAATAAGCGAACATGTTTACACTATTAAACACCAATCAAAGTCGAAAAATAAAGATTTCCTCAATCTCTGTTATCTAGACTGAGCAGAGGTCTTTAACCTGTTTAACCCTAATGGGAACTTCAGATCCTGCTGACTGCAAATGTATTTTCCAATAGGAACGATCATATCCGCAATATATATCTTATAAATCAATAACAATGACGACAAATTGCCCCAATGTTTGCAAAAAACAAAAACTGTCTGCGCTTCTTACCCTAATAAAGTTTGTTTTTTGTATACTTTGTTTTTTTGTATACATTGTACAGCCAATACACTGTTTCTTGCAGCATGCTTACACCTGTTTGGTAGGCCTCGTATTACACATTTATATTATTTGAGCCTGTGACTAGCTTAGCGCACCGACATTTTTTCTTTTCCCTATTTGCCCCAATGTTTGGCCTGAACACACAATGCTCTTAAGTATATCAATCTGTGTTCTAAGCCTCTGCCTGCATGGCATGGACACCGTTAGGGCATTTTCATATGCCGTTAAATACTATGTTAATAGTTACTCAAGCGTCAGCAATAGAAAACGTTTTGTAAACTGTTGCAGTACCACTAGTATTGAAAAACATTTTCAGCATGCACTAACTCATGCAATTGAGCAGAATATAGAGAGCATAGTAGCACCCTGTCCACCTATGCCAAAGCAGGTTCTGAAAACAGTTGCATATTTATGTGATATATAAGTATACATAAGTAGAAGCCCAATTAGTAGTTATAACCAATTAAACTTTTATAACGAACTTCTACATGTAACTTCTGTATGAAGATTAGTAGACAGGCATTAACAAAAGTGATAGTAATAAGTTGGGACCTTGTAAAAATTAGGTTTATTGAATTCACTCATCCACTGCATCTATTTACAACAAAGAAGCACATTGCGCAAATAGTTGTACAGTGTCAGATGCTTTAAATACAAACATATGAGTGCTACTCGGTAAATAACCTATGTGCTAAACAATGGATCTTGTAGAGATCGATAGAACTCTGTAATAAAGAAATATAGAACAATCGTAGATGGTGAAAGAATGAAAGCAAACAGGTTTAATTCGAGTATAATATACTCTTTTAATATATTATGTTCTACACAGCAATTTGACAATTGCTGCAAAATTGCTATTTGCATAATCTGAATATTACAGCTGTTCTCAATTTTAACCAGCTGCAGGGTAAATTACCATAGTACTTTGTAGTTCAGTGGTTACAAATTGCACGTGTGCACTGCAAACAGAGAGCTTACTGACTTTCAGCAGCGTAACACTACAAGTTGCACATTTTTTTTTCTTCAACAAGAAACATATGTATTATTGTTTTTAAGGAGGTTTATTGTTCCACATTTTCTTGATGTTATCGCATGAATATGCTTCCACTCTGATTACAAGACAAATAAATGCACATGCTCCTGAAAAAGGCAGGATAGCCCTGCAACGCCACAGTTTATGTGAAGATTTAAACAGAGACATGGAATTTCACGACAGATGGGCCATTTGGCCCATCTAGTCTAACCATTATTCCTGATGAAAAGACTCAAAACTTAATTGGTCCTTGGTCTTTTCTTACATTAAGGAGCCTTGTGCCTAACCATGCCATGTATGTTACAATTCTTTCACTATAGTAACATCTACTACATCTGCTAGGAGATATTGGAAGTGCACAACAAATTCACCGTTTGCCCATCTACTCCCTACCCCAGAAGTTCAGTCACTACTTATTTTAATAGGGGCTGAATCAAGTAGTGTATTCAGTGCTGCCTTTAATTCAGAACACAAATGTAGCCTACATATTCCAGAGACTGACATTAGGTGGCACACAGGAAAGTAGAAAGTGATAGTGTAGAGGTCTGTGAATGAACAGGGCCCTGGAGCACATACAATTGAGCTGAGGGCCACTAGGATAGGCTTGTTCTGGGTTCCACTATGACAGAGCAACTTGCAGGAAGCCAGTGGTACTTGAGTTGAAGCAACTTTTCTTCTTCGACCCGGTAAATAAATAGGAAGAGATGAAAACTTATGTTGGGGCCATTCCTGGGCTAGCTTAGACCTCATTAAATAGGCTCCCAATTTACACTAAAATCCTAGACTGGTTAAGAGCTTTGGTGCAAAGTTTAATGATCAATGGTTATTCTGCTGTAGAAGTTGAAGGGAATCCTTTGGAACCACTAACAAACACGCAGAAATAACTATGAGTAGCAGTAAAATACCAGTTAAGCCTATAGGAGATATAGGGGGTCTATGACAGTGAGAAACTAAACAAATCACATATGTGAATGCTCATTGTGAATTGTTATAATAGTGCATAGTGATTCAAGAGGCCACCTACTGGCATCTGGCAAGTGTTTTTAAGATGCTTAATTTCTAGCCCAAAAAAACAGCAAAGGTATTGAATTGCATACACATTTACATAGATAGTGAAAGCAGAAAAGAACCAACTGGCCCATCTAGTCTGCCCTTTCTGAACTACTCTTTACTTAACACTTTAGGATAGATTTAATGCACTTTCCAAGCTTTCTTAAATTCCTTTACTTTGTTTGCCTGTACTACATTCCCTGGAAGTTTATTCCTGTTATCTACTACCCTTTTTGTGAAGAAAAATGTTTTCATATACTTAATACTGTCCACACCTAATCTCTTAAAAGGTATGAGTTACTGCACACTAAAATTTTATCGTACATGTTTCCTATCTGGAAATATACAGAGGTCAGTATCAACAATTATTTTATGCAATGCAGGAATATTTCTACTAACTACCTTCCTTATATTAACAAAATGTGCAGCAAGATTATAAATATACATACAGATGCCAGGTATAATATTATTTTCCAACGGAAAGACTGCACTACTGAAATTCAATATAGCTGGGGCGACAAAATACTATACTTAAAGCTATTGTACCTTATGGACGCTAAGGAAAATTCTAATTTTTTTTCAAAGTTTACACAAGTGATTAACAAAGCAGATAATTTTACCCAGGAATTGGACAGTTCTTCCAAAATTTGGTGATCAGGTGGGAATAACTACACGTGGAGAGATGTAGGATCCTATATAAAATAGTAAAAATGTTACACCTCAGTGGCAGGATGTTCAGCTGAAAAAACAAAATGGAGGGTTGTCTGTGGAAAAGGGCAAATGTATATGGAGGAATTCCCAGAATTCAGCTCTTATCCCATGTATTTGCTACAACTTCAATATGTGAAGGCAGCAGTGTTATAGAAACACAAAGATGCCTTCTCATACCTGTTTATCAGCACTTGTTTGAACCTCCATCCCACCTAGTGATTTGAGTGGAATAATAAGGCACTTGTAATGAAAGAAACGCCAGGAGTACCAAAAGGAGATGAAAAATATCTGGGTCAAATTATTTACTTGTATTATTGTTTGAAATGCAATATTCATGCTTTCATCTTGTTTCTTAGTCTTAAACTCTCATAACACGTATCTAAAATTATGCAATGATAGCGATTCTGGCCTTAAACCCACTATTCACAAACCAATAACATCCCATATTTAATACATTTCATATAAAAATAAAAAGAGCAATTTAATGTTACACTATAATATGCGAAAAACGATTTTCTTAATTATCTGGTATTCCTGTTTATTTGGTGTGTAAATATATAAATATCCACTGGTAAAATATCCACTGCTTCAACCTGCCACATTGAGAACTTGAAATGCTTAATTTTCATTTTTAAAATTGTTTGATGCCAAAGAAAGTGCCCTGCTGAGAGAAAGCGTTCCTGAATACAGTGAAAAGTCATACAGCATCAAAACAGGCAACAGAAGATTTAAGATCTCTCATTTCTCTCTCATTTAATTGAAATTCTTTCTCCTCCAGGTAGTCTACAAGCATAAACTTGTTAAAGGACTGTAACAGGATAAAAGTTATCTGGAAAGCTTAAAGGATCTCACCAAGTGTCACTTGGAGGATAGAAGAGAGAGAAGGGATATGACAAAGTGCTTACAGGAGGGAAGTATCTTAAAAATCCTACGACAGAAGGCCATTGTGTAAATTCCGAGACTGTTGTAAAATATTTTGCTTCTAATAAACCCAGGGGTTAACATATTTTGAATTCAAATGTTGTTCACAATTATAATATGATCAGACCGGGTGATTAAGACTGATCCATTTTATTGTTTGCCGCAGGCAGCATGATAAGGAGTCGAGATGTTTGTCTAGTAGATTGGGCAACGATAACAGAGCTAGAACACATACAAATTGCTAATATGTCGTAAAATATTAAGGAAAAAACTAAAAATATTTCGAAAAAGAAAATCAAAATTATTGAAAATTTAGATTTCATTGGATATCAGTAATAAGAATTTTTGGTGGGTGCTAATTGTGACTGTTTAGGCATTGATATCTATAATTCAATTTCTTTATTGTGTGTTAGTGAATATTTCTCGTAATTTGTGTCTACCTGTGTAAGCATATTTTTATATGTATGTCTTATGGTCTAATTTGGCCTTGTCTGTAGGGTTCTATTTATCGAATTAGAAATACACACATTTTCTCCTAGTTTTGTGCTTACTCCTGTGTTTCTTTTGGGGTATTATTAATATTATTATGTATATAACTAACATATCAGTTAACCTCTCTTAGGGAAACCTTGAGAAAAGCCAGCCAAATGAGAGGACAGATTTAAAAAAAAAATTAAATTGGATTTACCTATATCTATACAATATGGTAAACTTTTTACTTTGTATTATAAATGACAGAATTTGCTATCTAGACTTTTCCTTTAAATGAAAGGATTTATGTGCTACTCCACCCCAATGTATTTAGGCACTTACATATGGGACAGACAGTGGAGAAGATGGTATTCCAATGGCTCTCCTTGCAATTCAATGGTCCTACTTCTAAAACTGTCAGTGAATTGAAGATGCAAAGACACATGCCTTTCATAGATAATTTAATATTATTTCCCATAAAAATTTCAGCTGAAGGCACACTGATCAAACTCAGTAACACATCCCTCAGTGAACACTTCTTAAAAGAACACAGAAGTAGTGATTCTGTTTCTTGCCTGACAATTTCCCGGGCCAGCATTCGTTTGCATTGGTGATGTGGTAATGGGTACTCGAATCACAAGTGGAATGTGATCACTGAACATTTCATAATCAACATTATTCTCTACGATGGCTTAAAGGGTATGAAGTGCTCGCATATGCAAGAGGAAGGCAGAATAAAATGGAGAACAAATAAATTGAGCTTTATGACATGCATCAGATACATAAAGAAACGTCTTTAAATACCTACATTTGGCAAATATTATTTGTGTGTTTATATGACATAGTACGCAAATGTATTGCTTGTCCAACCAAACTGATATATTTTTAATCACCCTTCCTTATTGCCATGCTGTCCTTCACCTTTCTAATAAACCGCGGGAAGCATCAATACTTAATAAACACTGGGAATATTGTTTCTTATTTCTACTTAGAACTCGTATTTGCATTTGATAAAAGCGATTATGTCTTGTTGGATGAAATGGTACTTGTTTTGTTCTGTGCTATGACAATCTAAAAATTACAAGCAGATATCTCCAAGCTATTAGATAAGAACAAAGGAAGGCAATCAACAATACAGAGCTTAAGTTGTATTGAAAGATAACATTAACAAACAAGTATGTTTCTAATTGAGTATTTTAGATTGTGCAGAATGTAGGCGAGTGGCTTGTTCACTCTGTATCCCTGCAGAAAACTAATGGCCTTGATAGTTATAAGAGGGATTTATCACTAGACAACTAGGAATATTTTAATTTTTCTAATTATCCTTCCTCCTCTGAATCTATTCAAAGCATAATTGGTTTAATGCATATGTGACTGTCAGTCGACCATTTAGGGGAGATGGGAAATATGGGTGGTACTTACAATGCAGAAATGCAAACAAAAGGCATAAAGGAATTCTGCTAGGTGAAATTTAAAAAAGAGATCTTCGACTTACACTACCCTTCATTCTAAGAAGGCAAATTTCACTTTCAGTATCCATTTTAAGAGGCAGACCTGGATGTTTTCTTTTCGGGAAAAGTGAAACAAACTATGTCTGATTCATTGTTCCTGGCTTCCCAGAATCAAAGAGCAGTGTTCAGTGACATACGTTGAGGCTGCCTTTCAAAGTAGATGGTATCTTTTCATGAGCCACTCTGTGCATTTCACTCCAACAGATGGGTTTAACAATTAACCCGCCATTGACCATCCATGCCAAGGATGCCTGCTGTAGAAGTTAGGCAGTGGACATCAGCAAGGGGCTTAGACAATTACGGTAATAGCATGCAGGAGTTGGGAAAATGAGAAGGGCTATAGTAATATTGTTATATTGTTAAAAATATAGCATGTCTTTGATAATACCCCAAATTGAATTAATACAAGAAGTAGCAGGAAGACACTCACAATTAAAACTGAAAATACACTTTTTCCAATAAAATGTACATTGTTGCCAACTAATTAGCAGGTTATATGTCCACATAGGTAAAATGTTCTGCTAATTTTTTGTAGCACTTACATAATATGATACAATAATTATTACTAAACAACAGCCATCCTTTGGGTAAACAAAATATAATAACACTTTTAACTAAAGTAGTCAAATGTGCACCTACCCAAACAATAACTGGATCATTATGATTATTTATTGTTTTATATAGCGCCATCATATTCTGCGGTGCTGTACAATGGGTAAGCATGACCTAACACGTAGTGAATAACATAACAATTTGACTTTAAAGCAAGAAGGAAGGAGGACCCTGCTCAAACAAGCTTACAATCACACAATAAGCATAAAGCCTACATTTGAATATCAATAAAGCATCTATCCAACACATATAAAAAAGTCATAATCTTTGTTTTTTCTATACATGCAAATATAATATAATTACGCTGGGAACAATGGTAGAAAATACATTTTCATAAAGCAAAATCTATGTCAGAAAAATCAATATAATGTTACGAAAACCTTTAGCTGTGGTACCAAATTGTTGCAACAAATATAGAAAATATGCATAGACGAGTTATTACTTTAGGCTACAATATATATCAACACACATTGTTCATTTGTAAACTAGGGAGATAAAATCCATCATTTATAATTAATAGTTATCTTCGTAGTGAAATTACACACAAGGGTAAGGGTGTGCAGAGAATTGTTTGAAATTATATTGGAAGCACATATACAAAAGGTAGCTTGTCAAAGGACACCACTTACATCAAGGATATTATTATCCGCTTTTAAATGTTAGCAATCACTGTATCAAATGACTGAATAAATTCAATCATGGTATATGATTAACGAATACATTCTAAATACATTTATGCGGAGGTCTACACAAGAAAGTAAAATTACTAGTACAATAGGTACTCAAAGTTGTCAGGGATAATGTATTTTTTATTTCTAGTTTGCATAAGACATGTTAATATGGTTGATTCTATTTAAAGAAAGTAAAATCTCAAGCCACTGCTTAAAAAATGAAGTGAAACTTTTCAAACTGATTACATGCAGTTCTATCTGATGGAAAATTACACCCCCTTAAATTAGAAAATAAGTTCAGAGGAAAGGCTATGATTAGGCTTAAACACCAACAACGGTCCTCAAAGGCTGGAATATGGGCACATTTTAGTCTAGTCCCCAAAATGGTATTTTTAGTATGAGTAGCACTCTGATAAAAGTTCAGATGATTGTCGGCTGCTACTCGCATTGACTAGCAATGAAATTGTTCTGAGCTTGAGTAAGAAGCACGTTGATGTATGCTTTCAGAAGGACTGGGGTTGTCCTTTAAGCAGACACCACACACGGTCAATCTTCAACATTCTGTACTTCTCAACAGTTTTAGGGCTGTCTTTAGAGATAAGGGTTTTTAAAGAATAAAATACTTGCATACTGTATGCTTGTATGTTTATATACACATATTTTGACTTTGGGGCTACAAAACACTGATACACAGAAAACATTCTGTGCTCCTAAAAAAGAGAGACCTAGGGGTCTCATTTCTAAAAAAGGACATATGATATGTATGGTGGAGGAGTACCTATGCATTGTTTCTCAATTTCGTTACCAAGTTACCATGTATTTTCAAGATTGTACTTAATCAGGCGAAAAGCATGTGAAATTTCTGAACAATATTTAACATTAAAAGAGGTCCATTATCAATGTTCTCATTGCATAGCCTCTATGAAATGACATTTTAGTCGTGTGTAGCGTTAAATTGGAGTTGAAATGTAAACATAGATTATTAGAACGAAAGTAAAGATTTATTTTGCATTACAAACATCAATTTGCAGCTGTCCCTAGCAATACTAATAGCACACTGTTCCCTATTCCTAATTAAACATCAAATCCATCTGAAGATTAAACTTTTGATTATGTGGCTTACACCTTTTTTCTATACTGGCCTGATATAAAGATATCACCTTCAACAAAAGACTACATCTTTCCTGAGAAACAGGACTATATCCATTCACCTTCAACATGCAAACAGTATTTGAGGTTACAAATATGTATACTGGGGCTGCACAACTCCAGTGGCCAGAAAATCCTTACCTGAAAGTGTATAGTTTAATGTATTTTTTGAGATGCCTGTACTCAAGCACGAATAGTTTGTGGCCCTCGAGGACTGGACTTGGGCACTTGGGTGCATACCATGAATATCCTTCCAAGCTTACAAACCAATGTTGGTTTTACTAATGCAGTCTCCAAATGCTCATCTAGTACATATGATGACAAACTGGCAGAGAATGTAACATACCTGCAGTGGTCTCTGTTTATCGTTGCTCTTTGGAGACTTGAGCCCACTTGTTTGCTGTTGTAAGAGAAGTTGTCTTGCTGCTTGGAGAGCCTAAAATTGAATAGAAAACACTGAAACATGGAAGGTATACATCTGCACCCGTCTGTACATTTTTATGAATACTCTTTAAAATACGTAATGTACTCATCAGTGATAGCTTCTTTTTTTTATAATACACACAAATATGGCCAGCCGATGCATACTACACCAGAAACGACTCTGGCTTCACAGAATGAAAATCCCAGAAGAAAATGCTGTAGAACAAAAATGACTCCCAATGGGCAGATTTTCAGCATTTTGTATTGTAAATAAACAATTTTGTTTTCAAATGTTATAGACCTCAAAAAGGTGGGTAGCTGCCACAGACTATAGGATATTTTAGGACTTTAGGACAGTTATATACTGAGGATATTTGTAACCAATATTATTTGAACCTTATAGTACCAGGGGTCAAGGCTCATATGGTTCCAAATATAAAATCTTATAAAATATATCCATAATGAAATATCAAGTAACTGGCTGGCCACACATAACATGTAGTCATATCCATGAGAGGGCATTCAAAAAAGCCAACTTATTAAACAATGCAATAAGCAGGTCAAGCTTGGTATTTCTTGTGGATGGAGGTGAGTTTGGCGGTAAGTTTGGTTATAACGCATAGGGAAGTTGCAGAGTTTAAAAGTTTCATATCACTTCCATTTCCTAAATAAACCCAATCAACACATATGTGCCAAAAAACAGTAGTTTTACTGTTATGGAAATGGCTACTTCTTTATATGTTTAAAGGTAGCTAGGCTGATTCTAAAGTTTTAATAAAAACTGAATCACAGGAAGAACTAGTAGGAGAATGCCCTACTGTTCATCCCGATCACAATAGAACATACTATTACACTTAACTAAATATAAGGATATAAAAAAACGATTGGGTACATAAAGGTAATTTGTAATCTTTTTTTTTTTTTTTTGGAAAGCCAATAATAAATCCCAATACAAACAGTATTAACCCTGTTTGTGCCATAATCTTTTTTCCCAGGGAAAACTGGCAACCCCACAGCACACTGAATGAAAGATAGCAAAATATATGCTAGGCTAAGGCAGAGATTAACAGAAGTTCTGCTACAACTACAAACAAATATACCTAGTTCTAAAAAAGCCCTAGTCATTAAGTGTAAATTGTGTAATTAATATGAAATCCTAAACTATTTCTACTCAAAAACAACAGAGGATTTTTAATTCTATGTTCTTCAAAGTAAAACTTAGTGGGTTAGTTTTTTTTTTTTAATCATTAAAATCCAAAGCCAATAAAATGTTGTAGAATTTCTATCAAAATCAATGAGCTGGTTTTCCCAGATAGTTTCTAGTATCCATGACAACAGTTGCTTTGACAAGATGTGCATATGGCATTACACTGCCAGCTGGTGTGAACAATGTTTGAACTACTGCATTGAGATGCTGAGCAAACAGAAAAAGTTGCCACGTCTTAACCCTCAGGGATGGTAGTCATCCCCTGATCAATTATGAAAAGACAGAGAGAGGTCTGCTACAGTCTGCTCCGAGCAAGTTTTTTTTTCTCTTTTTCGCAGAAAGCAGTCAGACACTGAAAACCAAAGTAAACAAACTGAATGCACTGGCTCTATCTCCTTACAACATTGATTTGCCTTCCCACGTAAGCCTTTGGTATACGTTTACAGAGCAGACTTTTAACTTTTGGAGACTTTTCCCACAACAATCATGTCATTGTCACAAAGAATTCTCCAGTAATTGCAGGTCAGTTTTCAGATTTCATTGAAGCATTCCATTACTCTGCTCAACAAAAACACAACCCATCCCCAAAGTATAATAAACAATACTCGTATTTAAAGAAGAAAAGAGAAAGTATGTTAAAAGAATGAGGCACTCATACATACAAAAAAAATGCTAAGCTCCCAACATATACGTTATGTAACTGCAAATACCCCACACCGAGATACTAGCAGGTAGAGAAATACATAGTTTGATATATTATTTTTGTAGCACAAAAATAAGGTCATGGTAATAATGTCTGTGTTAAAAGCTGTATGCTAATTGTGAATATGCTATGGTCCTAAAAAAACTCATGTTGGGATGATAGAAGTGATGGAAACAAGCATTTCATGTTCTTTCATTCTTGCGACTGCAAACTGTCTAATGGAATTTCAATTCTTTTCCATTGTCTTTCGGTTGGGCCTTAGTGTAAAAGAATAGCATTACGAGAACAACAAAACTTCCACACTAAGTGATTAACAAATGAAAACAGAACTGTGCAGGACAATAGACACTAGGTCATTCCGTGATGACCTTGTGGTAGAGTTGTCCAATGTGCCGTTTATTGATTCATTTAATGGGATGACACAACCAACAATCATAGCTACAAATTTCAGCAAACAGAAACAACCGGAGGTTGTATAAGGTGCAAATTGCACAATGGTTATAAATCAGGGGAAGGTACCGATGGTAGATCGATGGACTGTAGGCAAAGTATAGGTATAAATCAAGTCTCAGGATCACATTATTATCAACCAAAGCTGAAATGCAAATGTAATGGACCCAAAAAAGACCTTAATGAACAAGATGTAATATTCAACGCTTGTATTAAACCAACAAGATTTCGGCACATTATGACAACTTTACTGGATCGCTGTTTCTGCCTATAGAACAAAAATGCCAGTCAATGATAAAGTGCAATTTCTGCTTAGTTACCTTCCCTGTGGCTGCCTTCTGACAGCTTGTATGTCAATGGTATAAGAACCCTACAGCTGGGCTCTGTTACCTGGCAATGCCACTGGTACAAATGCCCAGACTCACAAGAAGTCTTTGGGGAATTAATTAAAAAGATATTTTATCACTATAGCCCCACTTGTCATTATACCATTTGATATACCCAGATAATATTCTATTTACAAAACAGCAAATAACCTTTTACAAAATGTCACTAGACACATTAAAAAGGTTACGGCAAGTAACTGGCAAGATTTGTCACTGTTCCACTAAAGGTGTGAATATCCTACAGGAAACTTAAGGAGTACTGTTTAGGTATAGCCAGTACTTTTTTAACGGTTCATTTACTTTATGGACTTAAATATCTGCTAGGAAAGCAAAGTGAAAATGACTGAGACCAAAGCAGCAGACAGAGTAACTAGACATGTAATGGATGGAAAGAAAAGTGGGAATTAACTTTTCCAAGAGAGGGGGAAAAACATGTATATTTATTGCTGCTATTTATTCAAAGTGACATTGAATCTAGTTTCATGCAACCTTATACTGTACGCCTGTGCTTCAGTAAAACCGGCGTAAAATACAATCAAATTCCCTGCCTCAACCTATAATGGAGACATTTATATTTCCATACTTTAAAATGATGTCTGTCTTAAATATGTAACATTTAAACTGCTGGTTGTAAACACAGCAGGTAAAGCAAGTGTTTTAAGAGATCAAAGATGATTTAAACCCATACTGGAAAATCACTCAGACACCATGCCTGTTATAGTCATTTCATAGCTCATGCTACAATTTTATCACAGGCAGCGGATCATTCTTTTTCTAAACATCTGGTAATGTACATATTTATTGTTCATGTGAACGGACTGTTATTGTGACTAATAATAAGGGTACAGATCAAGAACTACAGCTGCTGAACATTTTCATCAGATCCTTTGTAACCGTTAAATCAACGGCCGTCTTCAACCAACAAACGCAAAATAGATTATCACGGAAATCACAGTTCTCAAACATACAGACTACTGAAACTAATTTCACATAAGCCTAGAGATGAAGGTCTACAAGATCAAAACAATACCTACCTTATATAACAGTAATGTAACCTACTCCAAGCCCCAATTCGAAAAGGGAAAAGAACAACTATAATTAACTTACTCATTTTGATGGGCATCATGTTCATTTTACATGATAAAGGATCATTTCAATAGTCACGGTGGTGACAGGAACAACAGCAAAACGTATTTTAAAAGTTATCACATTAAGACAAAGTTCTATGCCACATACCACATGAGCTTCAATTATAGTTGCTTGGTTAGTTTATCTCAGATGTAGCATTTCACTTCAAGTTTCTAAAAAAGCAAGGAATATTAATTGCTGTTACTGTGCTCACTTGGGTACGAGTGTGTGTGTCAGTGATCACCAAATCTGGTACTCAAGGTAGTTCTTCCTGAAAGAACCTGGGTGTTTGTGAAGGAATCTTGAAAGCTTGCAATGAATATAAAGGTCAAAGACATCACATTACTTTTCTAATGACAGCACCCCTGCTATCCACATTGCTGACTGTGAGTTACAGGAAACAATGTAACAGTGCTGTGAGCACTGGTAAAATTGTATGGGAATGAAATGACTGAACAACTGTTCAGGTTCTCCCTTGCTATGGTGTTAGCACTGACTCCACAGGAGGATACTTCAACATGAGAGAGACTACAGGGTCAGGAAGGTCAGGGTGAGTTACTCCCGCTTTGAAAATGGGAATAATAAAAAAGTAAATAGTAAAAGAAATGTAAAAAAATAAATAAAATGAAAGTAAATAAATATTTAAAAAGGACCCATGTCATCATGTTGCCATTAGAGGCTCCTTCAAGTTACAAAAATCACTGGGGTCTACAACGGTCCCAAAGAGGCATCTAGTTATATCAAGCTGCTCTGTAAAAGGAGTGCAACAATGGAAACAGGTTAAAAAAAATAAAAAGTGGAAAGTAAGATTTTTCCAGATGAAAAATACAATTAAAAAAAATATTTAAACAGGTACAATTAGACATAAGATGAGGCAAATGCTCAAATATATTCAGTGAGGTATAAAAAGAAAGGGGAAAAATGCTTTAGTGTGGATAGATAAAACAGCCTTTGTCCTTAAGGGGTTACATGAAATTCCAAAAGGTGGCGAAATAATTTAAACAGAGTTCCTGTGCATTTATGTGTGTTGTTTTAAAGTACTGTAGTATGAATACACTTACATTTTAAGTGCACTATATATGTAACATTTCTATCAAGAAACACTGTATATCGATCAAGCAAGTAATTTTGTCAAAATTAGGTTACCTTTCTGTGTTACATGATTCAGTAAGAATGATAGCTTTATAAGTAACTAAAATAACTGACTGTTTAAACACAGAATGTGATGTTATTTTGTAAGATATTAGGCATGCATGTATGCATTCCATATCTTCAGCAACCCTCCAAGTGGCCTCCCCACTTTTAATACATAAAGAAATTCCTTGATATTTACCAGATATGCTTGAAAGCTTTTGCTCAGTTGGACTGATTATAAACGTGTGTGAGATTTAAAGAAGATAACACAACAGCCTTTTGTGGTTTCACAGTCTCTGTTCTTCCATTTGACTGATTACACAGATCACTGCATAAATTATGGTATCATGTTGGATTCCCTTTATATTTTATATATTTTTTTCTTTGTGGTATACAATAGAATTGTCTCAGGGATTGCTACAGACTTGGAGTCTGAGTGAGACATTCAAAATAAGGAAGAGGAAAAAGAAAAAGAAGATATTATTGATGAGAACAAATTGCAAAATTCCACCTGTTCTGAAAACAACCTATAATTCACAAAGAAAGACCCAGCTATCTGTCCTAGCTCAAATATCTTCAATCTATCTACTTCTCTAATTCATCTTTGCTGCGATCAAGTTATACTGATGAGACTTCACTAAGCATTATAATGGGCCAAACACAATGAGATTCTGCTTCAGGATTATTTTATTTAGTCCTACATAATTACTAGTTAAGAGAGATTTTATGGAAAGTCACCTGTGCATTTGAACTATACATTACGCAAGGCTAGATCAGTCAGCTTCTCGCAGAACAACCTTATTGGGGTTGGTCCTTCATAATGCATTGGAAAGTCAGTGAGTTGAAAGAGCAACTCTCCACTTTAGCGCCACAATCTTTTGCGTGTCCCTATATTGCATATTAATCTTATGTTTAGTCTATATTCCATAATAATAATAGCAAAGCCAATTATTAAATTAAATAAATTAATCTTAATACCACCATTTGTATGTATTAGTTCCAATTTAAATATTCAAATCTATAAATATTTATAAAACTATCCAACAAGCTAATTGAAGCAGCCATTCTTGTGGAAGAGACCATGTTTGTGTTAACAGCGCTTCTTAAGCAATTCAGAAACAGAGTATCGCTTGCTTTTCATTGTATACTGTGTTTTACACACCATTTCTATTACAAATGAGATATTTCTAACTTGCAAACATAACACTCATGCTACCGCAACTGTTGTCAAAGGCACCACATTCCCCTCTGTAGGATTATTTGATACACATATTCATGTATATTAATCTGAAGTTACAAATATCAGTGACAGGTAGATATTTTATAAAATCAACAAAAAAACCCATTAATATCCTTTTATCCTATGATGATCCTGTGACTATTTGTTAACATATATAAGCTCACAAGAGCAAAGATGTCTCTATGATTTTAAGGATTAAAATGATTTTGGGGTCCCTTCAAGCATAAGACATGGCATATTCACTAACGGGGGAGTTGACAGAAGAGTTTGCAGGTGAGTTGTGGTTTTGCCTCCCCTCACTTCACTATTTATTATGAAAGGCCAACACTGGCAGGTTCCTCCAGCAAGAGGGGCTGAAGAGCCCAGTATAATATATAGTTTAATGGGTGAGAAGACATATTGAGGATTAAACTATGTATTACACAGAGGCAGCCAAGCTCTTCCTGCAGTAGAAGCTCAGTTGGGTTGACTCTTCATAATGTATAGTAAAGTCGAGGAACTGAAACCACAACTCTTGTGCAAACTCTGCAGCTCTCTTTTTTAGTAGGCCCTGTATAATGCATTGTTAAATTACTAAGATTGAACTATGTATTTTACATGGTCAGCTCACCCCTTCTTTGGCCTTTGTTAATAAATAGTAAAGTGATAAAGTTAAAATGACAACTCTCCTGCAAAGCTTCACTTTAGTGAATTATTTTCTTGCTGCCAGAGGGGTTTCTGATAGGGAATAATTTCCATCGTTTACAAAAAGGCAAATAAATAATAAAGAAATGCAAACCTAGTAAAATGAGCAACTGAATTTTTACAACCATGACCCTTCAAAATGCTCATAAATGTTTTTGTTAAGGCATGCGGCAGGCATACCTTAGTCCTAAAAATGTGATAGTTTAACCTAGGAGCCTGTTGCATTTGAAACGGTAAAATGAAAAATGACATCTACACCCATTAATATCTTCAATGTATAAACAGCACAGCATGACACATTCTTGAGAGCTGAAGGCTACAAAATTTCTCTGAAACATAAATAACAAAGCACTCAGAAGCATATTGATGTTGATATTCATCTCTGAGAAAAACATTGCTGCCTAGGCTTCTTATGAAAATAGATGCAGCCCAAATGGATCTCCTGTAATTGGTTTCAGATAGCGAGGTCAGAAGAAATATGATACAAGAAACTATTATGTGGAACAGGAGAAACAAGAATGTTTACACAGGCCCTCCCCCATTTTTCAGGCTAGAGGTACCTTTGCCATATGCTCACTAAAGATAACTAGTTCTAAAATGAGGACAACATCCACTAAATTCACTTTCAGTTCCATGTGTTCCCTGTTATACTTAAATGTGGTTAGTCATTATTTTGACTTTTTATCTGTCAGCAATTGCCAGTAGACATTACCTTAGGTTAACGTTCTACAGTTATTTTTTATGATAAGTAACAATTATTTAGATTAAATATAACAATAATTTAGAGTTTGTACATTGGGAAAACTAATTTCTAACATTCTTTCTGTATTTGCTGCAAATAAATTACTACACTATTACTACAAAAAATATGTAGAATACTGTTATTCTTGTTTGTATGCTTGTATTTTTGTCATATTAATGATAGTTTTTTTTTTTTTTTTTAAAGTAAACAAATGCATAGTTTAGATGGGAAAACAAATTCTGGTGTGCTGACCAAATGTGTTGAGGAACTGCTTCCTTTAGCCCACGTTGTTTATCCATGAGTATATTTATCTGTGTCACAATCCTTGTATCACTGTGAGCATCTAGAAGGTCAAAGGGCTACTGGTGGTTTGTAGACCACAACCTAAATAGTGCAATGATAAATCCAGCAAGGCACAAAAAATATACATAGTTGGTTCATCTTTACCGATCAAGGCCATCTTGTTACCCAGAATATCACACAATTTACTAATACTTATCTATATTATATATTATGTCTTCATACGTGAACGAGACATTGCCACAACCATCAATGGTTGAATACAATTGCGTTGCTATTTCTTAATTTCTAACTGCCCTGTTGAATTTATGATGGTACCACATTCTAAATCAAGTCTAATAAACCTTCCCTACTGCACGGTAAATGTATAACTATGAAAGGGTCCTTTTTGTTACTTTGGTATTATATTTCCACGGAAGGCAGACAAGTGCTGATAATACTTTGGAGAGAAGTAGTGTGGAATTCAAGTGGTACTTCATGAATTTGGACTTTAAAGGAACTCTTTGAGTTTTTTTGTGCCATTCATTCTGTACTTGCCACATCAAAGCAGATGTAATGCACTAATAAATGCAACATGTAGTTTAAATGCTATTTAATACAAGAAAATTAATCATCTAATTGTCATAAACCAATTTTAACACAGCTATTTCGAAGAGTGAAATTATGCTTTTGTAGTAATTGACCTTTCATTTTAACAAGACTAATTGATACAGTAATTAAACAAGTTTTGAGAGAAATAGAGGTAAATTACTAGAAAATGGATTTCCTACGCATTTGCCTCATTTGGTTTTAAACGAAAGACTGTTGTAATATGTACAT